>NC_056744.1:776133495-776460995 GCF_019279795.1 Protopterus annectens
ATCCTGGTTCAAAGCTGTGGAGAGTACCCCAGCCATGCCAGGTTACTCATCCTATCATACATTCAGACCCCAAACCGTGGGCAGCAAAGCAAAAGGAGGTGGAGTAGCAATATATAGAAAAGACATACACACCTCCAGGCAGGTCAAAATGTATGATGCACAGGAGACACTCCAAGTGCAGTTAACCATTGACAGGACCCCTATTCAAATCATAGCTAGCTACAGGCCCCCAACTTTGACTCAAGCTGCCCAGTCCACCTATTTGGACCTCTTCAAATCTATCAAGATTTAACCCTTTAGCCTAATCCTGGGTGACTTTAGCTATCCAATCATAGATTGGAAGAACTACTCATGCCAAAACACAAATGCCCAGAGATTCCTTGATTCTGTCAATGCATATGCCTTGGACCAGCTGGTCGACACCTCCATAAGAGGTGAGAATATCTTGGACTTGGTATTAATCAACATGAGTAACCACTGCAGAATCTCTACAGTGTTATCCTCCATGGTAAGATCTGACCACAAAGTGGTCACTTACAAAGTCACCATCTCCCCTACCCCCCCTCCCGGTAGGGTCAAACGAAAAAACTTCTCCAAAGCTGATTACAACCACCTGAGGGCCCCCTCCCCCTCCATAGGAATGGGCACATATTACTTACTTACACTAAAGTACTATACAAGCATTTATATAGCTGCATAGAATCAGGAATACCTGACAAGACAAAATCCTCCTCCTCAAGAAAGAGTAAACTTGTCTGGTGGACATCTGCAATAAATAAACTCTATAATAAAAGGAAAAAATTGCTGTCCAGGACCAAGAATGAGCAGGTGCCTAATTCCTAATTGGAAGCAATTTCTCATTAGCCTAAACAAGCAAATAAGAGCACTAGTGAAATCCTTCAAAGCAAACTTCGAGTCCAAACCGGCCACATCTACAAAAGAAAATCACAAGGCTTTCTTCGCATATGTCAACAATTTCAAGAGAAGCACCCTGATCTGCTCAGAACTGGTGGTTAAGGACACCACATACACAAATGCCATAGATGTAGCCAACCTGCTGGCAGACAGGTTCAGTGAAAACTTCACGCCTCTGTCCCCACCATCAGTAAATCAGGGCATCCCCAGCACCTGCCTCTCTCCCCTTATCTCTAGGGAGCAAGTCATCACTGCCCTCTCAACGGCAAAAAATACAGCCTCCATGGGACAGAATAACATCCTAGGCTGCATCCCACATGAACTCAAGCAGGAACTTGCAGCACCATTAGGCACTAGGCACCCTATTCAATCAAAGCCTGAGCACCAGCTTCGTCCCAGCCAAGTGGAGGACAGCCACTATCATCCCTTTGCACAAAGGTAGAGCATCCACTGATCCAGGAATTTATAGATCCATCAGCCTAACTAGCCTAACCTGTAAGGCCATGAAGTGGATTGTCATGGACCTCATTAACAAGGACCTTGGCAACCTCCAAACACTCAATTCCACACAGTTTGGTTTTGTCAAGGGAAGGTCATGCCTGTTAAATTTGGTCATCTTCTTTGAGACAGTCACCATAGCCATGGATGAGGGGAAGATGGTGTACACCGCCTACTTTGACTTGGCCAAAGCCTTCAATACTATTCCCCACTCAGGTATAATAGATAAACTCCCTCAATTAGGCATCAATCCGAATGTTGCCAGATGGGTAGCAAACTGGCTCACCGACAGAACCCACCTAATCAAAATAGGGGAAGCCACCTCAAGCAGTTGACCCATAATGAGCAGTGTACCCCAGGGATTGGTCTTGGTATCCTTGTTGTTTAGGATATACTTTTCTGAGGTGCAAGTCAAAACTAGTGGGCTATGGCTGACCAAGTTTGCAGATGACTGCAAGGTGGGAGCTGTCATCAATTCCCCTAGTGATGTGGACATCCTCCAAGAGGGTCTCACCTAAACAAATGACTTGTGCCAGATCCATGGCCTCAAACTGAATGCCAAAAAGTGTGTCATCACTGCCTTTGGGAAGAGTGATGTCCCCACAAATTATCACATTAATAACAAGCATGCAATCAGTCATAAGGGACTTGGGCACCCAGGTTGATAGCAAACTGACTTTTGACCACCATATTGCCTTTGTTGTATGGAAAGCTTTCTACATGGTCCACCTCATTAGTAAGGGTATCTAATCCAGGGATAGGTTGGTGATAACATCCCTGTATTCTTCCCTTATAAGACCCATTATTGAGTAAAATGCCCCTTTCAGCATGTACCTCACAAAACACATAAAGCAGCTGGAGAGACCACAGTGGTTCCTCATCAGCAGAATTCAAGGACTCAAACATCTATCCTACACAGATAGGCTAAAAGCCCTGTCCCTCTACTCAGCATCCTACAGACTCCTCAGAGGTGACCACTGTCTGGCATACAAAGCAATCTCAGACCCTGCCTTGATGATACTGCTGCATATCCACAAGTCAAGCTCCACTCAAGTAACCCACATGCACGACCTCAACCTGGTCTGTGACATCAATAGGTCTTGTTGGTGGGACAGATTTGTGTCCCAGAGACTCCCCCTTCTGTGGAATAGACTTCTGCTCCATGTCAAGCAGAGTATCTCATTAACCCTTTTTAAGCACAACCTGGATAACTGGATGGGGAACAGAAAATACACCTCTGGGATTCCATTTGTGTTCCTACAGGACAGAGGCATTAGGTGCTGACTTGTTGGAACATGGGATAAATTTTTGGCTAGGCTTGTAAGGGCTAATAGCCTAGTAACTTCCTATGATCATATACATATACATATATATATATATATATATATATATATATATATATATATATATATATATATAGGTCCCCTTCACATGGTCGACTTTTCATAAAGTCGACTTTCATATGGCCGAAACCATATGATCGGCTTCTAAAAAGCTGACCATGGGGAACCGCTATCTCTGCACAGTGCGGAATGGGAAAATTTCCCACTTCCACACTGTAGTGTGATCTCGGAGTTGGTATATTAAAGTTATGGGGGTGGGGTGCAGGGTGTTGTGTTTTTATGTTTATTTTACATGGTCGCCATTCTGAAAGTCGATCATAAGGTCTCGGCCATATGAAAGTCGACTTTCTGAAATGTCGACCATGTAAAGTAGACTTATATATTATATATATATATATATATATATATATATATATATATATGGCTCCCCTTCATATGACTGAAACTACAAAAGCCTGAAAAGTCAAAAGCCTAAAAAGACAAAAGCCTGAAAACACAAAAAAATACATATACTGACTTTAAACAACAGAAACCATATTAATTTCCACTAAGTGAAGTGCAATCCTGGAGTTGATATATTTAAGTAGCAGGGGGTGTGGGGGGCACAGCCCCCCACATGGGGTGTGCAGGGGGGCTTGCCCCCCTGCTTATACTTAGTGGAAATTAATATGGTTTCTGTTGTTCAAAGTCAGTATATGTATTTTTTTGTGTTTTCAGGCTTTTGAGTTTCAGGCTTTTGACTTATTTCAGGCTTTTGTTTTCAGGCTTATGAGTTTCAGGCTTATGTTAATTCAGTCATATGAAGGGGAACCATATATATATATATATATATATATATATATATATATATATATATATATATATATATATATATATATATATATATATATATATATATATATCACAGTCCAGCACACTAAATAGCAAATAATTCCAACATGCCCTCAAATAAATACTTCAACAAGTGCAAATAATGAGCAAGACACAAATTATGCTAAGTAGCTTTTACTTTTTATCACAGTCCTCATATTCAAGACGGAAGTGACAATCTAGCAGAACACAGACCGGTTTTGTCTCCTGGCATAATCAGTGTAATGAAAAAGACCATAACCCTTCACCTTTAAATACTGTTGAAATTAAGCAACACACATTTTTTTCTTCTTTTTCTTTTACAGCAAAAAACAGCTTCTCAAAAAATCCCAAAATACACACCCTAGAAATGACATATGTATACAGTGGATATAAAAAGTTTACACATCCCTGTTAAAATGCCAGTTTTTTTGTGATATAAAAAAATTAGACCACAATAAATCATTTCAAAACTTTTCTCACCTTTAATTTGACTTATAACCTGAACAATTCAATTGAAAAGCAAATAAATCTGTTAGGGGAAAAATTATAAAAAGATAAAAAACATACAATATACTGGTTGCATAAGTGTGCACACCCTTAAACTAATACTTTGTTGTGTGTGCACACCCTTAAACGAATACTTTGTTGAAGCACCTATTGATTTAATTACAGCATTCAGTCCTCTTCCATAGGATTGTGTCAGAATGGCACATCTTGACTTGACAATATTTGCCCACTATTCCTTGCAAAAGTGCTCCAAATCTGTCAGATTGGGAAGGCATCTCTTGTGCACAGCCCTCTTCAGGTCACCCCACAAATTTCCTATTGGATTTAAATCTGGACTCTGGCTGTGCCATTTCAAAACTTTAATTTTCTTCTGGTGAAGCCATTCTTTTGTTGATATGAATGTATGTGTGGGGATATTGTTGTGCTGAAAGGTGAAATTCCTCTTCATCTTCAGCTTTTTAGCAGATGCCTGAAGGTTTTGGGCCAAATGTGACTGGTATCTGGTACTATTCATAATTCCCTCCACCTTGAATAAAGCCCCAGTTCCTGCTAAAGAAAAGCAACCCTAAAGCATGATACTGCCACCGCCATGCTTCATAGTGGTGATGGTGTTCTTTTGGTGATGCAGTGTTGTTTTTGTGTCAAACGTACCTTTTGGAATTGTAGCCAAAAAGTTCAATGTTGGTCTCATCAGACCATAACACATTTTCCCGCATGTTTTTGGAAGACTTAATATATTATTTTGCCAATTTTAGCCGGGCCTGGATGTTTTTCTGTGTAAGAAAATGCTTCCGTCTTGCAACCCTACTCCATAGTCCAGACATATGGAGAACACAAGAGATTGTTGTCACATATAATACACAACAGTACTTGCCAGAAATTCCTGCAGCTCCTTCAGTGTTGCTGTAGGTCTCTTGGCAGCCTCCCTGACCAGTTTTCATCTTGTCTTTTCATCAATTTTGGAGGGACGTCCAGTTCTTTGCAACATCACTGTTGTCCCATATTTTCTCCACTTTTTGATGACTGTCTTCCCTGTGTTCCACGGTATATCCAATGCTGTGGAAATTTTTTTGTACCCTTCTCCTGACTGATACCTTTCAATAACGAGATCCCTTTGATGCTTTGTAAGCTCTCTGCAAACCATGGCTTTTGCTGTAGCAGGCAGCTGAGTAAATGTCAGGAAAATCCTACTAGGACAGCTGAACTTTATATGGGGTTAATCAGAGTCTCCTTAATTGATGGCAGGTATGTACCCAAGAAGACTGAATGTTGTAATTAAATCAAAAGGTGCTTCAACAAAGTATTAGAAGTATTAGTTTAAGGGTGTGCACACACAACAAAGTATTACTTTAAGGGTGTGCATACTTATGCAACCAGTGTATTGTACATTTTTTTATTTTTTATATTTTTTCTCCTAACAGATTTGTTTGTTTTTCAATCAAATTGTACAGGTTATAGGTCACATTAAAGGTGGGAAAAGTTTTGAAATTATTTATTGTGGTCTAATTTTTTATATCACAAAAACTGGCATTTCAACAGGGGTGTGTAAACTTTTTATATTCACTATATATATATATATATATATATATATATATATATATATATATATATATATATATACATACACACTTATTTATATATATATATATATATATATATATATATATATATATATACATATATATATATATATATATATATATATATATATACATAAACGATCCACATATTAAGTTAAATAGATGTTTAAATAAATATTTCATCATCAATCTTCATCATCTAAACACAAGATATTCATATATATATATATATATATATATATATATATATAGTACTGTAATACTGCAACATCAATATCAACAAAGAAAAAAAAAAAACAAACAAAACATTTCCACGAGAGCTTATTATTCATTTCTCCCAGGGGAAAAAAATCATTCCATATTTCAAAATGGCCTCCATCTGCTACCTTTTATAGGTTCATAGGTTAATACATGTGTACATAGGCTGTTGATCCAGTGGATCATTTGTAGCCTAGTCACATAATCCTGTATTGAATTTACCAAGACATGAATTAAAACCAGTCTGCAAGAAGATGAATTGCTTTGGATGTGGTAATGTCCCCTTTCCATAAGGGTTTGAAGGGCCAGAGAGTGGGAGTAGTTATGAGTGCCTATCTAGTTATCCAGCTAATGCCTAAAAGGGTCAGGGTACTGCTATGCTTTACATCCAGTGGGAGCCTATTCCATAAAAAGATGTTCTCTGTGATAGGTACCTATCATGCTGGGAGGTCCTGTTTATATATTGCAGCGGAAGTTCAATTCTTTTGAGTGGGTATTTAGGGCATTATAAGATTTGTGGATGTGAAGGAGATTGCATAAGATCAGATCCCTCAAGGCTCTGTAGGCTAGACAGAGGTCTCTTCTCAAAATCAATAGTCAGAGTAGCTGAAGTGAACATGTCCACGATTGTCTTATTAAGGAAACTCTGTGGTCTCTTGAGCTGGGTCATGTTCTTAAATAAATACATCCCAAGGGGGCATTATACTCTCTAGTTGGCCTGATAAGGGAAGAGTGGATGGGAATGATGACTTCTTAGGTCTGGAGGATATATCTTTGGTATTTAGTCTGGCTATATTCAAGGATTTCCTAATAGCAGTAGTAATATGTTGGCCATAGAATACTTCATTGTCAATAAAAGTGCGTGGCTAGGGTGATAAGAACCATGTCCAATATTTCTGAGCCCCTTGTTTGGATTTTGACTTGCTGGTATAAGGAATTGGCACTAATAAAGTCTAGGAATTATTGTGCATACTTATTTGTGGTAGTATTGGTATTGGTTCTCTAGTTAAGGAAGGAATTGTTTAAATTACCTAGGAGGATAGTGTTGGGCTCTGTAGTGAGATATGTGAATTTATTTAGATTTTATAGCAATGATCCTAGAAAAAAAAAAAAAAACATTACAGGGAAACCGTAATTCATCAGTATTTTTTCTAATGAATTTTATATGGTGTCAGCTACCACACTACCTAGACCAATATTTTTTCTAAAAATATCTGAAATCCTTAAATATAATTTGATTGCAGTCTCTTCTAAGTAACATTTGTTGGGGATGCAAGAAAATAACAATTAATACATTGCTGTCACAAAACTGCAGTTAAAATAAACCAAAAGGGAAGATCCAAAAATATTTCATATTAATCAATCATTCATAAAGAATTAGAGCATGCCTATAGGTACAGTAGCCCCATAATTATATGTCCCTTTTACAAATGTTGTACAGTCCTCTTAAATTTATGATGAAACTAATGTGTTAGATTTTAGTATCTCTATAAGTTATTTTCAACCCGGCTCCCTATTACAAGAGTGAAACCTGATATTATTCAGTAGCAGAAAACAACTTTGACTTCATCAATGAGGTGAGGCATTATGAAATGCACTGTCACAGCTTTAAAATGTTTTTTTCAGGGGCAAACCCCACTGTATCTGCAGCTTGTGGGTTTGTGCTCATCCACATCTCCACTCATATACACATCAGCTTTGAGTTTGGGGGAAAGATCAGAGGCACTGTGCCATTACATTTAGTATAACTCCCCTCTCGTTCAATATAATAGTCTTTTAATTTTGAGAATCCCAGTTATAGTCCTTGGCTTTACAATTTGGAAGTCCTTCAACATTCTTGAGCACTGTGTAGAGTTTTGGGTATCACATTCTTGTAATGAAACAGACAAAATATATTCAGTTCTGTTTGGGGGGGGCAGCTAAATGCTGCACAGTCTTAAACAGAAGTAATTAAAAACCATAAAAAAGGGTTTGTGTAGCCCAGAAAAAAGAAAGCAGAAGAAAGCATGGAGGAGAAAACATTTAAGAGATTGAGTGGAAGTGTGGAAGCTACAGAATCTATAAAGGTACCATATTTTAAAATGAAGAAATGAATGTGGATACTTTGAATGTATTTCCTGAGAAAACTACATGCGATAAAATTTAAAAAAAATCAAGAATGCAATGGTTCAAGCATAAAGTAATTCTGATATTCTGGTTAAATGACAAGTCTCAGTCTAATAATGGAGATGGTTCAGGATATCGTCCGGTTAAGATGGATGTTCTAGCTAGACAGAATTAATCACAGTAAAACTTTTTGTGATATCATCACATCTCTTCCTGCCCACTTCAGCAGAGGAAATTATGTAAGTCAAGTGGCTTCCACATACCATTTCTAGTCAGATATTACTGTGTTAGTTTACAGTTGTAGTATGTTATCATCCTGGCATTTCATAGGTCAGTTGTCTTGTGCTGTAATGCCAGGGACAGTCATTGCAGAGATATAGAGTAGTATTTTAAGCATTTAATGACAGGGATTATGTCTGACGAAAGTTTATTGCTCTTACTCTGCAGTTCTACTTGATTTACAGCCTTTATTACAATGAGTTGCAGCCTGATTCTTCTAGTTAAGGCAATGAATATAATAAAATGCTCTAATGAGCTTAACGTGCACAATTACAGAGTGAACCTACATTACTATAAACACATTTCATTTGTACAACTGGCATAGTCATTTTGAATCCATATGTCACTCCTGAGAAAGTGACATAGGCGTCACATCCAGTATCTTTGCTGCAAGGCTGTTTTCTTCTGATCTTACCCTGCAATGCCTCAACTACGTTAAGATTTTTCTCAAAAATATCTGAGTTTAAAATGTGCTACTTCATTGTATGATGACTCTGAAGTGCATTTGATAGCAAACCAAATGAGCTACTTCTGCCCCCCCCCCTGTATCCTGTAAACATAGGAAGCTCTATGGACGGAGGTTATATATATATATATGTATATATCTATATATATATATATATATATACACACACACACACACACACACACACATATGTATATCAACAAAAAGAAAAAACGTACAGGAATGACTGCTCTTGATATTGGGATAAGAATTACTAAAATGGGTTGTTGTCACAACTTCTTATGTAAGATCCATGTTAAAGATCACTTTGCATTCTTATTAAAATAAGAAAAAAGGATTCAATCTGGAAATGTTTGTTTAAACCATGGTTTATTGAGTGTATGCTACTCTTAAGGCTGGAAAACTATATTTCCTCAGTATATATATATATATATATATATATTTATTTATATACATTTTTTTTTTCCTGGTGGTAGACCACGCTTGCCTTCTAGAGTATTAGAGGTTGAGAATCAAAGTCAAAGTCAAAGAAAACTTTATTGTCATTCAGAACTACACAGCAGTGTAGCTGAATGAAATTACAATGCTTCATTCTCAATGCAGGAAACAGTTGCATATATAGACAGAGAAAAATTAATAAAATATCACAGTAGAATTTTAATAAGTAGCAATTTGTAAGTAAAGTAGGACAGCAGTGACCCACACCCATCCCAGAACAGGAGACAAGGAAGACAAAGAACAATATGAAGGTCATATTGTCAAAGTAAAATTGAAACAATAGCAGCATATCTATGAATTGACTGAATTATTGCACAGTTTGTATATTGCACTTTACATTCCTTCAGTGTGTAAGTGGGCTACCTTAGTAGCTGGATACATGGACTCACCAGGATAAATTCTCTGTGATATGAACACCCAAGAACTTTGTACTCTTGACCCTTTCCACTGTCACCCCTTTCATCATTAGAGGTTTGTGTGGTACTTGAGATCTTCTGAAATCAACAATCAACTCCTTTGTCTTGCTAACATTCAGTGCTAGATTGTCGCTGTCTCACCAGACCAGTAGTTGATCAATCTCTTTCCTGTAGGCTTCCTCCTCTCCGTCTTTGACCAGGCATATAAATCACTGTAAAGAATTTCTCCAAAGCCAACTTTGCACTTCTCAAGACTAAGGTGGAATCCTTCAAAGCCCCTGGGCCAGAGGATAATACAGCCCAATCCGCAGAATCCTTTACAAATGCATTCTATGAGCACCTGCAGGAATGCATGGATCATGCTATCCCAAATAAAACCAAGACTCACTCCTCCAAAAACAGGAGACCGGTCTGGTGGACCCCGGCCATAAATAAGCTATACAATAGAAGGAGGAAGCTACTACATGATCCCTCATAAAATCATCAAAGGCCAGTTTCGAAAGAAAAATTGCCCTAGACACTAAAGATAATCACAAGGCCTTCTTTAGTTATGTCAGAAACATGGGCGGAAACTCCCAGATATGCTCTGAATTGTTGCATAACGGTACAAAATATACCAAACCTACAGACATAGCCAACATCCTGGCAGACAGATTTAGCGCAAACTTCTCCCCCCTTTCCCCCCCAAAGGAGCAAACGCCTATCCCAACTGAATGTAACCTCCCTGACATCACAGATGCACAGGTGAAAGCTGCCCTCTCCAAAGCAAAAACACAGCATCTATGGGACCGGACGGTGTCCCAGGCTGTGTCTTACATGAGCTCCAAGAAGAACTGAACCCTCACATTAAGTCACTGTTCAAACTTAGCCTTACTACAGGATATGTACCCAAAGAATGGCATACAGCTACAGTGGTCCCACTCCACAAAGGTGGAGCCACAACAAAAGCCGGAAACTATCGCCCCATAAGCCTGACTAGTCTGGCCTGTAAAGCTATGGAGCGTATTATCATGTAACTCATAAACAAAGACATTGGGAGCCTCCAGACACTGGACCCTACCCAATTTGGCTTTGTTAAGGGCAGATCTTGCCTCTTAAACCTAGTTGATTTCTTTGAAACAGTTACCAAAGCCATAGATGAGGGCAAGGTAGTCCACACAGCCTACCTGGACCTCGCAAAAGCCTTTGACACAATACCCCACTCGGGCATCATAAATAAGCTTACCAGCTTAAATATCAACCGCTATATCACAAGATGGGTTGCAAACTGGCTCAGAGATAGAACCCACATGGTCAGAATTGCAGGTGCCATGTCCGAATCCAAACCAGTTACAAGTGGTGTCCCACAGGACTCAGTTCTGGGACCTCTCTTGTTCAGTATGTACTTCTCTGAGGTTCAGGCTAACACAGGGGGATTATGGCTGACAAAGTTCGCAGATGACTGCAAACTGGGGGCCATAATCGAATCTCCAGCTGACACAAGCATCCTCCAAAAGGGTCTCACAGAAACAGATGCTTGGTGCCAGAGCCACGGCCTCAAGCTAAATGCTAAAAAGTGCATAGTCATCCCCTTTGGGAAAAACAAGGTGCCCACAAATTACCACATAGGTGGTAATCCATTAAGTATGGAAGAAGTAATTAGAGATTTGGGGACCAACATAGATAGTAATCTCTCCTTTGATAATCACGTTGCCAAAGTGGTTAGAAAGACCTTCTATATAACCCACCTTATCATGAAAGGGTTCGCATCTAGATCAAGAGAGGTCATTGTGCCCCTCTACTCGTCACTCATCAGGCCCATAATTGAATACAATGCCCCTTTTGGGATGTACCTTACCCGACACCTGCAGCAACTGGAGAGACCCCAAAAGTACCTCACCAAGAGGATCATGGGCTACAAACAGGTGTCCTGTGCAGCTCAACTAAAGAAATTCCATCTCTACTCAGTTGCTTACCGCCTACTCAGAGGCAATCTATGCCTGACGTACAAAGCCATGTCAAACCCAGAATTAATGGACATGCTCCACCTCAAAAAATCCAAGTCCCTTAGAGCTACATGCTCCAGGGACCTAAACCTCAGCACAAAAATAAATAGGACATGCTGGAGGGACAGATTAATTTCCCAAAGGCTCCCCTCACTCTGGAATAGAATCCCAATTCATGTTAGACATAGCCCCTCGCTGACCCTCTTCAAGCGAAATTTGGACGCGTGGATGGGAAATCGCAAATTCACCCCTGGGATCTCTCCTGTGTCCCTGCTAGACAGAGGCACAGTAAACTAATCTTAAAAGGGTACCTTCTGTGACCTACTTTACAGAGGCACAGTAGGCTAATCTAATAGGGAGGTGGAAGCCAAATACACTCTGGCTAGGCTTATAAATGCCCTAGGGCAGACAGCCTAGTATCTACCTATGAACCTATGAACCTATAACAGTGGTGTCATCCATGAATTTGATGATCCTGTTCGTCTCATGTGTGGCTATGCAGTCATGTGTCAGCAGAGTGAAAAGTAGAGGGCTTAAGACACACCCCTGTGGTACTCCTGTGTTCAGGATGATACTTTCAGAGCTCCAACATGAACCTTTTGAGGCCTTTCAGTAAGGAAGCTCAGAATCCAATTGCATAAATGAGAGTCTATTCCCAGTTGAAGTAGCTTCAATATCAGATTCTGAGAGATGACAGTGTTGAAGGCAGAACTGAAATCGATGAATATCAGTCTTGCATAGCAGTTTTTGCCTTCTAAGTGGGTCAGTGTTTCATGGAGAGCTATTGAGCTGGCATTCCCTGTACTGCGGTTTGTCCTGTATGCAAATTGCAGTGTGTCCAGTATCACAGGTAAGACTGAGGCTATATGAACTTTATGTTGAATAATAGCAATAAACCAAGAAAAGTCTCTGGCCTTTTTGAGACCAGAGATGGTGTTTAGTCACCCACAGGAGTGGTTCTGATTTCCAAGGAAGCTTGTTTCTATTTTTCTGATGATTCTCTTTTCAAAGGGGAACCTCAGTCCTCATTTCTTGAGGTTATTAAACTTAACCTAGTGAAGCTGAAAAATCTCAGGAGCCATTTGTGTCTTCAAAAATGTTTTATTGATTGCTGATGCTGATAAGCACTGCTCCAAATCTAATGGTTAACTAAGGATTCTTTGTCAGCTTATAAGACATAAAAATGGGGGCATTTCCTAGACGTGTCCTTCCCTGGGCATGGCCTTTCTTGGAGGGTGGGGTGGAGTTGAGCCCCTATCAAGAGGCTGGCTATGGAAGGTGCTACTGTTACAAAGCTTAACCCCTTTGTGGCTATTAGTTCTTCAGTTTACACATCTGATCTAATGCAGTGCAAAGCAGTCAATTATCATCAATATTAAAACCATCTCTTCTTTTCCTTTTGGCTGCTCCCATTAGGGATCACCACAGCAGATCATACATTTATATTTTTTCCTGTCTTCTGCATCTTGCTGTGTCACACCAACCACCTGCATGTCCTTTCTCACCACATCCATAAACCTTATCTTAGGCATTCCACTTACCTGGCAGCTCCATCCTTAGCATCCTTCTCCCAATATACCCAGCATCCCTCCTCAGTACATGTCCATACCAATGCAATCTCACCTCTCTGGCTTTGTCTCGAAACCATCCAACCTGAGCTGACCCTCTAATATACTCATTTATAATCCTGTCCATCCTCATCACACCTAATGCAAATCTTAGCATATTTAATTCTGCCACCTCTAACTCTAACTCCTGTCTTTTCATCAGTGCCCCTGTCTCCAACCCATATAACATAGCTGGTCTCACTACTATCTTGTAGACCTTCCCTTTCACTCTTGCTGGTACCCATCTGTCACAAATCACTCCTCACACTCTTCTCCACCCACTCCATCCTGCCTGTACTCTCTTCTTCACCTCTCTTCCACACTCACCATTACTCTGAACTGTTGATCCCAAGTATTTAAACTCATTCACCTTTGCCAACTCTACTCCCTGCATCCTTACCATTCCTCTGTCCTTCCTGTCATTCACACACATATATTCTATCTTAGTCCTGCTGACATTCATTCCTCTCCTCTCTGGAGCATATCTCCACCTCTCTAGAGTCTCTTCAACCTGTTCCCTATTATCACTACAGATCACAATGTCATCCGCAAACATTATAGTCCATGGGGACTCCTGCCTGATCTCGGCTGTCAACCTTCCCATTACCATTACAAATAAGAAAGGGCTGACCTTTGATGCAATCCCACCTCCACCTTGGATGCATCCATCACTCCTACTGCAAACCTCACCACTATCACACTGCCCTCGCACATATCCTGTCCCACTCTTACATTCTTCTCTGCCACTCCTGATTTTCTCATACAATACCACAACTCCTCTCTAGGTACCCTGTCATATGCTTTCTCTAAGTCCACAAAGACACAATGCAACTCCTTCTGACCTTCTCTATACTTCTCCATCAACACCCTCAGAGAAAACATTGCATCTGTAGTGCTCTTTCCTAGCATGAAACCATACTGCTGATCACTAATCATCACCTCCCTTCTTAACCTAGATTCCACTACTCTTTCCCATAACTTCAAGCTGTGACTGATCAGTTTTATCCCTCTGTAGTTACTACAGATTTGTACATCACCCTTATTCTTAAAAATTGTTACTAATACACTTCTTCTCCACTCCTCAGGCATCCTCTCACTTTCCAAGATTTCATTAAACAGTCTGGTTAAAAACTCCACTGCCATCTCTTCTAAATACTGCCATACTTCCACAGGTATGTTGCCTGGACCAACAGCCTTTCCAGTCTTCATCCTCTTTATAGCTGTCCTTACTTCCTCCTTGCTAATCCCTTACATGTCCTGATTCACTATCCCCACATCATCAAGTCTTCTTTCTCTCATTCTCTTCATTCATCAGTCCTTCAAAATACTCTTCCATCTGCCCAGCACACTCTCCTCGCTTGTGAGTACATTTCCCTCATAATCCTTTATCACCCTAACCTGCTGCACATCTTTCTCACCTTGGTACTTCTGTCCAGCCATTCGGTACAGATCCTTTTCTCCCTCCTTAGTATATTATTAATATTAACTAATATAATTAATTAATATTAATCAATATAATTCATTTATATAATTAATTAGTATATTATTAATATTAATATTAAAACCATATATTAAACAAAAATATGTCTTGGTGTACCCTTTTTGCTTTTTTGTAGTATGATACCTGTACTTTAAATAGTGTCCGGATTTATATCCTTATCTTGTACAACCATTATTTTTGCATGGACATTCTGTGGCACTTTCATGTATGCTGCTTCAGATCTGTCTCATCTTTTTCAGTTCAAGGCTAGTGGAGGATTATATGCAAGCTTTTTTTTTTAATGGAATAATGAATCAATCATGTCTTGCCGTGGCATTTTTTGCCAGGTACACTGTGGACCATGTGGCTCATGTATCTAACTTTTAGCTCAAGAGTGGCAAATTGGTCAGCTGGTTCAAAGTAAAATGGTAAGTGCTAGTTGGGGAAATGTAAGCCAATATTGTTGTTTGTGTGGATACCAACTAAAAGCTTTTGCATACAGTTTTGTTAGTAAGAATTTTAAGTTTAAGGTTTTTATTCATTTTTTTAGTGGGTAAATTTCCGAAAGAACATATATGACACTTGCCATATACTGCTGTGTGTTTATCCATGTACACCTTAGACCATGTGGTGAGTATGTCAACTCAAGGAAATTCAGCAGGGTGACTGGTCTGTGGGTTCCTAGTCAAGGATTACTAATAAGAACATTAAAATGTAATTAATTAATTTAATTTAATTGGTTATTTTGGTTAAGTGAAACCTGCGGGTTTCTTCAAATTAAAAATGTTAAAGTTTCTATATGCTGGGATCAGCTCAGGAGACCAAGGGTTTAGCTTAAATTCTCTAGTTACGCCGGAAGCAATTCGTATTCAAAGTGTGATTTGGCATGCTTTAAGGGACATAAGGCCAGGTGTGTGCCAAGTTTTACTTAGGGAACTTATGTGTATATGCATTTAACCTTTGCAAAAGTGCATTTTGAATTAGCCACTTAATAAGTGGACTTTTTATGGTTATACTAACTAATATGACAAAGTTTGTTATTCACCACATGGCTCATGTGTCCTATTTTAAGCACCAGCAGGGCCAAAAGTAGTACCTGCTAGTTGGGTATATGAAATTTGGGATGATTAAAGTTGGATAAAGACAAAGCACCAATTATGTGGTAAACAAGAAAGTGGGTTGGCTTGGGCTTGATACTAAGGGCCCTACCAGCCATTAGTTATTTATAGGGACCAGCTCCATCTGGTCCTGAAAGGTAATGTAGCTAAGAGACTTTGTTGTGCAGTTACCTGCATTGTAATCGATTGTATCAACATCTCCTCCCTATTCTTAGCAGATCATTGAGCAGTCACTAGTTTAGTGTTTAACGTTTTTGGGGATTGTATGTGTGGGTGGAAATATATATTATTAAAGATGAGCCAGAGATTACTGATTAAAATGAACATTCAGGGGTAAGCTGTACTTGTGGCTAAAAATATAAAATTCATTTTCAGACATTAAAGCTTATCCCTTGGGGGTTAGATCAGCCCATATGGTGTTGTGGATCCTAGCAGTCATTGTGGCTAGGTGAAGGCCGTAGGATCTATTAATTCTAGTTCCTTTGTGAAGGGACCAGTTAGGCAGACCATGGGTCTAACGTAACTTCTGTGGCTATAGCTATAGCTAATTTTATAAAAAGTATGACATGGTGTGATATAAGAGACCTAGAGTTTGGTGGGTGCCAAGTTTAACATAGGGATCTCATAGGTGAATGGGTTACACATTATAAAAGGGAATCTTCTAGTAGAAACTATATGAATGAATGGTGATAATCCTTAACCCAAATAAAAATGAAAAAATACCTACAGAAGGATCCCTCCATAAAACAACAAATATACAATATTTATGTACATAAAACCAGATTGGAAAAAATATTAACCGGACATGTTAAAAAGCTTGATGAATGAATAAGTCCCTTTTTAAAAGTTCAATAAAAATGGTGGTCCAGTTTTCTAAGAATGAAGATACATTTGCTGGAGAAAGGTATGTTGAGATTGGGTGCTTTTCCTACTTGTAGTTGGAGTTGCCACTCTAGTTCTTTTTTTTCCAGTTTGTCATTCTTGTTACCATCTAGTTGCTCATATTCCACTTTGTCCATGATGTGAAATTTGAATGTGTGATGTCCTAGTTTAACCTTACAGGGCAGAATCATCTGAGATCTATGTCAGATGTTAGTGTAGTGGTGGGCAATTCTGGTCTTGAGATTTGTTTATGGTTTTTGCCAATGTACAATGCTTGGCAGTGTATTACATCAGGCTCTGTACACTGCCATGTTGGTATTGCAATTGCCAAAAAGTGGACTTTTGTACTCCTTATTAGTGTAGGGACAAATGAAACTAGTATTGCAGCTTATAAAATTACAGTAGTTGCACTCTGGAGAGCCACATGGGTATGTACCTTTTCTAAGGTTAAGGATTGAAGAGTTATATGGATCTTTCTGAAAAGACTCGGATGCTTTTATTTTTTTTCTTATGGTAAAACAGGGTTGGGGGAAGAATTGTATTCAAAGTTCTGTTTTTGCTGATTACACACCATTTGTTGAGGATGACTTTCTTGATTTCAGAGTAATCTATGGAAAATGTGAGGATACAGCTAGAGTTCCATTCTTGTTATAGTGACATTTTTAAATTTTCCAGATGTCTTTGTAAGCACTTTCTGTGGTTGACAGCAGAGTGAGGTCATTTTCTTATTTGTGTTCTATGATGGAGTTGAAGACTTCACTGATGAGGTGCTTGCTGTAGCCCCTGACAAGGAAGTATTTTTCCAGATCGATTATATTTCTGGTGAATATTTCCAGTTCTTTGGAGACCCTTGCAATTCATTGCCCCTGAGAGTTGATCACATACCTTTTGGTTAGCAAGAGGTGCATGCTGTTCCTATGTAGTAGTAAGTTGACCCTGGCAGGCTTCCAATATAGATTGTTGGTGAGAAGACCAGTCTAGAGGTGTCTGCTTTTACATAGGTTGAGGAAGTTGACAGAAGTGAGGCATTGGGCTGTAGTGAACCTGAGAAAGTTCACTGAATTGTTAATGAGGTTCAGAAATTATTCAAGGAATTCCAAGCTGTTGTTTCAAATAAAAAATGTATAGTCAGTAAACCTGAGGGAGTACCCCATGTGTAGAAAGTATGGGAAGTTATAGATGTGGTCTTCTTCCTATTTGCCCAGTACTGCATTTGCCAGACTGAGCACCATAGCTGCTCCCATGATTATGCCAATAGCCTCTCAGAAAAATCTGTCTTCAAAATGAAAGTAGTAGTTGAGCAGGCAATTAAGAAGCCTGCTGATGGCTTCAGTTTCTTCAAGAAAAGCATCCCACTGTGAGTTGTATGTTTTGAGTACGTCTCTGGTGCAGTACAGAGATTAAATGTTGATGGTAACCAAAATGGAATTTTCATTGATTTTGTTGTTTTTGGTCTTACGAAGGAAGTCAGTGGAGTCTAATATGAAGTATTTGTTCTTTTTGGCAAGGGGTTTAATTTGCATCTCTAGATAGATGAAGAAGGGTTCTGTGATGGAGCCTCTCCTTGTGATTACTGGTCTGTAGGGTGGGTCTTGGATGCTTTTGTGTGGTTTTGGGATTCCGAAGAAGTTAGGTAGCTTGAGATGTGTAACCATGAGAAATTCTTGTAGGTTGTTGCTAATTAAACCTTCTTCATTAAGGCTGGAAATTTCCAGCAGTACTTGTTTGTGTGCAGTCTTTATTTTACCCAGGTCATTAGACTCGTAGAATTTGGGGTTGTGTAGCATGTTGGTAATATTATAGCTACATGTGGAAGCATCAGTTACCAGAATACCTCCTCCTTTATTGGCTTTCATAATCCTTCAAGTCTTGTCTTTATTTGAGTTTTTGAAAGCAGAAAATTCTTCCATGCTGAGGCTGTAGAATATCTTCTTGTCTGGTTTTATCATATATCCATTTCACATTTGTTTTCAAATGCACTGATTACACGGTGTAGAGAAAGACAAAAGTTGCTTTGTGTCTTCCATTTGTGAATAATGATCATCCATGTTGTTCTCTTCCTGGGGATTCTTGACTTGAAAGAATACCTTTAGATCGAGTTTTGGGGTAAATAGGTTTAGGTCAATGATTGTGTTGAATATGCTGTTCCTATGCTGAGCAAGAAAAGTGAGTCCCATTTTTAATAATCCTAGTTCAGCTTTCCTGAGGGTTTTTGTGGCATGGTTCCAGATTGTGTTGAGTTGTGTGCCCCTTCATGGTTCCTCCTTCACTACCTGTTGTAATTGTTGGTTGGAGGTGCCACAGGTGTTTGAGGCCCCTCTTATTTTGCCAGGTTTTGTCCCTTTGATGGAGGTTTCCTTGTGGTGATTTGTCGAGTCTATATTACGTGATCGAATTTTAAGGTGATTGAACATATAAACGTCGACCCATAAATGTCGAACCCTTAAAACCGCAAACAGACATTTACGAGATTTTTTCCCCTGGGAAAAAATTTGCTTGGCCATAGGAAACAAAACAAACCTTTAAACACTAATCAACTGGGGGGCTTTGCCCCCCCCCGACATGGGGAGGCTGTGCACCCCACACCCCCCTAACTAAATATGCCAACTCTGAGATCGCTCTACATTGAGGAAAAGGGCAAATTACCAAGTGAATTTTTTTCCCAGCGAAACAAATTGCATAAATGGACATTCATGATTGTCAGAGTTCGACATTTATGGGTCGACATTTAGGTTTTCAATCACCTAACCATTTGATCACGTAATATAGACCTGGTTTGTCCATCCATGGCTGGTAGTAGTCTCTGGAGTGGTATAGTTCTGGTATCTTAATCAAGGTCTCCTTTCTCTGAGATGTGCTGCTGTGAGTTTCAGAGAAGCCTGGTCTCATCAATGTGTGTTGTGCTTTGACTGTGCTGGGGTAGTAGTATTCATTGTGTTTCAGCTCCTTCCTCAAAGTGTTCTGGTATAAGGGAAAATCCTGATCAGTATCCTCTTCTACATTGTACCCATGGTCCGCCCTTGGTGATTACACTTGGTGGGTGTTTTCTGGGATGGGGTGGTTGCTGCTGCTTGAGTTGTAGGTTGATACTTATGTGGTTCTCTATCTATATGGTTGTCTTGGTGATCAGTGTTTTAAGGTGCATGTAGAACATATAGTGTTCCTGATTTTCTCCCCATTACTGTTTTTTTTCATCTTCTTGGTCCCTCTGTATTTTCCTTGGATTCTTATTTTTGATTATGGATTCAAAGGTGCCGACTCTCTCTCTTGTATTTCCTAGAATTTGACTTATTTGCCCTCTGTGCGTTTGCCACCTTCTTCTTGTTGTGTGAGCTTATTTTGTGTTATTATCTGTTGTTTTTGGTTGTGTTGTAGTAATAGTTTCACAAGTTTCAGGCTTGCCTCTTTTAGGGTATTATTCCATTCTGTGATGAGGTTGTCTTCCATATTTTGCCAAATTGGTTTAATCATGATCAGTAGCTCTCTGGTTATCAGTCTTTTGGTGAGACTGTTTTTGTAGGTAGAGCTCTTCCCACTGGAAGCTTTTCATCATTTTAAGGGTATTTTCCACTTTGTCTAATATGGCATCAGCTGGTTGCTTTTTGCTGCTGTGACTACTCTGTCAGAAATACTGGGTAAGGAAATTGGTGTAATTAAGTAAATGGCATTTTTGAGCTGTGATACGAAATATGAATTGCCTAGACATAGAATGGCCTTAGGGAGTTTAATTCTGGTAGCTGCCAAAAAAGCAATTACTATAAAAGGGAAATGAAAGTCTAAATCAACTGTATTAGAAGTAGTGACTATAATAACAGAGATAAAAAAAACATGAAGTGGGATTTTTAGAAAAGGGTAGGGGCAAATTACATGGGGAAAATGGGAATTGTGAGAACAACAGATGCAGAATAATGTTTTGGAGAAGGAAAGAGGTGTAAGGGAAGGTAGGAATTGAATGAGCTATGCAATGTTCAGTTGACAATGACTGTATAGAATATTATATGTGATATATAATGCTGCAACTGAAAATATGTCAATACGGTTTGTTTTCATTTATATAAATGTATGATTGCATATGTCATAAGAGATCATCCAATAAAGATGTTTTTGTTAAAAAAAAAAGAATCGTAGAGGAAGATCCAAAATCAGGAACAAATTATAAATATTTCCTTATATACTTAGAAAGCTGCTAGAATAGCAAATTTTGCTTTAGCAAGCATTTTCTGAAGAATACAAAATCTGAAACTCACATGCCTGTCATTATTTAGTGAATGTAAGCCATGGCAATTTGCCAGAAACCGACAAATGTTACAAGGAACAGATCAAAATACCTCACAGTTTCTTTGTTCAGAAATTCTGGACAAAGACAAAAATAATTTGAAGACAAAGGCCCCAAAAAGGAGACATTTTAAGTATTATCTTATTTTCATTATTTGTTAACCAGGAAAACCCCCTGGGCAAAGTGACCCTTTTTCAGGGGTGACCTAAGAGCACTGTATGGTTAAATTACTTACTCAAAGTCACACAGCAGGATAATGGAAATGGAAGGATTAAACTCTATATTTTTGACTACATGAAGCAGTTCATTAGCTGCTGACAGCCTTAAGTGCCAGGAAGCTCTATTTCACTTTAAACATTACAGGTGCTGCTTGGATATGCATTTGTTCAACAATAAAACTATGTAACTCTAATGGCCACCATTACTAAGTGACAGTAATCCTCAGTAATTTATTAAGGAAAAAAAGAAGTAAACATATATGAGACAAGATCAGATATGTTCAGCATAATCACAAACAAATAAGAGGGACACTACGCTAAGTCACTTAACAAGTTAACAGAACAGGTTTTACATCAGCATGCATTTTCAATAACAACTATGAAATTCTAATGACTGGTATTATTGACTAAGTGTAATCCTCAGTGATTTACCAGAAAATGGAAAAGTAAAGACAAGTCTGGCAGTTAGTGCAGAGCTCTACGTACTTTGTGAGCTGCTTCCTGTAGGCAACAGTGCAGTGTTTCATGCTTTTTACCTCCATGTGCAAACTGTGTGACTCTGAACAAGTAACTTAACCAGACAGTGCTCCTGGGTTGCCATAAAGTGGGTTTATCTGATTAACAAATAGACTGAAAGAAAATGATGGGGCATAAGTATTAGGCAAAATCAAAGATGTTAATTTTCTGAATGATAACAACTATGAAACTCTAGTGACTGCCCTTACTGGTTGACTGAAATAACTTACCTTACCTGAAATCAATTTTACCTATAATTCAATCCAGCATGTCCATGTGCAATCCAGGAAAGAGACACACACACACACACACGCACACACACACACACACACACACACACACACACACACACACACACACACACACACACACACACACACACACACACACACACACACACACACACACACACACACCAAAAACTTTCTCCAAGTCCCACAAAATGAACATTGAGCTCCAAATTCTCAACTGCAAACCGTGAACTCAAATGAAATTCAAGATACAAAACCTCAATTCATTTGCCTGCCAACTCACCTCAAGTGATTTGGTTATGCTTCAAGAAGGGGTTATATTCAAACTGGCCTTCCTCCTTTACACAGTTTATGAGCCTATGACCCTGTGGTGCTGCACATGCATGATGTGCAGTTAGGTTTAAGAAAAAGTGCAGCAGTGTGGGCCCCCCTAGAGTTTAGGGCCCAAACTGGCTGTGAAATTGACCCTATTATAATATGCCACTGCTCCCAGCAAAACTACAGAATACATAGGTAGTCACCTATTAAAACCACTCACAGTCTCTAAGAAGAACATGTACTATTAATAGCTGTTAGGCAAAGACGCAAAGCAACAGAGTTGTGCACTCTCTTCTTCACTGACACCAACTTTATCTGAACAATACCCAGCCAGGTATTATCAACATCCCCATACGATTCCTAGGCCTTCCCTGAGGATCAGCCCCAGAGTAGAAGAAAGATCACCCTTACATGAGAAGTATGTTTTTGGAAGCAATGCTGTGTGCTGAAGAAAGACCAACTAAATCCATATGCTACTTTTCATCCTCCTGCATAAGGTCTGTCTCCTTTTCCAACAGCGAGATGGCTTTCCCTTTCCTATAAGCCTGTTTCCATTATGAGGGTCTACTCTGTCTTAATACATTGTACTCCTACCTGTCACTTGATTGGCATCTCAACTGACCCCCACTATTTTGTTTGCCTTATGGGTGGTGAGCCCACTCAGTGGTTGAAATGTAAATACCTACTTGAAAATATATATTTGAAATATATGTGTATATATGTATATACACACGTATGAACTTAAGACGTCAGTCTGTATATATATATATATATATATATATATATATATATATATATATATATATATCTGTGTGTATGTATGTATGAATATCTGTGAAGACATTCATCAACGAAGGAGAATGAGGCCTTGCTAGCATTTCTGGGTTAACTGGGTTCTGAGTACAATGAGACCATCTCACAGGTGAATGCTGTAGGTGCTGCAGCAGATTGATGCAGGCCTTTTCTCGGTAGGTCACAGACACAAGTAACAGAGTCCAGAAGAAAACTGAAACCATCACTGTAGCATATAGTACAACCAGGTCCAGTGTTAGCATTTTCGGTGCTCCCAGTAAATGTCAAGCTGGGGGCCCCCTAGGTACTTTAAGTCTAAGTATCACCCTGTCATTGTTACCATCCTAAACGATCTGTTAGTTCATGCTGCAAACTTTTAGGAGTAGCACGCACAGACTGATCTGTAGCTACAGTGGTCTTAAATTACAACAGGCCTATGTACCACACCATATTGGCCCATCTCACTAAGTGACATTCCCAGTCACTGGCATTTAGTTGCAACAATGATACATTAAAACAACTGTATGTACATGGCTGGACTTAGTTGAAATGGCACCCTAAGCACTGCCTACTGTTTCAGCCCCCCCCTCCCACTCCCACACACACATCCTTGAGTGCTCCCAATCTGTTTCCCTCCCATCTTGGGCTCCCCATATCATAGACATTACTTTCTTTATTCCTTTTTCTCATATTTTTCCTTACTCTTCAGCTTTTTCAAGAAGCCATAACTTTCTATATTCTCATTTTAAAGTTTTTTTTTTTCTTTTTAAACAATCTTTTCATCCAGTGATGGCGTGAACAGAAATTATGATTAAGGAAAGAGATTCACTGTAGTTGTTCAGCTTTAGTTTTCCTTGCATCCTTCCAACACACCTTTCCTGTCCAAAACAGCACAGTAATAACCATGTGGGAAATAACTCAAATAACACAAGGCCCAAGAAGCCATAGGTGTACAGATGGTCTGTGATGCATTTTAGAACATTTTTTCAACGTTTTACTCCAAAGATAGCCTAAAGAAAAATCATGAGTAAGTAAAGAATTTCAGTATTTTTTTTTTCGGGGAAGACATAAGCTGTGTCCAGGACTTAATATTCAAAGCACGCATTCACACTTCTCAACCTTGCACCTCAAAGGCAGACACTTTTATACATGCCTGGTATGTGATTGTGAGGAAAGTAAAAAAAAAAAATAATGATTACAGTAATATATGCTACTCTGTTGCTCCTAGACAGTACACTGACCCTACATAAGCTATAGTAACCTTCTTTGTACACCTCTGAGGTCTGTCAGAAAAGGGAAAGAAACAATGACCACACCATCCCCATCCCAAGCATAAGCTATAATGACCTCCTGTGCACACCTCTAAGGTTTGACAGTGATGAAAATTAAAGAAGTAATAACTACACAACCCCCCCCCCCCCAACACACAAATAACCTACACCAGCTTTCATAGAAGGGCTGGTTTTAGAATAGATGCAGATGAGAGCAGAGTCCATTATCAGCTTTATCCTAACAGGGTCATATCATAGCCCTGTTCAGGTTACAAACATAATCAGAAAATTAATACATTTTTCCCTCCTTATTTTTCCCCAGTTGGCAATAGCTTTTGTGGGGCCCCCACACAATCAGGGATGATTAATGGAGCCTCACTGTATACATTTATACACTCTGGGGAGTGGGAGCCACCAGAGTCCTTGAAGACCTAAATTTCTGAATGTTCTGTGATATATTTTATGTCTTACTTTTAAAATGTAATTACGTGTTAGCTGCATTTTTAATTACACCCAAAAAATAATGTATATATCCTAACGTTATTGGATGTGTGCACAGATAAAAATCTGTGATATTTTACACACACACACACACACACACACACACACACACACACACACACACACACACACACACACACACACACACATACAAGCTTAAGCCATAGCAATACTGGTTTGGCACTTATTTCAGCAAATAGCAATACATTGTGCAACAGTGGTAACTGCCACATCAGATCAGTGACTGGTGTTTAACAAGTCGTCAAACTGCAGCAGGGATAAGTCAATTTTATTAACCTCATTGAGGAGTAATGCATGCGTGTCACTGTCCCTGATTTCAGAGATCTTCCCTGGTTTTGCCTCATAATTTTGCTCGTCTTCGTAAAAAGTTTGATTTGCTAGTAGTCAGTACATTCAGACATCACAGTTTTAAACTTCTCACTGTCCAAAAATGCATGTTGATGCAAAAGGTATTAGTTTATTAACTTTGTAATTGAATTAGAGTAATATTTAAAACATGTTCCCGATATTTTATTAACTTTGCAATTGAATTAGAGTAACATTTAAAACACGTTCATGATTTTGAGCCTTTATTCTTCTATTATTTTTGGCATTGTACAGAATTCTTCAGGAAAGAAGTTAGTTGTGAGTTATATTATCTGTTATTCTGACACTATTTATAAAACTCCCTGAAAAAGAAAACCATTTGTTAAGACTGGACACATCACCTCTTCTTAAAAATCTAAGGTAAGTGCTGAGTTTGGTCACTCTGAGCTCATGTTCATTACCAGCTTTATACTAACAGGGCCATGCCAAAACCCTATTCAGGTAAAAAAAAAACATAACAAGGAAATCAGTACATCTTTTCTCCCAAATTTTCTCCAACCAGCAACAGTTTTTGTGAGGTCTCACAGAGTGCAGGATAATTAAGGGAGCTTCCTTGCAGCCACAGATATTGCAAGTACCTAAAGCTGGCTATGTTATTAGTTTTAGTGGAGAGAATGTCCATCAGCAGGGTTTAACTAAGCCAGGGGCACTATGCCAGTGATAAAATATTTAATGAAATTGTGAAGTTTGTTACTTGATAAAACACTGTTACTATAACCACAAACATCTTTGAATTTTAAAGGAAATATAAATAACAGTTATTATTATTATTATTACCCACCTGGGCTATTACATATACAGAATCACCGTACTAGTTTTTGTTGGTTTGACAAACATGTTACAAAATATCAGAATAAGATACCTTGCTGTGGTTGGGGGCCCCCAGGAACAGGGGATCCCCAGCGACCATAGGGTTCACAGGTGCCTAAAGCTGGCTATGAGTGCAACTGGTGGTGGACTCCTACCACCTTGTCAAACACTGAATCATTGCTGGTATCTCAAGGGACCATCATGTCAGTAGGACAGTTCCACTATGACCCGGAATGGCCATTTGTTCATTTTCTAATCATATAGTAGTAATTACCATTGATGTTGGTGTAGCAACAGGACAGGGAGGAATGTATTATATATGTCACATTATTTATTCTATAATGGCCTTTTGCTTTTTACACACACACATACACACACACACACACACACACACACACACACACACACACACACATATATGTGTGTGTGTGTGTGTGTGTGTGTATATATATATATATATATATCTCCACTGATTTCTGCTTAAGTGTTCTAGGCACCAACCATCAAGAAGTTTCTGAACACTCATATTTTTTATGGACACCTTTGATGACAAAGAGTACAAAAATTTAAGGTTAAAAAAACCCATCTTTCATAAATAAAAAAATTCAGTGTTCTACTATTCACTTTCATTAATTTAATTAATTTTGTCAATATTCTGCATCTTAAAGTTCATCATAATATCTGTACTACCCATTAACAGAACACTAAAAAAGTATTACCTCTCCAATTTGTGAGTTTAAGTCTAGATGTAATCCAGCTGTTGAAAGGACATTGTAAGCCATAACTATATTTGTAATGAATCTGCCCCAGTGTAGTAGGGAACATACCCTGTAAATAACAGAAATATTTATTATCGTCAGTAAACCACACTTAAGTAACTGATATTATCTCTTTTCATAGATGGTAAGGTTGTGACTCCTAATGTTTCTAAACATTTGAGGCAAGACTTATGAATATATATATATTTTTTTTTCTCTACTTTTTGCTTCCTTATGAACTGGAATGGCTATTTGGTCACTTTCAAATCATTTAGTAGTAATCATTCATACCTTAATGACTTATTTAGTATTATAGACATTTGAAATGCTTCTGTACCTTTCAGAATGTTCCCACACATCTTATCTCTGTTTCTTTAGCAGTTGTGAACTGTGAAAAGCAAGCATTGTGTATTGCAATCAGTCTAACTTACTAATTTGCTACTGTCAATTAATTAATTTATAAATCCTTCTTCTATTTTATTCTGCTTATAATACATCATAATCAATTCAACACAATTTTTGCATACATACTAGTATTTTCTCAATGTTCTGTGTTTTATTGCTTTAAAATTTCAGACATCACTATATTTGTCTTGTTTATTAATGCAGTTTCAAAATGCTGCTTATAATTAGCTCCATCTAATTGTCTTTTTGTTTTACACCCTTGACACCACAATGAGTTCTTTAGACCCTCTTATTTTCCACTGTTTTTATAGTGTTAAGCAAAGCTTAAGTGGGTGTCCTTATTCTGTTCTATTATTGTTTTTTCAATCTGCTACATAAATGCTTATTTCTTACTGTTGCAATTACATGAGCACACTCACTTGAACTTGAATGGGATGCAGTTGCCCTTAAATATGAAGGCAAAATGGCAAGACTGAGACAGCAAGTCCAGATACAGTTGCATGACCATGGTCAATAGGTTCATATGTAGGCATATGGGCCAGGAGACCATTCAGGAGCCTAAGCCAATTTCCTAATTATCCCAGAGCACTATCCAGTGAAGTGACTTCCACAGAGTTATTCAGTATGCAAATAGAGGCTGAGGGAATCAAACCCTGGACTACAGAAAATAGGCTGGTTACAGCTCATAACCTTATTCCTCTGCACTAACTGCTATATAATGGTGGCATAAAAACCCTTCTAGAATGAAACTGCTTCACAAACCACAACAAAGTTCTGCCACGTATACACACCTGGAAGTCACCCTCTGGAAATACTTTAGTTAGTCTCATGTGTCCCTTAAATATTACCTATGACACAATAAGCAGAAGTCAGTGGAAGTACATAAAAACACATAGCATTACTGACACTTAAAAGCACAAAATAAATACTGCCACATATATGATGCATTCTTCGATGCCTAGATGGTATATCTATATTGTCACCAGATATTGTCCTGCTGACAGAATGGCCACTTTGGAACACCACCAGTGCCTCAGTGTTTGATAGGGTAGTAGGTGTCCACCACCAGTTGCATTGTATGTTACAGTGATGTCTTGAGCCTTCTTACTGGTTTTGTCCCTCATGTCAGTGACCCACCTGCAAAAGGCTTGCAGCATTCTGCATGAAATCCACAATATTCACCTGCAAGATGGTCATGCCACCCCACTCAAGCCAGAATAGCTAGGCCTGCAGAAACTCCTCATTCTTTATGTAGCGGAAAGGCCCAAATGAAAAGATGGAATGAGCAAGAAAAACAAAGTAAGATTGCTGGAACTGAATTCATGCTGTGGTGAATACCTTCATGTGAAAGACCATGTTTTTACAAAACCTCACTGAGGTGATATTGAGATATAGACTGTGTTTTATATAACATAGATTAAAGACAGGTTAAAAATAAAATAGAAAGCCAGGTGCACAGGTCCTAGTCTAAAAAGTGCCCCCTCATGGTCTGGACACTGTTGCCAGGACTGGAAAAAAAGATAATGCAAAATCGTCAGGACACAGAAACATACCTACCCCAGGGCTAGGCCATGTTGTGAGTAATTCCACCTCATGGAAGAAGGAAGTAACAGCCCCCCTCCCCCCAAAAAGTGATCATCCAAGTAATAGGCATTGAGACAATAAAGTGACTGTTGAAGGTAGAAGATTGTGTATTGTTTCTATTATGCAACAAGCTCAGACGTTAGAGGAGAGAAAAAAATCTACAATTGTTCATAGAGCAGGTAAGAACAAAACAATACCTAGAAAAATAATCATTATAGTGCCTGGAAAAAGATGTGCCTGAGGATATAATACAAGAAAAATGAATGAAAAACAGACGCTATCAGAATTCATAAAGATGAAGCATGGCCTTAGCAAAGAAAAAGAGCTCTGAAATGGCACACTATTTATGCAGAAACGAGAGATGTACTAACCAATATGACCACTGCAGTTTCAAATGATATTTGAAGATATAGAAAAGCAAAACATCAGTACATGTTAAATTTTACAAAGAAAAGAATAACAACACAAAAATGGAACATACTGAGAAACAGCACATTTAATGATGTGCAATGACAACAAAAATAAACTGAAGTGAGGCCATCTGAGAAGTAAAGGTTTAGTAAGGAGAATCTGATGCAGGCAATATCCCAACATGATCAGTCAGTAAATCTACACAACATTGTGCAGCAGTTAGAGCAGGTCACTTTTAAAAAATATATGCTATGAAGTAAAACTTTATAACCTTCATCAGACTTAGTTAAAAGTCCACTTAAGTCTGCACAGCAGGGGAAAGAGCAGGAAACAAAAGAGCAAGGAGAATGCTCTTGGTCAAGGAGAAAATGAGTTATGGAAAATCTGCTTGATCTAGCAGAAATGGGCAGCCGTATTAAGAAAGATGAGAAAAAGCGACTACAGAAAGTGAGTAAGAGCCAGAGTGCCATGAAGATTGATAGAAAACATAAACACAATAATTGGTAAGAAAGATTCATGTGATGCAACAGTAATGAATAGAACATATAATGTTGTACAGCCAAACTAATAACCGATAAAGTGCTACCACAACAATGCAGAGTAACAAAGGAAAGGCAAGGAAGATGCAGAATGTCACCATGGAAGCGGCAAACAAAAAAAAATATAAAGTAACTAAGACAAGAATCATGAATTCTAGAAGACTAAAGAGTTATTTGTACTATAAACAGCTACTAAGATGAATCAGCAAGAAATCTTGAGTAGAGCAAAAATTTTTTTGTCAGAATTATTTCTTCAACTTTTGACTTGGAAAATATCATAAACGAGTACCTCAAAATCTTCTTATGTTGAGATGTCCCTTTAAAAGATTTTCAACTGGTCTTTTCTTCAGTGCAATAACTAACTATAAAAAGAGACAATTTCAGACATAGCTGAAAACTTTACAAGACTACAGTTGGAAACAAACTCGTTAAAAGCAATGATAGAAAACAGAACATCCACATTCAGGACATATAGAATGCCTTGAATTACATTGATTGAACAGGAAAAGAAGGAGAAGTGCACACAGAATGCTTGTTGAAATAAAATAAATAGCTGCTTAGTAAAACGGTGGCATTAGCAACAGAGAAAGGAGAACAGACATAACAATGTTTGGACTTCCAGAAACAAATGAAGGGGAGATGCCATGGTATTTAAGCTACATGAACACAATAGTTCTCTTAATGTACAGGAAGGTCTCTCTTATGGAACAGAAAGAGCCACCATGACTCACCTATTTCTTCCACCCAGATTAATTGCAGTAAACTTTATGTCTTTAATAGACAAAGAATTTGTGTTGAAATCATAATATAATCAGGGTTGACAATGACTATGCCTCTCTCTGGACAGAATTAAGGAATTTTTGCCAACTAATTGACCTACTAAAATAAAATAACATCAAAGCCAATCTATTATATCATACAAGAATGAAAATATGTTTTTCTTCAGGTCCAAAAATTTTCAGTACTGTAGAAAACACTAATAATTCTGTCAAAAAGAATAACATACTATTTTCACACAAAAATAATTCTTGGATTGATGCCATTAACAAACAAACAAATAAATAAATAACTTAAGTTGTCTCTGCATTCCTCAAAAACAAAAGTGTTAAATATTCTTAGGAATATGTATTCAATTTAATGTAACACACAACAAGCAACTAAAACCAAAAGATCATATCATATGAAAAAGTAAAGACAACTCTACTTATGGTATAAATATTAACTTGTCATTATTCATTTTAAGGCAAATATCAGGTCAAAGATAAATCATCTGTAAATAATCTGAACAGCATGGTAAAATACATGATCTCGCAATAAATATGTTTTCCCTTCTTTATTTTATATATATATATATATATATATATATATATATATATATATATACATATATATATACATAAGAGAACAAATGGCCTGTCTAAATAAGATTAATGTATGCTAAGGGACCATGTAGTCATGTTTATAATAATTGGGAAACAAATATAATATATGAGGCATATTTATTTAATTTACTAGTTTTATGCAAGAGTCACACCATAGACACTGTTAAAATAAATGTTGCTTATGAATGTTTATGCCTTCTTTAACTTTAAAGCAATATAATTTCTTGCAGTTGAGCTTCAGATTTCTCTTTGAATAACACAAGATAAAATTAAAAATTGTTGAAAACGGTATTTACAGAAGTGCCTATCAGTTATTTCTTTCTGTTCTTGTCTGGAGGAGCTTAAGGCCCCAGGGAATAGCTCTACTTCTTATGAAGTGTAACTATAGCTGAGGAGCTTGCAGATATATGATTTTAATAATAAATGACGGTTTTGCTTGATTCTATTTTTAATTTAACATCTTAGCTATTAAGAAATGTTGTTTATGAAGAGACGGAGAGGACTATTGAGCTGATAAACTTAAATAAGAGGTATTGTACATAATTGGATCAGCACAATAGGAAGTCTATTAGCCTGAAAACAAGACCAATATAATAAATATTGGAAGTATTTACTGTAAAATGACTGGCATTCTGTTTTATTTGTTGGAAATTTGAACAAAAAATGTGGGCAAATACTCAAAAACTTAAAATGTCTGCTGAAATGAATGTGAATGGAATATCAGGGGATGAATCCTTTATTGCTAGAGGGAGCTTGTGTTTGAGATGAGGAGTGTGAATCAGGAAATAAATCCTTGATTGGTAGAGGGGGCTTGTATTTCAGGTGAGAAGAGGGAGCATCAACTAGGGCAAATATGTGTGTTTTCTGAACACATGTTGCTTTAGTCAGATGTGTACATTTATTTAATTTACTAGCTTGATACAAGAGTCACACTATAGGCTTAGGTAAAAATAAATGCTACTTATGAATATTTATGAGCTTGTCTGACTTTGAAGCATGACATTTTCTTGTCGTTGCACTTCTGATTTTCTCCGAGTAGCACAAAATTAGTTTTAAGACTGTTGAACACACTTACAGGGATGCCTATTGTTTTTTTTTTTCCCTGCTCTTGTCTCAAGGAGGTGGGAGACTCTGGGGATGATTATTCTTCTTGAGAGATGCAGCTGTGAATGGGGCATTTGCAAGCATTTGACCTAAATGATAAAGAATAGTGTAGAATGGATATTGATTTAGCTTGATTTTGTTTTCCCTCGCTCCATAAATGCTCAGAATCAAAGAAGTTTTGTTTATGAAAAGATGGCGAGGGAAAGAAATTCATTAATGGTAGCAGGAATGCTAGGCTTGCAGAGTTATGCAAAAGCTATCGTGCATGATTACATCAGTACAATAGGAAGTCCGTTGGTCTGTAAACGTAAAAGTCCAACATGATAAATAAGGAAAATATTTACTGCAAAAATGACTGCAGTACACATTTATTTGTTGAAAATGTAACCAAAAATGTGGACAAATAAGTAAGAGTATAAAATGTTTATTCATCTATATGTAAATAGAATATTAAAGGATGAATTCTGGATTAGTTTAAAAACTTATATTTGAAATGAAGAAAATAGATTGATGCTTACTAATTTATGGTTAGCATATTTTCTGAACACTTATTGGGTGGTATTCATAGTCTGGGAATTCACAGCTATGTAGAGGTTATCTCCAAAGAGCACCACTATGCATATATGCAAATAAGCTAAGTGCAGAATAGTCATACTGAATAAGAAAAAGCAAAGGCAGTTTGAAAAACAATCCTACTTACAGAAAAAAGGTAAAGTACTTAAAATTAAGTGTTAAGTGCATATGAAGCTATAGGCTTTGTATTATATTTCATACGTTTTTAAATATTGCAGGTGGACGCTGCTATGCACAATCATTCCTGAAAGACCTAAGGCAAGCAGCTGACTATACAGCTTGTATTATTAATACTTTAAAAAAATAAAAGAGTTTAAAATGTTTTATATAGTGGGTATCTGTATGTGGACACACAACTGGTAACTTTAAAGAAATGGAAAGGGTGTGCTCTAAAAGATTGAATAAGTGGAGAAACAACAAAGAGAGAGAGAGAGACACACAGCAGAAACACATCAACAGGGTTGTGCTAGAGGAGGTGGGAGAGGATGGACAACATGTTTTTGTTGGGGAATAACCACCCCTATTTTTTTTAGGTTTTTTATATGAGAGGGCAGTATGGGTGGTAAATAGATAAGACTGTGTAGGATTAGGGAAGAAGGGGTGATAAAGAGTGGTGCCAGCAGGGTTCCTCTGGCCAAAAAACATCAAACGTTTCCAATGCTAGATGATGGTATAGTAGAGGACCCCAATGTTGAGGGGGTAGGGCCTGTGGTGGTGTAGTGGTCAGCATCAACTGGGAGAGCATATCTTGAACACACTAAGAAGAGGCTTTGACTGGCTGAATCTGTCTGTCCATTGCCTGCTCTAGCACATTCTCAACCAAATGCTGAAGTCCAAATTCAGTGAGGTTTGCCAGGCTGCCAATAGCCAGGGTGCCTGCAGGACTGGTACCAGCACCCCAACCCTGTCAGGATGTCCCAGGACAGGCAGAGGGTGAACACTCCCTAACCTTGGAGGTTCATGCCTGGGCTGCTCCTGAGGATTTCGAATCTGTGAAAAAAATGAACATAAATGGGAGAGAATAAAAATAAAAAAGGAGAAATGGATGCATAATTAAAATAAGAAAAACAGAGAAAAAAGGGGGGATAAAAGAGAAAATACAATAAATTTACATATATTACAGACTATTCAATTTCTTACTTTAAAACATTTGGTATAAGAAGTGCTTATGCATACTTTGGATGAAATTGTATGAGAAGTGCTTATGCATTAAGGAGGAAGCTGGAAATCCTATGTATCCAAGAGACAAGGTGGAAGGGCAGTGCAGCAAAGCCACTTGGCTTGGGATCCAGAGTCTACTAATCAGGAGGAGGACAGGATAGAAATGGTGTGGGAATTGTGGTGAGGGAGAGGCTTCAGAAAACAGTGAGGGGATGTCATCAGAATTAGTGACAGACTCACAGCAGTTAGACTCCAGTGTAATGCTAGAGCAGTATTCATAATTTCAGCCTAGGCCCCACAGCAGGGTTATGATAGTGAATAAAAGCATACATTCAGACAGCAGTTGCAGGACCTACTAGATAAACCAGGACAACATGAATTGGTGCTGATAATGGGTGACCTGGATATACATATCAAGACAGACAGAACAGGATATGAGGACCACCTGGGTCCACATGGGTGGGGCAACAGGAATAAAGAAGGAGAGGCCATTTTATATTTCTGTTTAGCAAAGGGCTTGATGGTAGCCAGAATATGGTTCAGAAAGAGAGAGGGTAGGGGAATGGAATTATAAGATCACATACAAAAGAGACCAACATACAACTCAAGTAGACTGCTTCTTTGCAAGGAAAGGGCACTGAGGTAGAATCAGTGAGTGCAAAGTCATCCCCAGTGAAACAGTCGGCCCCAGCATAAACCACTGGTTGCAACAATCAGCTGCAAGCAGTGGACAGAGAAGGCTCTAAGGTCAATAGAAACCAGGCTGAAGACCTGGAAGTTGACTAGAGAAAAAGCACAATAGTTCAATGAATTATTCGGGGCTCTAGCACCTCAAGAAATAGAAGTAAAAATCGGTGGAGTTGAAGAAGAATGGCAATGTCTCAAAACAGCATGTGTAAGGGCTACAGGGCAAAAATGTGGCTGAGCCAGGTATGGCAATAAGGTACATAAGGAATGTTGGTGTTGGAATAGAGAAGCCCTGGAAATCATCAAAAGAAAGAAGGAGTACAGGAAAAAGTGGGAGATAGAAAAGACAGACAAGGCTAGGAAGCAATACCAGATGGCTAACAAAGAGGATAAGAGAGGAGTTCCAATAGCAAAGAACAATGAATCATAGGCACTCTATCAACTTCTGGAAAGTGACTTAGTGGATGATACAAAGAAACTCTATAAGATTGCAAGGCAAAGACAGAAAGATAAAGAAGACAGTCAGACACCATGTATAAGGGATACTAGCAAAAACCTGCTCACCAGTCCATAGGACATCAAAGACAAATGGAAAGAATACTTCCAGCAGCTTTTGAAGAAAGAAACCGTACAGAAGCTGTACTGCCCCAGACACAATCTATGGTGAAAGAAGAGGAGGAGCCCACCCTTGAAGAATTAAGAAACAGCACTATGGAAAATTAAATCAGAGGAAGCAGCAGGTTCAGATGAGGTCACAGCAGATATGATAAAGATGGTGGGTGAGATAGGTGAGCTATGGCTCCTGAGGGTACTCATAGCAATGTGGAGAGAAAGGCATATCCCAGATGACTGGAGAATAAGCATACTAGTGGCAGTGTTCAAGAACAAAGAGGACATTCATAGTTGTGGGTAATATAGAAGTATCAAACTCCTGTTACACTGGGTGAGAATTCTGGAGAGGGTGATTGATAAATTAATACACAGAGTAGTAGAAAGTAAGATGAGAAATGAGCAGTTTGGATTCAGGTCAGGTTGCAGCACAACCAACCTGATATTTGCAGTGTGACAGACACTTGAGAAGAAGCTAGAAGTGAGGAAAGGGTCTGACTGGGCATTCCTAGAGTTGGAGAATGCATATGAAAAGGGCCCAAGAAAGCTGATTTTGGTAGTCCTGCAGTGGTTTGAAGTCCCAGAAACATTGGTAGAATTAGTGCAAACTATGTACAAGGACCCAATAACTGAAGTATGAACAGTGTTCAGTCTTACAGAGGGATTCCCAGTGGTAGTAGATATGCATCAGGGCTCAACTCTGAGCATATTTCTGTTCATACTGGTGATGGATAACATTAGCAAATAGGTCAGAGATGCCAGGTCAATAAAGTTGCTGTATGCAGATGATGTGGCATTACAGGCAGACTTTGAGCAAGAACTTCAGCAAAGGGTATGGGAATTGAATGCTAAAAGGAAGGCACATGGGATGAAACTAAGTACAGATAAGATAGTTGCAATGACAGCAAATGAGGAACATCAGAAGAAGCTAAAAATTGAGATAGAAGGGAAAACAGTGGAACAGAGTATTAGTTTCAGGTATCTGGGAAGGGTTGTTGAAGAAAAAGGAAGTCTGAATGAGGAGGTCAAAGCTAGAATCAGATGGGCTGCAGTCAACTGGTACAGAATGTTAGGGGTAGCATATGACAGAAGAATGCCAAAGAAGTTGAAAAGTACAGTGTATAAAACAGTGATGTGACTATTACTACTGTATGGTTCAGAAACCTGGGCAGTAAAGGCAGGGCAGTTGAGGATGCTAAAGATGATGGAGATGAAGTGCCTGAGATGGGTGGTAGAATGCACACTGGGGGATCAGACGAAGAAATGAGGACTTGAGTAGAAGCCAAAGTAGGTTCAATTACAGAAAAAAGTCAAAGAGAGCAGACTATAATGGCTAAGGCACATGTGCAGAAAAGCAGAAGACAATCTGGTGAAGAAGATTTGGGACAGACAAAAGAAAGCAAGAGGAAATGAGGGCAACCAGCAAAGAGGTGAATGGACTGTGTGAGAGAAGACCTGTGACAGTTAGGCACGAGTGTTGAAGAAGTTAGAAGAGTGGTATTGAATAAGGAGAGATGGCAACAAGTAACACAACACCCTGGCCTCTTGCAGAAAATGGGAAAAGGGAGCTGATGATGTTCCTTATGCATATTTGGTAAGACAGTCTACTACTATCAAGTTTTGGTGGGATTTAAAGTTTGCAGTCTACTGCACAAGCATAAGTAATCATATTTGTGCCTGATATGCATTTGTTTGTAATATTGTAATGAAACCATCCTTTTTAAATGCTTGCATCTTATAAAATAAGTTAAAGTCAGAATACTGCAGTTATATATTGACATAACTTTTATGTTTGGTTGCAGTAATGTACTAAGTGCACTGTACTCCTTCAGTTACCATGCTTCATAAATTATTTATTTATAACCATGAATAAAATCAGTTAAAGACAGACTGCTGCACTGAATACTGGTATGTCTCTTACATTTATTTGCAGTAATGTACTGAATGCATTGTAGTGCTTCAGTTACCATCATTTACAAATTATTTCCTTATATATAAATGAAATCAGTTAAACACATAATACTATTTACTACTTATTCATAGTAGCCAACTTCCTCAACCAGCCTTACTGTTCTTCTTTCCTGCTGATGCTTATTATATTGAATTTGTTCATTGGCTAGAAAGAGAAGATATAAGACAGTTGTTGCTTATCTGTATTTCACTTCTTTTTCCCTAAATATTAGTAGTACTAATATGCAAGCACTTCATTCACTATTGTACTTGCTTACTATGTGTTTGTTTAAATATTTATTAATATCTTAATTTTCATACTTTGACACTCTTCCTTTTACTGCAAGTTATACACAAATTGTTACACTTTTGGTGGCATGGCATTTTAAAATATTATACTTTTCATGTAACAGTCTGTAAACTGTGTTCAGGCAGAAGGTTTTCACACCTAAAAAATTCAAGGGAGTTTTCATTTTCTTACCTGTACAAATCATGTGCTTTGATAGTTTTCTGCCTAAGAATTCTAAGAGATGATTTACAAATCTATACAGAAGTAATACAACTGGTCATTTCTCACTAAAGTATGTACTGGTCATTCCAGTCCACTACCAGATGCTGAATGTGCAGATCAAATAATAATGACTCCTAGCAGTTTAGTGTAGAGGACTATTTCAATAACAGTTTTGTCTGCATAACAGATTTTAAACTGGTTTATATCAAGAGAGTGATTTTTTGTCATAAAGAGAGGGAGTTTGTTTTTTTAAAGTTAAGGAAGAATTGATTGAGAGTTAGTGAGCCAGGTTTCAATGTAGGTATAAGTTTATTTTGTGATGGAGTGCAGTGAGGAAGTGAAGGAAAGGTGCAGATGATAGTACAGCCATCTGCATATTGAATGAGTATCCCTAGGGATGAGGAAGCGTACAGGTTGTTTGTAAAAATATTAAAGAGTAAGGGGCCGAGGATGGAACCCTGTGAGATGCCTGTGGGGTGTGAAGAAAGGAAGAGATGGTATTTAACAATTTTACAGCTTGTTTTTGATTGTTTAGGTAGGTTTGAAACCACTTTATGGAGGGAGGTGTACGTCCTAGGTTGGGAGCCTTGCCAGGAGTATGGTGTGTGAGACTGTTTTGAAGCCTTTAGATAGGGCAAGAAATAATGCTGATACAAAGTTACCTGCATCTCTAGCCCTATTTACAGTGTCACTGAAGGATAGGAGGGCTGTGGAAGTGCTGTGGCCTGGATGGAAACCATGTTGGGTATGGGAAAGTAGGCTGTTTTGTAGTAAGTATTGCATAAGCTGTTGGTGAATGCATTTTTCCAGTATTTTGGAGATGGGAGATAGAATGGCTATAGGTCAGATGTTAGTTAGTTCAGCAGACCTTTCCCTTTGTTAGTAAGTGAATAGTTGGAAAGATTCAGATAAGATAAGATACAGATATAGTCCAGATTTGTCCTGGGAACTTTAGACTTTTCCATGAGATATTGATCAAAATGGATTGTTTGATTTCAGCCTTAGGGTCTGAAAAAAGTTTAAAGGTTTAGTAAGGAGAATCTGATGCAGGCAATATCCCAACATGATCAGTCAGTAAATCTACACAACATTGTGCAGCAGTTAGAGCAGGTCACTTTTAAAAAATATATGCTATGAAGTAAAACTTTATAACCTTCATCAGACTTAGTTAAAAGTCCACTTAAGTCTGCACAGCAGGGGAAAGAGCAGGAAACAAAAGAGCAAGGAGAATGCTCTTGGTCAAGGAGAAAATGAGTTATGGAAAATCTGCTTGATCTAGCAGAAATGGGCAGCCGTATTAAGAAAGATGAGAAAAAGCGACTACAGAAAGTGAGTAAGAGCCAGAGTGCCATGAAGATTGATAGAAAACATAAACACAATAATTGGTAAGAAAGATTCATGTGATGCAACAGTAATGAATAGAACATATAATGTTGTACAGCCAAACTAATAACCGATAAAGTGCTACCACAACAATGCAGAGTAACAAAGGAAAGGCAAGGAAGATGCAGAATGTCACCATGGAAGCGGCAAACAAAAAAATATAAAGTAACTAAGACAAGAATCATGAATTCTAGAAGACTAAAGAGTTATTTGTACTATAAACAGCTACTAAGATGAATCAGCAAGAAATCTTGAGTAGAGCAAAAATTTTTTTGTCAGAATTATTTCTTCAACTTTTGACTTGGAAAATATCATAAAGCAGTACCTCAAAATCTTCTTATGTTGAGATGTCCCTTTAAAAGATTTTCAACTGGTCTTTTCTTCAGTGCAATAACTAACTATAAAAAGAGACAATTTCAGACATAGCTGAAAACTTTACAAGACTACAGTTGGAAACAAACTCGTTAAAAGCAATGATAGAAAACAGAACATCCACATTCAGGACATATAGAATGCCTTGAATTACATTGATTGAACAGGAAAAGAAGGAGAAGTGCACACAGAATGGGTCTTGTTGAAATAAAATAAATAGCTGCTTAGTAAAACGGTGGCATTAGCAACAGAGAAAGGAGAACAGACATAACAATGTTTGGACTTCCAGAAACAAATGAAGGGAGATGCCATGGTATTTAAGCTACATGAACACAATAGTTCTCTTAATGTACAGGAAGGTCTCTCTTATGGAACAGAAAGAGCCACCATGACTCACCTATTTCTTCCACCCAGATTAATTGCAGTAAACTTTATGTCTTTAATAGACAAAGAATTTGTGTTGAAATCATAATATAATCAGGGTTGACAATGACTATGCCTCTCTCTGGACAGAATTAAGGAATTTTTGCCAACTAATTGACCTACTAAAATAAAATAACATCAAAGCCAATCTATTATATCATACAAGAATGAAAATATGTTTTTCTTCAGGTCCAAAAATTTTCAGTACTGTAGAAAACACTAATAATTCTGTCAAAAAGAATAACATACTATTTTCACACAAAAATAATTCTTGGATTGATGCCATTAACAAACAAACAAATAAATAAATAACTTAAGTTGTCTCTGCATTCCTCAAAAACAAAAGTGTTAAATATTCTTAGGAATATGTATTCAATTTAATGTAACACACAACAAGCAACTAAAACCAAAAGATCATATCATATGAAAAAGTAAAGACAACTCTACTTATGGTATAAATATTAACTTGTCATTATTCATTTTAAGGCAAATATCAGGTCAAAGATAAATCATCTGTAAATAATCTGAACAGCATGGTAAAATACATGATCTACTTAATAAATATGTTTTCCTTCTTTATTTTATATATATATATATATATATATATATATATATATATATATATACATATATACATACATAAGAGAACAAATGGCCTGTCTAAATAAGATTAATGCATGCTAAGTGACCATGTAGTCATGTTTATAATAATTGGGAAACAAATATAATATATGAGGCATATTTATTTAATTTACTAGTTTTATGCAAGAGTCACACCATAGACACTGTTAAAATAAATGTTGCTTATGAATGTTTATACCTTCTTTAACTTTAAAGCAATATAATTTCTTGCAGTTGAGCTACAGATTTCTCTTTGAATAACACAAGATAAAATTTAAAATTGTTGAAAACGGTATTTACAGAAGTGCCTATCAGTTATTTCTTTCTGTTCTTGTCTGGAGGAGCTAAAAGCCCCAGGGAATAGCTCTACTTCTTATGAAGTGTAACTATAGCTGAGGAGCTTGCAGATATATGATTTTAATAATAAATGACGGTTTTGCTTGATTCTATTTTTAATTTAACATCTTAGCTGTTAAGAAATGTTGTTTATGAAGAGACGGAGAGGGCTATTGAGCTGATAAACTTAAATAAGAGGTAGTGTACATAATTGTATCAGCACAATAGGAAGTCTATTAGCCTGAAAACAAGACCAATATAATAAATATTGGAAGTATTTATTGTAAAATGACTGGCATTCTGTTTTATTTGTTGGAAATTTGAACAAAAAATGTGGGCAAATACTCAAAAACTTAAAATGTCTGCCGAAATGAATGTGAATGGAATATCAGGGAATGAATCCTTTATTGCTAGAGGGAGCTTGTGTTTGAGATGAGGAGTGTGAATCAGGAAATAAATCCTTGATTGGTAGAGGGGGCTTGTATTTCAGGTGAGAAGAGGGAGCATCAACTAGGGCAAATATGTGTGTTTTCTGAACACATGTTGTTTTAGTCAGATGTGTACATTTATTTAATTTACTAGCTTGATACAAGAGTCACACTATAGGCTTAGGTAAAAATAAATGCTACTTATGAATATTTATGAGCTTGTCTGACTTTGAAGCATGACATTTTCTTGTCGTTGCACTTCTGATTTTCTCCGAGTAGCACAAAATTAGTTTTAAGACTGTTGAACACACTTACAGGGATGCCTATTGTTTTTTTTGTTTTTTCCTGCTCTTGTCTCAAGGAGGTGGGAGAATCTGGGGATGATTCTTCTTCTTGAGAGATGCAGCTGTGAATGGGGCATTTGCAAGCATTTGACCTAAATGATAAAGAGTAGTGTAGAATGGATATTGATTTAGCTTGATTTTGTTTTCCCTCGCTCCATAAATGCTCAGAATCAAAGAAGTTTTGTTTATGAAAAGATGGCGAGGGAAAGAAATTTATTAATGGTAGCAGGAATGCTAGGCTTGCAGAGTTATGCAAAAGCTATCGTGCATGATTACATCAGTACAATAGGAAGTCCGTTGGTCTGTAAACGTAAAAGTCCAACATGATAAATAAGGAAAATATTTACTGCAAAAATGACTGCAGTACAGATTTATTTGTTGAAAATTTTACCAAAAATGTGAACAAATAAGTAAGAGTATAAAATGTTTATTCATCTATATGTAAATAGAATATTAAAGGATGAATTCTGGATTAGTTTAAAAACTTATATTTGAAATGAAGAAAATAGATTGATGCTTACTAATTTATGGTTAGCATATTTTCTGAACACTTATTGGGTGGTATTCATAGTCTGGGAATTCACAGCTATGTAGAGGTTATCTGCAAAGAGCACCACTATGCATATATGCAAATAAGCTAAGTGCAGAATAGTCATACTGAATAAGAAAAAGCAAAGGCAGTTTGAAAAACAATCCTACTTACAGAAAAAAGGTAAAGTACTTAAAATTAAGTGTTAAGTGCGTATGAAGCCATAGGCTTTGTATTATATTTCATACGTTTTTAAATATTGCAGGTGGACGCTGCTATGCACAATCATTCCTGAAAGACCTAAGGCAAGCAGCTGACTATACAGCTTGTATTATTAATACTTTAAAAAAATAAAAGAGTTTAAAATGTTTTATATAGTGGGTATCTGTATGTGGACACACAACTGGTAGCTTTAAAGAAATGGAAAGGGTGTGCTCTAAAAGATTGAATAAGTGGAGAAACAACAAAGAGAGAGAGAGAGAGAGAGAGACAGCAGAAACACATCAACAGGGTTGTGCTGGAGGAGGTGGAAGAGGATGGACAACATGTTTTTGTTGGGGAATAACCACCCCTATTTTTTTAGGTTTTTTATATGAGAGGGCCGTATGGGTGGTAAATAGATAAGACTGTGTAGGATTAGGGAAGAAGGGGTGATAAAGAGTGGTGCCAGCAGGGTTCCTCTGGCCAAAAAACATCAAACGTTTCCAATGCTAGATGATGGTATAGTAGAGGACCCCAATGTTGAGGGGGTAGGGCCTGTGGTGGTGTAGTGGTCAGCATCAACTGGGAGAGCATATCTTGAACACACTAAGAAGAGGCTTTGCCTGGCTGAATCTGTCTGTCCATTGCCTGTTCTAGCACATTCTCAACCAAATGCTGAAGTCCAAATTCAGTGAGGTTTGCCAGGCTGCCAATAGCCAGGGTGCCTGCAGGACTGGTACCAGCACCCCAACCCTGTCAGGATGACCCAGGACAGGCAGAGGGTGAACACTCCCTAACCTTGGAGGTTCATGCCTGGGCTGCTCCTGAGGATTTCGAATCTGTGAAAAAAATGAACATAAATGGGAGAGAATAAAAATAAAAAAGGAGAAATGGATGCATAATTAAAATAAGAAAAACAGAGAAAAAAGGGGGGATAAAAGAGAAAATACAATAAATTTACATATCATATTACAGACTATTCAATTTCTTACTTTAAAACATTTGGTATAAGAAGTGCTTATGCATACTTTGGATGAAATTGTATGAGAAGTGCTTATGCATTAAGGAGGAAGCTGGAAATCCTATGTATCCAAGAGACAAGGTGGAAGGGCAGTGCAGCAAAGCCACTTGGCTTGGGATCCAGAGTCTACTAATCAGGAGGAGGACAGGATAGAAATGGTGTGGGAATTGTGGTGAGGGAGAGGCTTCAGAAAACAGTGAGGGGATGTCATCAGAATTAGTGACAGACTCACAGCAATTAGACTCCAGTGTAATGCTAGAGCAGTATTCATAATTTCAGCCTAGGCCCCACAGCAGGGTTATGATAGTGAATAAAAGCATACATTCAGACAGCAGTTGCAGGACCTACTAGATAAACCAGGACAACATGAATTGGTGCTGATAATGGGTGACCTGGATATACATATCAAGACAGACAGAACAGGATATGAGGACCACCTGGGTCCACATGGGTGGGGCAACAGGAATAAAGAAGGAGAGGCCATTTTATATTTCTGTTTAGCAAAGGGCTTGATGGTAGCCAGCATATGGTTCAGAAAGAGAGAGGGTAGGGGAATGGAATTATAAGATCACATACAAAAGAGACCAACATACAACTCAAGTAGACTTCTTCTTTGCAAGGAAAGGGCACTGAGGTAGAATCAGTGAGTGCAAAGTCATCCCCAGTGAAACAGTCGGCCCCAGCATAAACCACTGGTTGCAACAATCAGCTGCAAGCAGTGGACAGAGAAGGCTCTAAGGTCAATAGAAACCAGGCTGAAGACCTGGAAGTTGACTGGAGAAAAAGCACAATAGTTCAATGAATTATTCGGGGCTCTAGCACCTCAAGAAATAGAAGTAAAAATTGGTGGAGTTGAAGAAGAATGGCAATGTCTCAAAAGAGCATGTGTAAGGGCTACAGGGCAAAAATGTGGCTGAGCCAGGTATGGCAATAAGGTACATAAGGAATGTTGGTGTTGGAATAGAGAAGCCCTGGAAATCATCAAAAGAAAGAAGGAGTACAGGAAAAAGTGGGAGATAGAAAAGACAGACAAGGCTAGGAAGCAATACCAGATGGCTAACAAAGAGGATAAGAGAGGAGTTCCAATAGCAAAGAACAATGAATCAGAGGCACTCTATCAACTTCTGGAAAGTGACTTAGTGGATGATACAAAGAAACTCTATAAGATTGCAAGGCAAAGACAGAAAGATAAAGAAGACAGTCAGACACCATGTATAAGGGATACTAGCAAAAACCTGCTCACCAGTCCACAGGACATCAAAGACAAATGGAAAGAATACTTCCAGCAGCTTTTGAAGAAAGAAACCGTACAGAAGCTGCACTGCCCCAGACACAATCTATGGTGAAAGAAGAGGAGGAGGAGCCCACCCTTGAAGAATTAAGAAACAGCACTATGGAAAATTAAATCAGAGGAAGCAGCAGGCTCAGATGAGGTCACAGCAGATATGATAAAGCTGGTGGGTGAGATAGGTGAGCTATGGCTCCCGAGGGTACTCATAGCAATGTGGAGAGAAAGGCATATCCCAGATGACTGGAGAATAAGCATACTAGTGGCAGTGTTCAAGAACAAAGAGGACATTCATAGTTGTGGGTAATATAGAAGTATCAAACTCCTGTTACACTTGATGAGAATTCTGGAGAGGGTAATTGATAAATTAATACACAGAGTAGTAGAAAGTAAGATGAGAAATGAGCAGTTTGGATTCAGGTCAGGTTGCAGCACAACCAACCTGATATTTGCAGTGTGACAGACACTTGAGAAGAAGCTAGAAGTGAGGAAAGGGTCTGACTGGGCATTCCTAGGGTTGGAGAATGCATATGAAAAGGGCCCAAGAAAGCTGATTTTGGTAGTCCTGCAGTGGTTTGAAGTCCCAGAAACATTGGTAGAATTAGTGCAAGCTATGTACAAGGACCCAATAACTGAAGTATGAACAGTGTTCATTCTTACAGAGGGATTCCCAGTGGTAGGAGATATGCATCAGGGTTCAACTCTGAGCATATTTCTGTTCATACTGGTGATGGACTACATTAGCAAATAGGTCAGAGAGGCCAGGTCAATAAAGTTGCTGTATGCAGATGATGTGGCATTACAGGCAGACTTTGAGCAACAACTTCAGCAAAGGGTAGGGGAATTGAATGCTAAAAGTAAGGCACATGGGATGAAACTAAGTACAGATAAGATAGTTGCAATGACAGCAAATGAGGAACATCAGAGGAAGCTAAAAATTGAGATAGAAGGGAAAACAGTGGAACAGAGTATTAGTTTCAGGTATCTGGGAAGGGTTGTTGAAGAAAAAGGAAGTCTGAATGAGGAGATCAAAGCTAGAATCAGATGGGCTGCAGTCAACTGGTACAGAATGTCAGGGGTAGCATATGACAGAAGAATGCCAAAGAAGTTGAAAAGTACAGTGTATAAAACAGTGGTGTGACCATTACTACTGTATGGTTCAGAAACCTGGGCAGTAAAGGCAGGGCAGTTGAGGTTGCTAAAGATGATGGAGATGAAGTGCCTGAGATGGGTGGTAGAATGCACACTGGGGGATCAGACGAAGAAATGAGGTCTTGAGTAGAAGCCAAAGTAGGTTCAATTACAGAAAAAGTCAAAGAGAGCAGACTATAATGGCTCAGGCACATGTGCAGAAAAGCAGAAGACAATCTGGTGAAGAAGATTTGGGACAGACAAAAGAAAGCAAGAGGAAATGAGGGCAACCAGCAAAGAGGTGAATGGATTGTGTGAGAGAAGACCTGTGACAGTTAGGCACAAGTGTTGAAGAAGTTAGAAGAGTTGTATTGAATAAGGAGAGATGGCAACAAGTAACACAACACCCTGGCCTCTTGCAGAAAATGGGAAAGGGAGCTGATGATGTTCCTTATGCATATTTGGTAAGACAGTCTACTACTATCAAGTTTTGGTGGGATTTAAAGTTTGCAGTCTACTGCACAAGCATAAGTAATCATATTTGTACCTGATATGCATTTGTTTGTAATATTGTAATGAAACCATCCTTTTTAAATGCTTGCATCTTATAAAATAAGTTAAAGTCAGAATACTGCAGTTATATATTGACATAACTTTTATGTTTGGTTGCAGTAATGTACTAAGTGCACTGTACTCCTTCAGTTACCATGCTTTATAAATTATTTATTTATAACCATGAATAAAATCAGTTAAAGACAGAATGCTGCACTGAATACTGGTATGTCTCTTACATTTATTTGCAGTAATGTACTGAATGCATTGTAGTGCTTCAGTTACCATCATTTACAAATTATTTCCTTATATATAAATGAAATCAGTTAAACACATAATACTATTTACTACTTATTCATAGTAGCCAACTTCCTCAACCAGCCTTACTGTTCTTTCCTGCTGATGCTCATATTGAATTTGTTCATTGGCTAGAAAGAGAAGATATAAGACAGTTGTTGCTTATCTGTATTTCACTTCTTTTTCCCTAAATATTAGTAGTACTAATATGCAAGCACTTCATTCACTATTGTACTTGCTTACTATGTGTTTGTTTAAATATTTATTAATATCTAAATTTTCATACTTTGACACTCTTCCTTTTACTGCAAGTTATACACAAATTGTTACACTTTTGGTGGCATGGTGTTTTAAAATATTATACTTTTCATGTAACAGTCTGTAAACTGTGTTCAGGCAGAAGGTTTTCACACCTAAAAAATTCAAGGGAGTTTTCATTTTCTTACCTGTACAAATCATGTGCTTTGATAGTTTTCTGCCTAAGAATTCTAAGAGATGATTTACAAATCTATACAGAAGTAATACAACTGGTCATTTCTCACTAAAGTATGTACTGGTCATTCTCTTGACTCTGCAATCTTCACCCCCTCCCTCAATCTGGATTTTGATTAGGGTGTGGTTCAGCCATCTTGTATGTGCAGTTAATATTGTGGAAGAAATTACTATATTATGCAATTATTATACTAATAAATATTTTATAGCCTACACAAACAAAATACATTTCTTTACAAAAACTACATGTAATTTAATTATTATCTAATTAAATACTAAATGAAATTATGTGGAAATACATTTTTTGTTTTGCTTTCTGTATAACTACATGAACATGCAGTCATAAGTGTAGTCATGCAGATGTATATTCGTGATTTACAGACATATATATTCAGATTATGTAACTCATACATACATTACATTTTTATTTATAGACAGTTATGTTATTTCATAAGCATTATGTATATTTGTATACAGAAGCAGTTCTGTGTACAGGTATGTTTATGCTATATTTTGCATTATTATAATTTATTTATTTATTTGACATTTGTTTACTAGGTCAAAAGATCTAGTTTTCAGTAGAGGTCCGGGGAGAAAAGCTCCTAAGTAACAGACAATTATGTACATATGTATTTACTATATATTTGTTTTATAAAGTGGGTAGGTAGTTTAATTTCATATGGAGATACATACATCCAAGCATTTTAACTTAATATACAGAGTAATACATTCAAACATTCAGGAACAAACATAAAATAAATGATTTTCTTCAATAACATAGAGGATAGGTATTTTGCATTCTTTCATAGGGTAATACATATTATTCTTTAGTTCTTCCTTGTAATTTGACACAGAGATATGTTGTTGAGTAGTCATTACATTATAATAGAAGAGAGAAAACACAGTGGAGAGATGAGGGAAAACTGTAGGGGATGAGATTAGCTAAAAGGTCAGCAGTATTTATATGGGTTTTGATAGTTGTAGCAGTCAGGGAGTAGAAATGTAAAAGTTAAGTTAGCCAGGGGTGGAGAAGTTAATGTGAAGTTAGCCAGGAGTTGAGCATGAGCATAACCATGTATTATTTAGATTTTTAATGGAGGATTTGAAGGCTTCCAGGTTAGTAATTGTTCTTGTAGTTGGGGGAAAGAGTTCCAGACTTAAGCTACAGCGTAAGAATATAGTCTTTGTCCTGGTACTTTTGATGGATTGAAAATAGCTAGGAGTTGTTTGTCTTCAGACCTTAGGGTTCTGCTGGGGATGTAAGTATTCACTATATGGCTCAGGGCTGGACATTCTAAAGGTTTATAAATGATGTTGTGTAAGGTTAACAGCTGGACATAATTTTGGTGGTTAGGGAGTTCAAGCCATTGTAGTGTATGTAATGGTTTACAGTGATGTGTGTTGGTCTTTGAATTAGTGGCAAACTTGGCCACTTTGTTGTAACAACATTTTACTTTGGATCTGGTAGTGGACTGTAGGTTAGTGAGAACTGTGGAACCATATAGTAGGGAGGGGAGGAGGAAGGTTTTGGAGAGAGTGACCCTGGTTGATGTGTTCAAGAGGTGTTTGTTCCTATAAAGGATGCCTAGTTTCTGATGGGTTTTGTTAATGTTATGCTGAATGTGCAGATCAAATAATAATGACTCCTAGCAGTTTAGTGTGGAGGACTATTTCAATAACAGTTTTGTCTGCATAACAGATTTTAAACTGGTTTATATCAAGAGAGTGATTTTTTGTCATAAAGAGAGGGAGTTTGTTTTTTTAAAGTTAAGGAAGAATTGATTGAGAGTTAGTGAGCCAGGTTTCAATGTAGGTAAAAGTTTGTTTTGTGATGGAGTGCAGTGAGGAAGTGAAGGAAAGGTGCAGATGATAGTACAGCCATCTGCATATTGAATGAGTATCCCTAGGGATGAGGAAGCATACAGGTTGTTTGTAAAAATATTAAAGAGTAAGGGGCCAAGGATGGAACCCTGTGAGATGCCTGTGGGGTGTGAAGAAAGGAAGAGATGGTATTTAACAATTTTACAGCTTGTTTTTGATTGTTTGGGTAGGTATGAAACCACTTTATGGAGGGAGGTGTACGTCCTAGGTTGGGAGCCTTGCCAGGAGTATGGTGTGTGAGACTGTTTTGAAGCCTTTAGATAGGGCAAGAAATAATGCTGATACAAAGTTACCTGCATCTCTAGCCCTATTTATAGTGTCAGTGAAGGATAGGAGGGCTGTGGAAGTGCTGTGGCCTGGATGGAAACCATGTTGGGTATGGGGAAGTAGGCTATTTTGTAGTAAGTATTGCATAAGCTGTTGGTGAATGCATATTTCCAGTATTTTGGAGATGGGAGATAGAATGGCTATAGGTCAGATGTTAGTTAGTTCAGCAGACCTTTCCCCTTTGTGGATAGGAATAATAAGTGACATTATCCAGATGTTGGGAACTTTAGATTCAGAGATAGATCTGTTGATAAGAATACTGATGGAGTATGCAGCAGAGTCAGCAGCTAATTTAAGGTACTCTGGTGGGAGGTTATCTGCTGAGGTAGAGCAAGATTTTACTTTTTACAACATTTTTTATGAGACTTGTAGGGACCGGATGAAGACAGAAATTGGCTGAGTTATTAAAAAGGGAATTTGAGCAGTTATAGTGGTGAAGGTCAGGAACTGAAGATGAGGCAGGATTAATGGTAATTATGGAAGAAGAGGGGCTGGAGCTGGGGTTGGGGAAATTGGAGATTAGGGAAGCTATAGATTGTATGAAGTGAGTGTTGAAGTCATTTACTATTTGTAAAGGTGGGACATCAGGGCAAGGACAGTGTTCTTTTTTGGTCCTGGGGTTAAGTAGGGATGAGATGGAGGACCAGAATTTTTTTAGGGTTAGATCTATGCTCATGTTGGATGTGGGTGTAATATAATTGTTTCTCTTTGTTTACTTGCTTCTTTACTTGGTTGTGGAGTTGTTTGAATACTAGTAGATTTTCTTCATTTTTATTTTGTTTCCAGTGATCTCAGGCTATATCCTGTTTTTCATGAGATTTTTACATGCTTTGGTTAACCAAGGAGCAGGATTGTTTTTGCACACATTGGAGCAAGGGTATTAAGTATACTTAGAAAAGTAGTGTTGAAATACTGTACTGCTGCATCTAGAGGGAGATGTTTCAGAATTGACCAATTTATATTCTTTAATAATTCATTGAAGTTATCTTGAGAAACATTACTTAGATTGTGGATGCTGTGTTTTTTATGTAAGTGAGTGGTGATTCTGAGGCTGTACATGGGTAGGTGATCACTTAGGGTATTGGGAAGTGTGCCTGTAGTAGAAACAATAGCAGGATGGGATACAAGAATCCAGTCCAGAGTCTATTGTTGGGTGTAGTCTTTACTATGTCAAGTAGGACAGTTGATGATTTGTGAAAAAACATAGAGGTTAATACTACTGGTTGGATTTTGAGAAGAGAGTGTTTGCCAGTCAATGTTAACATCACCTAAAATGATTGTCTTATGGTTAATTATTTATGAGCTCCAATATAGTGTGTCTTTGAGTATCGGGATATTTTGCCCTGGGGGAATGTATAGTACTATGACACAGATATGTTTGGTCCTATTAAGATTTAGGAAGGATATAAGTATCTCTGCATTTGTGAAAGTGGGGGAGCTGTTAGTGAAAGGTGTGATATTAAAGGTGACAGGGTAAAGTAGGGCTACTCCTCCGCATTTCTTATGGGTTCTGTCAAGTCTTGCTATCCTAAAGTTGTCTGATTTCTGAGTCTTTTACCTCAGAATTTAGCCAATTTTAAGTTAAGGCTAAGATATCTGGCTTGTACTGTTGAATCCATGCATGGAAGGAGGCTGTTTTGTTATTTAGGCTTCTAAGGTTTAGTGTCATTATATTTAGGTTTTTAGGAGATGTTCTAGAGTATAGGTTAGGGTGAGGACCAGGATTTGGGTGGATGTCTCCACATTGTTGTAATTTGGTAATAAGATAGGAGCACAGTGTATTATATTTTTTGCAACACTTTTAAGTGGTTTAGGGTATGGTTTAGTATGTGGAGTGGTAAGGATATTAGAAGTCGAGTAGCATGTTAGGGTACTGGGAAGTAACTGAGGGGTGATATTAGGAAACTGCTGGGCTGAGACAGATATGTGCAGGTGGAGGTAACTGGGGAGGAATAATTTGTTGGAGTTTGAGCTGATGGTTCTGTAACATGTGTGAGGAGTATTACAAGCATTATTAGTTAATATAATATGTATGTGAGGGCTTGGTGCTAGTATAGAGGGTGAGTTTATTCTTTGAGTGAGATATCGTATTACTAGGCAGGGTTGAATGTAAGTGTTGGGGGTTAGGAAGATAAAGGAAGAGGTTAAGTAGCTGATTTGAATAGCAGGATTAATTAGTAGGATATTTTGACTGGATTTTGGAATATTTCTGTGGAGTTCTGTGTGTATAAATTTAGAAGTAGTGGTGATGGGTGGGAATTGGGAGGTAGGGTGGAGAGACAATAGCGGGGGAAGCAAAAGAAAAACAATCAGTAATAGCTTAAGGTAGGTATGTATTTTCCATAGAGAAGAAGTCTTCGAATGCTGTCTCTGAGTAAGCATTTCTTTATTAATTAATTAATTTATTTTTTGTTGTAGAAAAGTATAAGCTTAGTTTAACAGGAACCTTACTGGTTTGTGGCACAGATGGTAGCAGAGACAGTAATGGGAAAATAGTTTTAGCTAATTGTGTTATTATGTTTTTAAGAAAAGGGTTAAAAAAAATGTGTTACTATGGGGGAGGGGGGGGTCCTCATGCTATGTGGTTGCCAGAGAAAAGTTAAGTGCTTCACGATAATCACTCCAAGCAGGAAAAATGTAGCATCCATAATTTATACTGGCTTAATTCTGTTGGCTATGCAACATGAATATTTTAAAAATATCTTTGGTACCCTTTTCCTTGGGGTGCTGCTTTGGCCAGTGGAAGATTGTAATATATATATATATATATATATATATATATATATATATATATATATATATATATATATATATATATATATATATATATATATATATTCCCCCTTAGGGGTAATTATATAGAGAGTAGACTATGAAGAGAGAGAAAAAAAAAACAGGTGTCAGTAACCGTGGCACATAGCAGTGCAGTTCATAATTTCTTGGACATCCTAATGTGAAAATGGATAGAATAGAGAAAAGGAGACTAAGTGGAAGTAGGGAAATATAAGATACATTAGGGTTTGTAAAGGTAGAGGAGGTAGAATCAGTTGGAAGGAGTACAGAAACCTAGATAGCAGTTGGGGGGAGAGACTGCAACTCAACAGTAAAATTCTAAACAGTCAAATAACATGAAACAATGAAAATCAGCATCTCTAAAACAGAGAAAGAGACTCTTATTAGGTAAATTAAAATGACACAGTATAACACTACTCTAGCAAAGTACAAATCAGGATTAGACTACTTTGGTATGTTCAAATAGCACAGCATTTGCAAGATATGACACTTAAGCTGACAGTCTCACAAATAACTATGGTTTGTGTGAGTAAATCTGCATTGAATAGTATGGCAGCTGTAGCAGAAAACTCAAATAGAATAAATTAAAATGACTCTATGTAACACATTTCTAGCAAAGTCATGCCAGGTCATATTGGAACTAGGCTTACTTTGGTATATTCAAACAGCACAGCAATTGCAAGATATGACACTTAAAGCTATCACAGTCTAGCAATAACTGGTTTGTGGGAGCAATTTGAATTGATAAAGATATGAATACAAACATAATACATTAAATAGAGTTTTGCAGGCAATGAAATATATTAAACATTGGACGCTATCACAGAAACAGAGTATCTAAGAACTCTTCCATTGAGAAAGCGTTATACAGGGAATAGCTAGAGAAACGTAAACAATTTCAGTAACAGCACCTGTATTTCTATTACTTCCTGGGTGTGCACACAGCTAGAGGGGGATCCTCTGCAGGAGATCTATTCTGCTAGGGGCTAATTAGAAAAAGGGTGACATTATTTTTGGTTGCAGGTTTTAAATGGTGCAAAGGATTATGGGACAGTCCAGGGTAAAGTTGGTGTGGGAAAGTTTTAAGTAGTTAAGCCAATTCAGGGGGGTGGATTGGATAGTAGGGGAAGCAAAAGAAAAACAATCAATAATAGCTTAAGGTAGGTATTATTTTCTATACAGAAGAAATTATCAATACATATTTGCAGTTACACATATTTCTTCTAGCAAATACCTTGAATTATACAACCTTATTATAGTTTATGTTTTAAATCTATGTTTAATATGACTAAAAAAATACTATAGAACTCTGGTCTTCTTGAAACTACATGGTCAGCCCACTCAGCCTGCTGGTCGGGCCTACACTTTTGTAAGTTATTGTGTCTGTGGTGGCACTGGTGGCTGGAGTGGATGATCCTTGTCAGGGATGACATGTACTGACCCAACTCCAACATGGATGCACATCTGGATCTTATCCAGATATGTCTCACCAAGAAAGTAGATCATAATTTTTTTCTCCTTATCTGATCAGCTCAGAACGTGGCCTTGTGCCTTTACAGATGCTACCATCACTTGAAGTACCAGAACCAGAATGAAGAATATATAGGCAGGGCTGTGGTTCACTGGTTTAGAACCACTCCCTCTGGGGTGTGACATCTCTTTAACCAAACCCAGCTAACCAGCAGAGTCATTAGACCAAGTACTGTTATTATTGACAGGTTTGGTTTAACCAAAAATGCTCTGTCACATAAGTGTATTTTTTAAAGAATACATTCACAGTTCATTTATATGGTGGGTAAAAAACAGTATGCAATCATCATTATGGTACTTACAGTTGCTCGGCATTACCCTAGCAACCTTCCTAAGTGTCATTTATTCATGCAGTACAGCATTGTTGTTGTTGTTGTTCTTCTAATTATTATTATTATCATCATCTTTCTTGGGGGTTGCTGAAATAAATATTCCTGTATGTGTGAGTACCAACTTTTATTAAATGTTGAGTGGAGTGAAGTGAGAAGGTGTGCCAGATGGTGTTAGATGAGCAGAGATATACATCATGGTTGTTCAAACTCTCATGCATATGACTCTTTTTTACATTTTTCTAAATATACTCAGCTCTGAGTATAGCTGAGGCTACCTGCGCATTCCTACAGCATGTTTGGGACTGCTCAGCATGGCTGTGGACTCTGTTGCTGTCCCCAACCCATTCACTTTAAGTTGAGAGTCGCAGTTTAACACCACCATATTAACTTGTGATTACTTGAGTTAGCAGTAAATGACTTCAGAAACCCATGGACTTTCTAAAGTAAGGATAAATAATTGAAGTATTCTAAATTAATATGAAGCACTTCAAAATGATGTAAATTTAGTGAGTGTGTTTCAAGAAATGTATATGCTACTGATATGATGGGTATTTTACAATGGCTTAGTGAATACTGCAAAGTTGTCAATTAAAAATAGGAAAGCATTAGAGCAGCTGAAGAAATGATTAATGATCACTGAGAAAATCATTTACTTTGGTGTCTTGTAGTGATTTTGCATACATTGTAGAATTGCAGTGTTTTAAGTTTGAAGTGCTGAAGTGGTAAGGATGTGTTGTTAGCTGAACATACATGCCTTTATTTGGAGATTTCTGAGTGTCACTGAAGAATGAAAAATCACAGTAGCATGAATACAAGACAGTGGCAGGGGTTACAGGAAGGATGAGTATGTTAATAAACAGATTGCTTTACTGCTGTGACTGCATTTATGATAATGCAGACATTACTGTAGCACATTAGATGAACTGAAATTGTTCATGTGTGTGTAATTATGGGGTTTATGTCACCTACCTTTTTTATGAGGATAGCAGGCATGCTATCATTCATGTGTTGTTTAAACTGATGATGACATCAAAGTTTTTTTGTGTATTACTGTGGCATTTTTTTATGTGCAGTAATGATGTAAAACAAGGGATAAAGGCAGAGAAAGGTCAACTTCAACCATGAGAAAAACTGCATCCTCATGGCAGCCCTTAGGACATATGGTAAAAGTCTGTTTGGTAAAGATTGGCCCAAACAAGTTGAGAGAACAAATGACTGAAATCAAGTTGTGCTGGACATTAATGCAGTCAGTGGAAGAAACCACACATTAACACAGTGCAAGTAAAGGTCAAATGATATGGTAGGACATGCTAGAAGCAAGGCAAGTCAGAATGCGTTGCCTGTACAAGTACTTGGGGGACCTACAACAATTACTCCATTAACACCAGTTGAGGAATACCTTCTCTCTAGCTATAGGGATGAATATGACACGGCAGATGATGGCACTGAAATAATTAGAGATGGTGTGGACACTGGCTACCACCAACATTTGTAGCAGCAACACTCGTCTGCTCAGGAAGGTTGGTTTAAAATCAGTAATGTATATTTATGTAGAGAACTGAATGCTGACATGGAATGATTACATTAAACACATTATAATTACTAGTAATAGGTGAACCTTCCACATCTACACAGAATGACAATGAAGGAAGTGTGTATGGTAAGTGTCCCACAACTCCTTAATAAGCATACAGTAGTGTAAGGTATTTCTTTATTACTAATATTTTCATATCATTTTTGCAAGGTCAGCAGCAGAAACAAACAGTTCCACTATACAAATAAATTTGGAAGATATCAGCAGCGGAATGGCTGTTGAAGATGATGATAATGCAGTTATATTTATGAGGTAGCCTGAGGAAAATGGCATGTAGTCACCAGGTTTAATGACAGAATCTCACACCTCACAATATGTTAGTAACTCTGCAGGAAGTGACAGTGCATCACAAAGTCAAGCACATGCTGGCATTACATTCACACTTGTAAAGGAGGAAAAATCATGCACCTCAACACCAGTATCTCCAAACCCAGACAAACACTTTCAGGATGATGACAGTGACACCTTTACGAAGAGTGTCAGGCACAGTAATTTGTTACAGCTACCCCTGGAAAAACATAAAGCCTTGGCTGCCCAGCAGTTAATGTGCTGTGACATTGTTAGAGTTCAGAGCACTGCCACAGAAAGTCAACTGGAAATGGTTAGTCTTCCAGGGTATAAGCAAGGATTTTCAGCACTACCTGGAAATGGCACAGAGTAATGATGATGCTATCACACTGATGCTTAGTATGGTGGGAAACCAAGCATCTGTGGCCACCTCCATCTATATAGTAGGTAGGAATTACCAGACTCAAGCAGGAGTTAGTCTTGCAAGTGGAAGATGATGGGTCTGTCCTGTCTGGACATGTGGAGGCAGATTACATGAGACTACAACTGCTTCTCAAAAAAGTACTGTAATTAGTTGGGGGAACAAGCACAACAGATTTCATGCAGGCTATGCCAGCTTTCATCTACACCTAGAAGAACCTCTCATTTCATCTCCCGCTTACAGTTCCACAGCACTGTCAGAGTAGCATTTTCAGGATCACCTGCATCAAGTATTTCACAAGATCTGACCAACTCACCATCCAGCTCTCATGACAGCCCCTCTTCACAGTCACTTGCACTATCACCTAGTCTATCCTTAGGAGCTGTGTATGACACAGTTGACCTTGACCTACTATGAATTAAGTGTGACATTTCTGTTACTTACAATTTGACCTTCACAAACACAGGTCAATGCTTAACTCAAAAGGAAATAAGTTATTAAAGGGGGGGCTTATGACACTTTTCAACTGTATGCATTTCATTCTTATAATGGTACTGCTTAAAACTTCATGGAATAGTGGAAAGAAATCTATATGTCACAACATAAAATTGCAGTCATTAACACCAATGCTGTCTACATTGCCATTCTTACAACTGTCAGTTGCCTACAACTTAAAAGTAGTAGTAAGCACGTTTTCATAGCAAGACAATAATGAGAAAAATTACAGATTAAAATGAGTATTCTGCCATGTAAACAAGCACTGCTGCTGCTTCACCCTCACCATGGAACAAATGATAATATTTTTGTCTCTGTGGCCAGAAATTATTGTGTATGACAAAATAAAATAATCTGATATGCTGTACATCAACAGACAACATACTTTTTGAACTGAGGAAAACATTGCATAATCTAAAAAACAAAATAATACATGTTCATTCAAATGCAAGGTATGAACTTATGTTAAATACTGAACTAGCAGTTTTTACTAACTTAACCATATGAGGACATTCAATATGTACATACTTATGAAAACTACCTCACTAGAGTTTATTGTGGAAAACAGTTAAGCATTTGATTATTACTTATATGATGCCTTACAACATCAATGAAGAGGAGTCAGTCAGCATTCAGGCATGACTTTTAAAACAATATAATAAGTAATTGTTCTGAAATAAAAAAAAATAATAATTTTTTTAAAGATGAGAAGAAATGTCAGAGGAATAGTGACAAAAGATGGTGCACCACATACCATAGCCCACAGATGTCACTGCATGCAACAATCATACTCCTGTGTGTTTTTTACAAGAAAAGAAACACTAACCTAAATATCATGGCGCATTGTTCTGGACTAGATGCTGCCTCTTTACCTGCTCAGCTGCATGCTGTGCACAAGCCTACTGCAATGGTCATCATTAGCCATAGAGGGACTGGAACTGGGGACTGCCGTGACAGCATGGGTCACTTCATCACAAGGCTGATACATAATCATGTTATACAGAATGTAACATGCTGTATACATCCTACATGATGTAGCTGGATCATACTGAAGGGCACTACCAGACTCATCCAGGTACCTAAAATGACTCTTCAGGAGGCCAAAGACCCTCTCAATGACAATATGGGTCTGGAACAGGGCACATGGCTATATTGTAGGTCTGTTCTGCAGCTACACTTCGATTTCTCACTGGTGTCATGAGAATTGGCTCAAGTGGATATCCAGCATCACCTGTAACACAACAAAATGAGAGAGTGAGAAAATGGGAGAACAAAAAATAAGAAGTGGATTAGTATTCAGTAACACATTTTACTATAAATAACTACTTAAATAAAATAGAAAAAAAAGAAAAATGTATATTTTTCCACTTACCAACAAGATAACCACTAAGCATCCTACCATGCAGAGGAGGTAGAGTAATCTAATGTGCCATATATGGGAATCATGTACACTGCTAGGATGCTGGACAGAGCCTTCAGTGATGTACCCCAAGCATTAGGCAACACTTGCCAGTTGATGGAATGGGAGCACTTCCTATTGCAATAGCACTCACATTGTGGATCACAAGAGGCCCTGACTGCAACATGGGTGCAATCTATGTGCACTGTGTACCTCACAGAAACACACCACCATATAAAAGGCACTCATAATCCTGTCATGCTCCTGAGGAAAATAGATGTACTAACCCACACATGCCAATACTACATCCACAAACTGCTGTAGTATCCTCAAGGTAGAAGTCTGTCTCTGGAAAGTCCCCATAGCAAGTACAGTGAGGGTTATACATATCTTGGTATCCACAAGGATAGGAAGGCTATGCATTCCTCCAGTACCCCATGGGGGTCATACATGCTCGCTAACACCCTTATAATATCCCAGTCCACTGTAAACCTATTAAGTATCTCCTGTTTATCAAAATTATAGTGGGTTATCGTCTGCCTATATATCTGCCTTTTTATTCAATGTCTTGTGAGTGCCACTAGGAGCAAGCGGTTTTCGCTCAGCCATGTAGCTCACAATGGGAAATAGCATGGCTAGAAACAACTGACAGCATTTTCTCTGACTGCAAAGAAGATAGGATTGATAAGACCCTAATTTATACAACATATCTGTGTATGCCACATAAAATGGGGAAAATTTCACTATGAAATGCAAATAGGCAAGAGAATGCTTCATTAGCATATGCTGTGTTACATCATCCCTCATTTACATATCATTATCTCTTCATTGGCTTAGGCTAATTTGTGGCCATTGCACATTAATTTAAGTGGCCTCTATGAATCGTGGCTTTGCTGCACTCTTTTGATGACAGCGCAGATAGCCTTATTGTGTTTGAATAATGACTATTAATGTCACCCATTGTTTTAGTTACATAAAAAAGCTATATTTTTTATCTGTTAATAATTCACAAAAATATATAATCGGGAATTCAGAAAGTATAGCATTGTTGTGAATAAAATTAAACTTGTGAATGAGAAAAAATACTTTTTATGTAAAAAATAGAAATTAGAATAGCAGATTTACATTATCAGTAGATCTCAATATCCAGTGATGTACATTTTAAAGAAAGGATAGTAGATTAGAGATTAGAGAGATGAAAAGAAGAGGAAGAGAAATATGAGAAAGTCTGATTTGTTTTAAACATCAACAATAATTTTTTTTATATAAACCACAACTATAGCATAGATATGAGTATGGTGTCGTAACAAAATTGTAAACAGGAATGAGTCATGAGTAACATAACTTTACATTTACATACTTTGATGTCAGTTTATTAGTAATGCTATAAAAAGAAATATATTCCTTATTAATGTAATAGCAGTATAATGCTGCTCTGTATAAAGCGTGTAAATAAGTAAAGGGTTCATCTAGGATCAAAGGAGCAGAGAAGGGTAATTTGATTAGTTTTAATCAAAGTAGGAAGCCTGAATACATCCATGGAAATTTTGAGTTTTGTTCAGTTATTTGTTATTTTTTTTTTAATATAGTCAATTTTGAAATGTCTGCAATCAGCTAAAAAGCTTGAATCGTCAATTTACATAGATGAAATAATTAAAACAAATCAATTGAAATTGAAGAGGCAGTCCTCCTGGTCCTAGTCATCATCATGATGGTGCATCTGCTAGCAGATGTTGGTGTGGGTCATGCAGCACTGCAACATGAGCCAAGGTTGTGATACAGCCAGTGCAACTATTGGGCAAGCCAGCTCTCATGGGAGGGGCTGTGCACGGGAAGCTAAACCCTCTGTCAAACATGCCCTGGACCTGTCAGTAGGCTAAACCATCGTGTACCCCAAATGCTTATGGTGTGTCCCTTCATACACACCACAACTCCCAGCACGTCTCTCTCTCACACACACACACACACACACACACACACACACACACACACACACACACACACACACACACACACACACACACACACACACACACTGACCATGGTCCTTTGACATGTTAGCACCTGACAAGCAAGTTCTCACAATAAACATGAAGCACTTTTTTTGTTTTGCTACACCTCAGGACTCACTCTTCCCTGTGAAACACCTGCACTCTGATACTCCTTTTCTCACCAATGCAAATGATGATAACTGTGCCTTGCTCTTTATACATTGTTATCTGAATTGCATATGTCTGATACATAGCATGGCCAGCCTAAGCATGAAGTAAGCACAGTCTGGTGTTTGTGTATGCATCAGCTTTATTGTATATATCTGCTTAACTTTAGTACAGATATGTTGCAAAGCTATATGCAGTGCACTGCCTCTTTGCTGGTTCCATGGCGTAGTGTGCGTGCCAACATCTGGCATGGTCATCCCCTACTGCTGACTCCTCCTCTGACTCCTCATCTGTCTCAGCTGCCATTACCTGTGGTGCTGGGAACTGTGGTCCCTGCAAGAGGCTGCCCTGCTGTAACCACTTCCTAATTATTATATTACATAACATAGCACACACAGTCAGTTTTTTTGCACAAGTGGTGGGGTCATACTACAGGGCACCACAGGCTGTATACAGACAGCAAAAACATTACTTCAACAGCCCAGACACATTCTCTGTAATATTTCTTGTTCACAATGGTGCTTGGTTGCATCTCTGGACAGTTTGCCGGGGTGGATTTCTGATGGAAGTCATGAACCAGGGTTCTAGGACATATCCAGCATCACTCACAAGATGGCATTGTGGGAAGTCACCCCTTATAAACCATTGGTAAAGGTCATAGGTGTGCCATGCCATATGTGTGAGTCATGAAAACTGCCTGGGTGACTGACACACACACACATTGTAGTTGACATTTGTGCATTACAGAGCACTGGGCAGTTGATAGAATGATACCCATTGCAGTTTATGTATCTCCTTTCCAGTTCACCAGGCGAGGACTTTATTTCAATGAGGACACAGTTTATGGTTCCCCAATACCTCATGGTTATGTCACAAAACTACCATATGGTGTTTATTCCCTTCTGTGGGTCACATAGAAATCACATTTGCACCCCATATGCTGCAGCATGGCATCAAGGAACTAATAGATTATTCTGAATGCATATGCCTCAGTTACCCCCACTGTGTCCCCATTAGATTGCTGGAAGGTCTCTGTAGCTAATTTATGTAAAAGCCGCACATACTTCAGTATCCTCTGAAATAGATACTCTATGACTCTCATGGGGCTGTGGATGAGGCTAACACATGTCCATGGTTTCCTTCATGACATCTCTGTCTTTATGGTGCCAACACACTATGTTCTTGTCACAGAGGGCATGAAATGTTAAGTCTGGTTGGCACCTCCAGTGGCTACATCTGGCACTGTCAGTTACAGCCACTGCAATGAGAGCTTCTTTCAGATACTTATTTGCAGTAGTTGTGGCAACCTTTAACACTGTGCACGACTTCATTCTACCAGAGCATAATCATTTGGCCATGTAGAAATCTAAAGTGGGCACAGTGTCGTGGTGTGGTATTTAAAAGTTTCTGAATCACTCTGCCTTTTTTGTTTGGCACTTCATTGCACAGTTATAAGCATATAACACAGTCAACCAAAGTGCTGCATCAGATTTCTTTCTAATTTTCTGGAACAAGTTGTGCTGTGCAAACATTTTGGTATTTTGATATGAGACTATTTCAGTCCTTTGCTAACTGTGGGATTTCACATACAGATCAGAATATTTGCTTGTATAACTTCCCTTAAGTCTGTATACCTTCATGACAACAATTTTCTCCCTGCATATCAAACAGATGGCATTTACACTGACCTAATAATAGCAATAATAATAATAATAATAATAATAATAATAGCAATAATCCAGAGTCCATTTCTTTTGAAACTGTTCTGCTCCAGATCAATTTTTATTGTAAACAATTACTTTGAGACAGATATAGTACAATACAGGAAACATCTATAGATTATCACTGCAGCACATCAGTAGAGGAATTCAGTTCTAATGGCAGAACAGTAGCTAAAAGGACACATTTGCAAATATGTGGAAAAATAAGAGAAAAAAGTACTCTTTTGTCTTAATTACACTATGCACATCCATTTATTCTGTGCACCAAAAATGTAAACACAAATTAAGCAAAATGAATGTACCCAATCTGCTTATAATAATCAGCCTTTTTCAAAGTTCACATCAATCCAATTTCGTTTCACAAAATCTGAATTGTAGAATAAGATGCAAATCACACAGTTGTACAGTAAACCAAGCTGTATCACTTCCAGGACCCCTCCCCCAACAAAGTAGAGTGAAATAATGCATTTTTGTAAACACACATGGTATCAATTTGCATGCCATTAATTCCACAGTGAATATGACAGCAGAAAAGCAATTATTTTTTCTTCATTTATTACAAATGCATTATAAATGTTTCATACAATTTACAGAACTTCATCTCGGGACGAAGTGTCCCGTTACCCAATTAATTTGTTTCAGTTTATATGTAGCATTTTCTGTTAAATATTTTCTATTTATTTGTCAGAAAAAGCACTACAGGAGGTTTTGTGAAAATCTATTTAAATCTCCTACCCCCCATACACATTGACCTGTGCAAGTCTTGGAAAGCTGACATTTTTATGAAAACAAGATACTGCAAGAACACAGTACAATACATAATAGGCCATTATACATGGCAGCAAAGCACCAAAGTTTGTATGCCACTAGAGAAAATAATGGCTTTTCTGTCTCAATACTGCATATAATTATAAAACTACTAAAAACACATTGCAATTAATAGCTGTGGGTGTACTTCCTTGGCAGTGTCAAACTAAGTAAAAAAAGATGAACAACATTCTTCTATAAATGCATGTAAAATAAATCAGTGGGTTCTGTATAATCAGCTGCTGGTAGATATGAGTATTGGGAATATGATCAGCAATTCTAGATAGGATGTATATTTGCAAGAACGTACAAGTCAAAATAAACCAAGAATATAACAGTCCACAGCACACAGGATCCGAAGCCAAATAATCCAACAGCAGGCAATAAAATCAAATTTCTTTAATCCAAAAACAGCACACGCAGTCGGTTCTAAAATAGAACAACACACAGATAAGCCAGCTTTTCACAGTATATTACTAGGCTTTTTCTCAAGGCAACAACAGAGCTATCCCATACACATCAGTTTTAAATAACTAGTACAATAAAATACAATTCCCACCCATCAATTAGAAGTTAATAATTTTTGATGTGTTGTGTTAATAAAACATAGTAAAAAGAAAACATTTCTCAAGTTGAATATGTATGTTTGTGTAATGAATAATGTATATATAGTAAATAATAATAATAATAATGCAAATGCCTTTGTCAGTGTAGCAAATCATAAAAAAAGTCATAAAAAAAAAAAAAAAATTAAAAAAAAAATGATTAATTAACATTACAAATTATTATTAACAAAAATCACATTTTCTTAAAAAAAAAAAAAATTAAATAAATAAATAAATCTAAAATAAAAAAATTAAATAAAAGTGACATTGTAAAATAAGAGCTTTGTCACAATGCTACCAACTAACAAATAAAACAAGACAACAAAGAAGAACAAAAAACAAGAAGAAGAAGAAAGAACAAAAATAAAGAAAAACAATTAACCCTATACAAAATTAAACTTTTTTAATATTATAATAACATTTGGCTCTCTCATTTTTAGAATGCTGTTAAATTTTAAGAACCCTCATTCATTTCCAGAACAGTTCAGTTTTCCCCCAGTTGCAGAACAGTTGCTCCCTCTCCCCTTGGCCTCCCAGTTGCCCCTGCTCAACAATTTCATCCATGGTTGTAAAACATACATGTTAATACATTTAGTGATTTCATATTGGTGCTCATTGTGTGTACATATATGCTCTCCATATTGCTCTTCCACCCTTCTCCCAAGCACCCAATTCCCAAAGAACAACGTAAAACCCAGAACAAGACAACTTTAACCATGTTGATGAAACTTGTACTTAAACCTTCTTAAAGAATGTTGATGGGTTGTAAATCAAGCATATCTTGAAATTGTGATGGTGTTTACATTTCTGATATATTGACTGTTTTTAATATGGATTGATTTTTTTTTTTTGACATTATTTTTTTCTCAAAGTTCTCAACAAATTTTTTTTCTAACCTCCTCTTTTTCTTTCTCATTTTTTTCTCCCCTCAAATAGATCTTTTTTTTTCATAAAAATTTTGTATGTTTTCCAAATTATTTGGAAAAAAGAAAGTAACTATGGGCATATGAAAATTTTCCATTAAACTCTTTTTCCCATATCATTTTTTTTAATCATTCTTCAAAAAAAAAAAGGTGTAAGAAAAAATCTCTTTGCCCAGAAAATTCTTCTTGCCAGTAACAAACCCATTTGCCAGTTTCCACGTGGTGTCTTTTGTTTTCCAAAAGAGTTCCATTAGACCTTAGTCTCTACTCAATATGTTTAAAGGGTGTACGTTCTGCTGAGTTCCCCTTCTCATTTTCATCTCTCTTTGGTGCCCACTATGTAAGTGTCTAAACTTACTGCACATGAGTTGAGGTCCTGACCTAGGTGTCCCTTAACGAAAGAAAAGTGTAGTCCTGTAGGGTTGCCCATCCAAGTGTCACATTAGAAAAGTATGCAGATCCCGAAGAATACTATGGGTAGTAATAGTAAAGTCCCAAAGTAAATTCAAAAATATAAAAGTGTATACCAGATAAACAAAAATAGAAAAAGTCAGCTCTCAAAAATGTCATCCAAATCTAAAGTCTGTGTTGTCCACAATCCAAAAGTCTGAAAAAATACAAAAAATATCAAAATAGTACATAAGCACCCAGTCAATCAGTAAACAAAGAAGCCTGTACCTTTTCCCAAAGCTTTAAAGTTAGCTGAAAAGAGAACACAAGAAATAAAAAGCTTAACATTTTTCCCCCTTTGGCACAGCTTTTCCTTTGCCTGTGACCTTTCCCACTGTAATAGAACTCATTAAATTCAATATTCAACCCCCCAAATTCTCCATTTGCCACTTTGCCAATTTCTTTGTCAAAACACTAGAAAGCTCAAAGTGTCCATTTGTCCTGTGGCAGAAAAAACGGTCTAATAGTAACAGTCCACAATGGCAAAAAGGTCTTTTTATATCCAATTGCAGCGACACACAACTCCAGTGATTGAACACACAGGAGAATCTGGTCCTTAGGAAGTGCCAGGAGTCCTTGCAGATGTGGTCCAATGGGGGGATACCCACTTTTCCTTGTATATTTGCAAGCACATAATTATCAAGTAACTCCACAATGTATTCAGTTAGTGTGGAGACTGTTTCTCCGTGTGTTATTGAATACAGACTTAATTCACCACAGTGGCAGTGGAAGTCAGTTCTGTAGCTTGATAGCTTGACCTTGCCAGAACCGACATAGTACATTGAATTACCAAAAATGTATTCCTGGGTTTAGATACGAATATTTGGAGCCCATAAGCCAATGTAAGGTCACAATGTGGTTGTGTCATTCCGGGTTATGAGCCAATGAGAGGCACTCAAGGTAATTAATTAGTTTATAGATAAATTATTGTTAAATTAGAATATCCACTGCATTTAAGCCAATGCAGATTGAAAAGTGAGGAGTGTTGCTGGTTTCCACATTACATCTTCTAGATATGCACAGCATACAAACACATTGCAGCAGACAAACCAGCTTATAGCATTATCAAAGCAGAAAATCCCAACCTATGACTAACTAGCCAATGTCCCAATAAACTGAATGTGGCATTTTTATCATGTGGTAGCTATACTGCTCTGACAGATTTGTGACATAGAAGTGCCACTGTTCACATGTTCCTGCTGTCTGCTTAAAATAGGGTTTACATTGTTCGTTTGTCCCAGTCCCCTTCAATAAACACACCACACCGAATGACATTTGACAACCTTTATTGAACTTTCATAAACATAACTTTGTTAACCAATATTTATTAATTACAACTGAAACATAGTATAGCTGATTTTAATCACAGCATAAACATTCATGTAATGTTAATCAGGACAGCATGATCTCACTCATCCTGACCCAGTAAACAGCGTCCATACCTCCACTCGCTTACTTTACTTATGCAGCAGTGTCCCACTACTCACTGCATTTACTACTTATTGAATTACAAATCCAGTCAAATATGCAGCGTCCTTATCTCAGCTCACCTATTTACTTATGAAGCAGTGTCCCATCACTCACTTCATTTACAAGTTATTGAATTAAACATCCAGCCAATAAGCAGTGTCCTTACCTCCACTTGCTTATCAATCAGCCTCCAGGTGCTCACTTTTCTTTCCAAACTCATTGAAATGAACATCCAATACCAGAGGGGAACAGAAGAGGGAAAGTCCGTCCCTCTTCTACACCCACCAGCCTAACCAGGCTGCTCCCCCTCCCTCTTACCAAAATTTTCGGACCTAACCACCCATAAAAAGAGGGCTAAGCTAATCATTTGGTGTACGGCATCCACCCTAAATCAAACTGGATCCCTATGCTGACCCACAAACCACCTTCTGAATGACAAAAATACATCCATCACATAAATACCACATAAACTGTAATCCCATGAACCTCCATTTCCCAACACTAACCTTGTAACCAAAACCTATCTTGACAATAGATAAAGTCTTAAACGAAATGAAAATGGCAATAAAACACTCACTATTAATTAAAAACAACAAAAAAAAAACTGGTAAGCGCTTTCATTCATAAAGAACTTCTTCAGACCTGGTTGTCACACATACAGAACTCACATTTATATGTTACTCATATCACATGACCCAAAACATTAGCAGTGTTTTAACCCTTTCTTACATAACACTGATTTAAAGTTTTCTTTTTCATTCATACCTGGATCTCCACATGTGTTTAACCTCACTTGCCAAGCATATTCTTTCCAATTTAAATCTTTTTCTGCATCCCATCTTTTGTCTGCATTTGAGACTTGGTCAATAATAATAAAACTAAAACCCACTTTAACATTATTGTGAAAGTTAACAATGTGTCTTGCTAAAGCATTAGTCACATCCAGTTTTTCAACTGCACTCAGATGCTCATAGATTCTACGATGGAAGCCACGTATAGTTCTTCCAATGTAGAATCCATCGCAAGAATTACATAATACTAGGTACACAATAAATTTGGACTTACAATTATAATTACCCTCAATATTAATAGTATAGTCCCTAGCCCTTACTATTATTTTGTTGCCCAGTATCACAAATTTACAATAATTACAGTCCTCACATCTTGACATCCTATTATAACTTATAGGAGTATTAAATCTTTTGGTTTCTAAGAGATCCTTAAGACTTTTACCTCTCTTCGTAACAAAAATGGGTTTCTCACATAAAGAAATTACCTATCTCTTGAAAATTCTTCAAAAATTTCCAATTGTTTATTATAACCTGCTTTATGCTGTACAAATCTACTGAATTTTCCAATGTACAACTTAAATTATAATCTACTACTCCACCATTCCTTTTTACACCCTTAAATGTCCCCTTCTTTCTCACAGCTTTAATTTTTGCTATTGCTTCACTTATTACCCCCATAGGGTAACTTCTAATCAAAAATTTCTTTCTTAAAATCTCACATTCTTCCAAAAAATACTCATTTTCATCAGTGAGTCTATTAATTCTATCAAGCTGACTAAATACAATATTATTTTTCAAATGTACACTGTGTACGCTACTGTACTCCAAGTAACTATTGGTTTCAACATCTTTTTTAAAAATTTTGACTAAGATTTTTCTCAATTTTTTTATACACAGTCAGATCCAGGTAATCCACACTAATTCTGCTTCTATTAAAAGAAAACTTTAAATAACTAGTAACAGAATTTAAATATTCACAAAAACTCAACAATATCGATTCAGGACCTTCCCATAAAAAAACAAGTCATATATAAAACGCTTGTAAAAATAAATATTGTTAGCAAATGTGGAATTAAAAATAAATTCTCTTTCCCAACTATTCATAAACAAATTGTCATAGCTCTGGGCCATAGCTGCCCCCATAGCTACACCTTTGTTTTGACTAAAAAAAATCTGTTGTCAAAACTAAAAAAATTGTAAGACAATATTACATCTAAAAGTTCAGCTAGCAGACTGATCTCCTCACCAGTGAAATTAGGACAACCCCTCAAAACTCCTGTAACCCTCTCAGTTCCTTCTTCACTGGGAATTACAGTGAACAATGAACATACGTCGGCAGTTACTAACCATGTGTTATCCCTCAAGGAAACATTTTTCACACTTTCTTTAAAATCAAATAAATCCTTGATATATGATTCCACTGAAATTACTGCTTTTTGCAAACATCTATCTACATATATAGCCATGGACTCAGTTTTACTACCACCATTGGCCACTGTAGGCCTAAAACTTTGTAAATCCAAGTTTTTGTGTATTTTGGGCAGGCCAAAAAACCTTCCCACCTTAGGTGTATTAACACAGAAGAAACCAACAATTCATTGCTGATTCTTCCTTCAACCGACCATTCCTCAATTAATGAGTTGATGAAATTAAAACTTTTTATCAATGTCTACCCAATTCACTTCTACATAAAAATCAGCATCAGATAATACATCATAGATGCTGTTTCTGTAATTAATTGGAGCTGTGGAGTTTTAAACAGATAAAGTTTGTCAAACTTCACAGCTATCAACATACCCCAACCCTTGAAACCAATGAACCACCGACCAAGATTCAGTAAGTTCAGTTAGCCTCGTCACCCATACAGCTACAGTACTAACAATTAAATCCTTCTTGACCAACTGAACTGCCTTACCTTGCTCCCATTTCTGACAGCTGACTAAATCCTTCCCACCAAAATTCTCCTCAAAGACTGCTACAATACACATTAAACCAATCTAACAATGCCATACCATATGCATAACCTATAAATGGTAGTTCAAAGTCTTGCAGCTGGTGTTTAACCTTAATGCAACTTGACACCTTGTCAGGAATGAACAGCACAACCCATACACCTGTCCTATTAAGCAATTGAAAGTGACCTAATCTCCAACACTCCCAGTAACCCATATCTAATTAAATTAAAACTGCAAATAATCAATATCCCCAACTGTTCTTCTGTCCCACCCTCCAACCAGTCACAATTCCCCCCCTGAATTATGCCCCCCAACATGCCTCCTCCCATAACATTTGTCAACCAAGGCAAATCCTCATTTTTATTTATTTTATTTTTTATTTTACATTTGTTTACCAGGAAAGTCCGACTGGACACAGATCCATTTTCAGGGGAGGCCCAGGGAGAAAAGCTCTAATAACAATACATAAAAGAAAATTATATACAAGAAAAACTAGCATACATAAAGAAATGTTGCATCCATATAAACATACAGTAAAGTATAGAGGCAATTAGTAAAGTACATAGATTAACATTATTCAGGATTACAACAGCAAGAACTATATAATTTTTTTATGGTAATAATGTATTTCTGAGTAAGATATTTGCTTGAGGTGACAGGTAGTGTTTGCTTGTAATTATAAATACTTGTAGTTTTTTAGAAAAGTAATATCAGCTGGTTATTTAAATTTTACAGGGAAAAAGAAATCAGGGGACCCTGTCCAACCCTATCCATCTGCCCCAAAACCATCCCAGTGAATTCCCTTAAAGCAGCACAATGGTAGAATGCACCAATTTCCCCACGCATAGAAAACCATTTAAACTAGCTGGCATGCAACATCAGTAACCCAAGATGCTAAAGGACATCCTTAATCCGATGTTTGTCCTTGACTTCCCCCTCTCAAAAATAAATAAATAAATAAACATGTTTGGATCAAACTCCAAACACTCATAACCTCTGGAAAACTACTGGATGGGTAACCATAAACTCATCCTAGAGGTTCCATCCATCTCCTTCACTCCTCATAAACAGTAACTGTAAACTCATCCCAGAGGTTCTGCCCATATCCTTCACTCCTCATAAAAAGTCTCCAGCCCTGCAAGACTCCACCTTATCTGTTGATGGCCCTGAACTCCCCATAATTAAACCTAACCACCTGTTTCATCAATCCCTTGATGTATCTCATCCTTACCAGTCCTCGCAAGACTCACACACCGCACAAACTCAAACTTGTATCACTACCTGTGACCTTACTTTGTGCATACCCCAACAGTCAACCCCCCCCTTTGCAGTAACACCCATCACCTAATGAGACTACTTCCTTTGACCAGCGGCTGATGCAAACTCCATGATGATGCCATACGTGACCACCTTCGTAGCACTCCAACTGCTGAAACACTCATCATAGCACCAGCATCTGTACATCCATCTGTAAAAGAAAAGACAACTGTAAAATTAAAATCATGTGCAGTGAAAAGACAAAGGTCTCTAGAAGATGTTATAAATGAAAAATTTCTTTCTTTTTTTCTTTTCTTTTTTAGAACAGCCAAAATATCAACCCACAATGACCGCAAATTCCCCCCGGCAGAAGGCCCACACCTGCCAACTTCCCAGGGCAGGCAGCCAGTCTCAATGGGGGAAACGAAAGCCTAAAACAGGGACACCCCTCAACATCACTCCAAAAAGACAAGTTGCCGGGGCAGGACCTGCACTATCATGCACCTCCTGAAGGATACAAACTTCGAAACCCAAGGCATGCCACAATCCCTAGATCACACCAAGCCACAGAGGATTGCAAGAAAACATAAATTCCCTAAGGAAGAACCCTAATATGAGGAAACTCTGGACAGTGGAGAGGTATGCTCAGCCATGTGATTCGCCACCCTTTTTTAATAAATATCCTTCCCCACCCCTTAAATCAGCACACTTAATGCCCATGCACCAACATTCCCCAATATACATAAGGAAGCACTATCACAGTAAAACACTCCAAAGAAAACATATGGGGAGAGAAAATGCAGCAGTGCCTTTCTCAGCCTCGATGGGCTGAATGCAATGGTACAACTGTAGTCCACTTACATCTACAATAAGCAGTGGGGAAATTGCAAACAGATGGCCAGCGATAACAAGGTTTGTATCAACATTTGTCTCTGCCCTTGCACCCTGTCATATTGCTGACGTATTTGATTCACCCATGCGTCATCCCTCCCAACAACTCCATATCCCCCCAAGCAGTTTCAGCTCAACTGCACATGTGCAGTGACCAACTGTTATTCACTGTTACGCTACCTCCTGCGATTGAAACTGTCAGTACACCAGGTTCTCCTCAGCAATTTCCCAAAAGTAAGGACACAAGGCCAACCTGATCATCAAACTACCACAAAACCACTCATTCAAATAAATGTCACAAAGGGAAACCACAAGCCCCTACAAACACCTCATCTGAACAGCTCCAGTAACGAACTAGCAAACTGCAAGAATAAAAGGCCTTGTATTACCAAACAGACAAAGCAGGAAATCACTGGAAACATTCAGAAGATCACAAATTTTATGAGAAACCAACTTTAGATATAACAACCAAACAATGAGGCAACTCTGGACACTCAGAAAATCTGGATGGTTACAAACTATAGTTCCTGCTCCCTCAATCATACCTCTCCAGATTGTAAAGCAAGAAATCTGCCCAAGGCCATGAATTGTGTGAAGGGACAAAGACCCAAAGATGAGAGCACTTTTTATAAATATAGTTCATACCAGCTTACAAAGTAAATAGTAGTAACATGGATTTATTAAGTATATGCCACTTGGAACTCAATGTCTGTTTTTTTTTTTTTGGTGGCCAGAAACCACCAACCAACCTGAATCAAAATCTGGACAGTCAAGAGGTATGCCCAAACAGAACACCCATGTGCTGAAGCCATCATTATTCACGGGTGTCTTGCAGCCCGCAAAAATATCCCAACCAAGATGACAGCTCAACCAACTGCTCCAACACTGAACCACCAAAAACCACCATAGCAGAGTCCTCCAACATCACCTCCACAAATTCCACTCCTCACAAAAAAAAAAAAAAAAAAAAAAAAAAAAAAACACAGTTCCACACACTCAACCACCATCACCCAACCTTTACCTTTCTGTCCTTGTAACCATGCGAAACCATACAAATTGACAAAGCAACTAGTCCTGCAGCAAAGGGCCAAAGCATACACCAATTCTGCATGTGATAACTTTCCAAAAAGTGGTTGCATAGCAACCAGCGATCAGTACTAATGACTGTTACTCTTGACTTCCCCTCTAGATACACTCATTGATAAAACTGGGATCTGATGTCGTAAATCTTTGTTTATTTATTACCATTAGGACTTCAGTTCTGTCGTCAGAACCGATACGACCGTTTTCGAGCTCACGCCAGCCAAAAACTCTCAGCTAAGACCTACCCACAATGCCCCTCTCCTAGTTACTCCAGATCTCGTTTGCTGCACTCCTCATCAGATATGCTAGCCATCTCTCTCAAAGCTAAGTGGAAAACTGTGATTTTAAATATAGTTTTTCCTCAAAATTTCTTATTTTTTAGTCAATTTAACTTTTTCTCACTGTCACCTATAACCTACTACTATTCCTACCCTTTACCTTGGTAATCAAATTTCTGCCATTGTTGGTACTGTCCCTCTCTCCTGCCTTTGGTAGGCCCTTCCTTACCACTTGTGGTATTTTTTAAATACCATTGTTGGTATTCTCTCACCTTTTTCTCTCCCTTCTTTTGTTTTTTATATTAGGATAGCCTAATTGCCTTACTATGTCAGACAAAGTTAAGTTGAGGTTTAAACAGTGTGACAAGTGTGGGCATAAGATGCCCAACTCAGACGGACACGCTCGTTGTGTCTACTGTTTGGGTGTGGACCATATTAAAGTTGACTGTTTTAGTAATCATACACTAGCAAAATGTAAAAATAAGCTTATTTTAAAAGGTTTAATTAAGACACCTTTTTCAGAGGCTCTATCTGGGTCAGAGGTCTCACCCCCTCCAAAGACAAAAAACAGCGCAGTGGTGCAGCAGTTAATGCTGTTGCCTCACAGCAAGAGGTTCTCTGGTTCAATTCTCGGCCAGGGTGCCTTCTGTGTGGAGTTTGCATGTTCTCCCTGCGTTCGCGTGGGTTTCCTCCGGGTACTCCGGTTTACTCCCACATTCTAAAGACATGCATCTGGAGCATTTCTCCCCGGGCCTCCGCTGAAAACAGGATATGTGGAACCTAGTCGGACTTTCCCAGTCAACAAATGTTAAATAAATAAATAAATAAATAAATAAATAAATAAATAAGGAAAAATGGAGTCACTTGGCTTCTGCATCTCTGTCAGTTACAGAACAGAGTCGACTCCATACTTCACCTGAACCCGCGGTGCAGACATCTTCGGCACCAGGCTCTGTATCTTCTCTCTCGGTGCTGTCTATGATATTCACCCCTATTTTGGTTCCAACCTCGTCACCACTAATTTTGATGCTGTCCTTGGATCTGACATTGGCTCCTATGACTGTACCTGATTCAGCAACATCCCCGGCCACGGTGCCGATAGTTTCTTTGGCTCCATCGCTCCTAAAGTCGAATATCTGCCTAGGACAAGATACTCTCCTACTTATGACCCTTTTTTGGGGCAGAGGTTTAGCCTCTTTCTAGAAAGACCTGATTCTCCTTCAGCAGTCTCCTTTAGATCCACCAGGAGTTTTTCTGAATTAGACCTAGTGTTGATTGTGGACCAGCTTCTGGCAGCTAGAGGACTGCCCATTCCAGCTAGACCTTCCATCCCTCTTGGCTAGGACTCTTTTACTACATCTTCCCCTGTTTATTCTCCTCTGGCCTCTACCCAGGTCCCGGAGAAATCAGGACTGATGTCCACCCCGGTCCATACTGTCTTGGCTCCGACAGCAGTTTTTCTCCTGTCAGCACCAACCACCCTTGCTGCATTGGCTCCAGTGGAGCTGATGCTCTCTCAGAGCAGTACTTGGACCGTCCGTACCTTGGTACCTAGCCCAGTGCCTATTTTCTCGCTGGTGCCATCTATGTCCATGGCTCCAATGGCTTCCAGTCTTCACCTGGAGGTGGGCTCCTCAGGGTGGGGTGTGACCCCGGTTCTGAGGTTGCCCTTATCAGTTCCGGGCTCCCATACCTCCTCGGGTGAGACTGCTTTCCAGGTGATGGAGAGGGTCCTTGCCTCCGCAGGGTCGCAGTCAGTATCAATGACATCAGCATCAGAACCCCCCCTTACTGATTGTGCTGAGGAGAAGGGTCCCCATGGTCTCCCCCAGATGACATCTCATTTGGAGACATTCTCGATATCCTCATCAGTGGGGAGACTGGAAGTCCTCTAACCCTTCTTCTGAGGAATTGGTGCTCTTGCAGGCCTTCTGTGCCTGGCCATCTACTTCCTGGGTGACCCAACCAGCAGATGACCTTGTTAAGCTCATTGTGCAATGTTCCTGGAAGGCCCCAGACAATGTAGAACCTGTCCCCTGGAGGCCAGAGAAAATTTTATCTACACCTGAAGACCAGCCCCACTGGTCCAAGCAGTTGACAGTTGATTCCATGGTCGTGGCGGTGGCCACCAAGAAGGAACTGGCAAAAGATAGTTCCACTATCCATCCTCTGAACAGGGAGTCTCGGACCATGGACAGACTAGGAAAGTGGACCTATACTTCAGCGACCTTCACCATTCGGTCCCTGAACTATCTGGCACACTTCACTCACCTCCAAAGAGACTTAATTTCTGAAATATCTTCCTGTTTGGTGGGGGCATTGCCTGATGAGATGCGTGACAATATCGCCTTGCAGCTAGCTACCCTTGAATCCATCTCAAACTCCTTGATGCATTTGATATCTCACACCACCAAGGGGGCAGCTCGAGCTGCCGCATTAGGCATTGTCATGAGATGTAATGCTTGGATGCATTTGTGTGACTTCACAGACCCCTTCAAATCTTTCTTCGTCAATGCACCTGTCGACAAATCTGCACTTTTTGGACCCAAAGTACGAGACACACTTGCACGAAGTGAGAAAGATGGAAAGACCTTGTCTGCTGTGGGCATACACTTTTCCAACCCTCAGAGGTCCTACTCCAGGAACCAGAAGGAAGGAAAAATGTGGTTCAAAAAATCCCAGGGATCTTTTCGTTACACTCATGGTGAGCAATCACCCTGGGGCAGAGGGGGCAACTCATCTGCAAGATGCCCCTTTCGGGGTACAGGGGGTCCGCGTAACCAGGGCGCTAGAGAATCTTTCTCTGACACACCCTATCAGCACTCCTGAGCAGCATCCCGATTGCTTTCCTCTGCAGTCAGAGGTCATTTTTCTCTGCACCTACCAGCCTGGCAACTTATTACTATCGATGTTTGGGTGCTGAGAATAATATCCAGAGGCTACTAAATACCATTCAATTTAACTCCCACACCCGTCAAACAAATCCCAGATGTACCACCCAGTCAGTGGGAATTAGCAGCCTTAGAAATAGAAAAGCTGCTAAGAAAAAGAGTCATCCAACCAGTCCCACCAGACCAGACAGGATCTGGATTTTACTCAAAGTTCTTTTTAGTGCCAAAAAAGACAGGAGACTGGAGACCAATCCTGGATCTCAGCTTATTGAACAAATTTATCAAACCACAAAAATTCCAGATGGTCACGGTACAGTCCATTCTTCCCTTCCTAGGGAGGGACAACTGGATGCACTCTATAGATCTCCAGGATACATACTACCACATGAAGATGGATCACTGCTCCCAGAGGTTTCTCCGCTTCTGGCTGGGAGCCAATCACTACCCATTCAGGGCACTGCTATTCAGTCTCTCGACATCCACCCGAATGTTCACCAAATGTATGGCTGTTGTGGTAGCTCATCTTTGACTACAAGGATTCCAGGTGTTTCCATATCTAGACGATTGGCTCCTTACCTCTCTGACCAGGAATCTCCTAGTCTGCAGCCTCTCTTACACTCAAGGTCTTGCTATCTGCTTGGGGATATCTCAAATGTCCCCAACAAAGACACTGGAATTTATTTGGACAGTCTTCGACACAACATCCTCTCAAGCTTCTCTCCCCCCTCACAGGCTTTTGAAAATAAGACACCAAATCCAAGACCTTCTTCCTCAGACCTATGTACCAGCATGCCTTGTACCGCAACTCTTAGGCTCCATGGCAGCTGCCATTATGTTAGTACCACTGGCGAGGCTGCACATGAGAATCCTGCAGTGACTCCTTTCCGCACAATGGTCATTTTTAACTCACCCACTCGACCACATGATACAGCTTACAAACCATTCCAAGGAAGAAATGCTATGGTGGATGAAACCACAAACAAATCTTTGGTGTGGACCATTCTGTCTTCCCCACCCCATGGCCACGGTGACCATGGACATTTCCCTGTTAGGGTGGGGGGCATTTCCAGGGAAAGATGGTCCAAGACACCTGGGCCCCCATGGAGGCCAATTTGCACATAAATGTCCTGGAACTGAGGGCAGTTCTCTTAGTGTTGCAAGCATTCCATGCATCCCTACCTTTTGGGACCATTGCAATTCAGTCAGACAACATGTCAGTCATCTGGTATATCAATAAACAAGGTGGAGCCAGGTCTTACCCCCTGTGTCAGGAAGCCATGAGGATTTGGCACTGGGTGATAGCTTCCAACTGCTTTCTTTTAGCAACACACATTCCTGGGAGTTCCAACCTTATTGTGGACAATCTGAGCGGGAACATCCTGATGCCTCATGAGTGGTCCCTGTAACAGTGGATCAGATCTTCTGACACTGGGGCAAGCCTTGCTGTGATCTGTTTGCTTCCCCCCAAACAACAAATGCAGAAGTTACTTTGCCCTGATCCCCCCTCAGGGGGAACCTCTGAGGGATGCTCTAACACACGATTGGCCCCTGGGTCTTCTGTATGCTTTTCCCATTTCCTCTCATTCCAAAATTTTTCCAGAAAGCTCAGAGGTTGAGAAGCAAAGCAATCCTCATTGCCCCCTATTGGCCCTATCAAGTCTGGTTCCCGTTTCTATGGCCTCATCTGATTCACAGCCCGTGGATCCTGGATCATTCCCAAGACCTGTTATCTCATCCTCAGGGACTGATTCATCTGAATCTCCACAGTCTCAAGCTCACAGCTTGGTTCCTCCACTTCCAATGATTGCCAGACTGCCTGACATCCCATCTCCTGTCCGTGAAATTCTTTTGGCTTCACACAAACCTTCCACCAGGAAAGTTTATTCTAGTAAATGGACTAGGCTTTCTATTTGGGCCAAAGATCAGAACATAGATCCCTTCTCTATGTCTATTCAAAAGATCCTTCAATACCTGACAGCTCTTTTACATGCAGGAGCCTCAGCATTGACAATCACTGTACATTTAGCAGCTATCACCAATTTTCATAATGGATTTGATAATTCTTTGATTATGTCACACTGCCTATGCAAGACAGTTTTGCAAGGAGTATTACATGTTAAACCTCCGGTCAAGCCTCCCTTAGAACCCTGGGACTTGACTTTGTTTGCATCAATTTCTCACAGGTCCTCCTTTCAAGCCCTTTGATTCATGTGATTTAAAGTTTTTGTCATGGAAAACCTTACTTCTAGTAGCACTTACCTCAGCGAGAAGAGTATCTGAGCTGCAGGCCTTGAGTGTCAGGAGACCTTACTTGATCTTCCACACAGATAGGGTGTCCCTTCGTACTGACCTTTCTTTCTTGCCCAAGGTCATTTCTGGATTTTCAATTAACCAATCTATTGACTTGCCAGTTTTCTTCCCTCAGCATTCTAATAGGGGGGAGTACCTTTTGCACACCCTTGATGTGCATTGGCAGCTTTATTGTTATTTGGACAGGACTAAATCTTTCAGGAATATGAATAAATTGTTTGTGGCCTTTGCAGGACCCAGATTGGGTAAACTTGTTTCCAAAGTGATTTTATCCTCCTAGCTTAGAAACGTCATTACCTTTATCTACCAACATAATAAGCTATCCTTACCTTCCAGAATAAAGGCTCATTCTACCAGATCTATGTCTACTTCTGTAGCATTTCATTCCAGAGCCTCTATGGATAATATCTGCACAGCAGCCACTTGGGAAAAAACGCATACCTTTATATCTTATTACAAATTGGATTTGGCCTCCAGGGGATGAGCATCTTTTGGTTCTATGGTGCTCAGGAATATCCTTCCTTAGGGCCACCCAGGACTCAAGTAGCTGGGGACTAGGTCCTAATGGTAATGAATAAACAAAGACTTACAACATCAGATAAAGAAGTTATGTCTTACCATAATGTTCCATCTGTGTTGTAGATCTTTGTTCATTCATTACTTCCCACCCTCCTTCCCCCAGCCTGGACTCCTGGTGGACTTTAGGAACTCCTGGTTAGGGTATTTGCTCAGACAGAGCCTTCTACTGTTTTTCTATTACTACCTCTGTTATATAGGAGTGGGCAAACTCTATCTGGAATAACTAGGAGATGGGCATTGTGGGTAGGTCTTAGCTGAGAGTTTTTGGCTGGTGCAAGCTTGGAAATGGCCATATCGGTTCTTAGGATGGAACCGAAGTCCTAATGGTAATGAATGAACAAAGATCTACAACACAGATGGAACATTATGGTAAGACATAACTTCTTTTTGTTTGGTCGCACAGTGAAAAGAAACCCAACTAATTCTGATTTGGCCTAACGATAACCCTACCAGGACTCAATCAACCTTCTATTTGGTGGAAAAGGCAGGGATTCTGCAAAACTGAGCTTAATAAAGCTCGCATGCAGACGTAATCTAAAAACTCAAGAAGTAAACGTACCATCTTGCCCAAGACAGAGCTTAATAATGCTCACATGCAGAAGTAATCTAAAAGAAAATTCAAGAAGTAAAACGTACCAGCTGGGAAAGACTGTTGTGCCCTGCTCCTGCCCACTGCAGTCCCAGTGCAAACCCTGCCTCACAGCAACTCATTGTGAGGACTAACCTTTGTAAACTCTACCGACATGGTCTCATCTCTCAGTCAATCGCAATTTCTGTCTTCTTCCTATTCACCCCCTTTCTCCTTTCACTGAAGCTACAAATGTAAGAGGAACAAACAGGGAAATAAGAAAAGAAATTCCACTCAGGAAAGCATCCAAGCCTCCCTCAAGCACCCCACAACCATGATGACAATAAAGCCCAGCAGGTAACCACCCGACTACCAATGCTCACATTGCCTAAGCCCTCAGCCTTGAAAATACACTCTCCTACCACTTCCCACACATACCATATGATACCAAAAACCCAGCTTCAAACAAAATGACTACTTACCAAACATTATCCCCCTTTTATTACAGACCAAGGCCTACTTACTCCACAGTACCTACTGGTTGTTGTGGGCATCATACTTGCAGTAGCAAGTTCACAACAAAATGTAGATTCCCTACCCAGTTACACTTGCATAAACCCCTTAAGCCCCTCCCTATCCTTAGCTCATTTCCTCCCAAGCCTCCCTGATTCCCATTTAACCCTTTCATCCCCGTCCCCTCTTAATTCCTACTAATATATTTATCTACCCCCCCACCCCCACCCCAAAGATGTCCCTGGACAAATTGGTTTGTTACCAAACCTCATTTGTCTACTGAAAAGAAGGTCAGGCCTGCATCTCACTGATAGGAAACTGATAGAAAAAACAATAAACAACTGCAACTAGAAACATACTAAGAATGCAAATTGAAAAAAGTGCCTCTTACAGTATGAAAGCCAGAAGTATTTTAAACCAAAGTCTATAACTAGAAAGTGCAATGCAAAATATCACAGTAACAATTAGTGCCCCCCCCAAAAAAAAAAATCATCAGGCATGAAAGAATAGGGTTTGTCATGATGCAATCTGTGTCCATTTTTGTTTTCATTTAATTGAACAGTATTAGACCCCTGAGATATTCTTGGATGCTATGTCATGCTTTATGTCAATGTTCCATTCTGGTGGTGCTGTGTTGCTAATGCTTTGTGTGTGTCTCATGTTTTTTTATAACTGTAATATTTTGTGTTTCACTTTATAGTATCAATGTATATCAGTATAGTACATAACAAGCTTGTATAACTGCTGCAAGATCCTAAATTCCATAAGAGCTGATAACTTCTGTCTTAATGAGTTTTTTTTTTATTATTCATTATGAGGTGTCAAGCTACATTCTCAAGCACCCGCAAAGCATTCACATATTGTAGCAATGCTTCAAATCAGAGTATAATGCAAAATGTCACAGCCCTAGTTAAGACCGCGCTTTATTCCAGGTCACAGCTCCAGTTAGGCAGGTACAATTGAGCTATACAGAATATTGGTTATAAAACAGTACTCTGTTGCTGGTGGGCCATTTGATAAAATTCAAAGCACAATGCCACAGTGAGCAAAAGACTGAAATGGCCTCATGTCTATAGAACAGACTCTTTGCACTGTAAAATCTGTTACAGAAAATTAAAAAAGAACTTCAATACTTTGGGCAAGGTATGTGGTATGCAGTAAGATAGCTATAGCTGGTAATCCATTTAGACAGGATGAGTTTGTGAAAGACTGTATGATCAGCTGGCTGAAATGATTTGCTTGCATCTAAAGATATTATTTGTTAATGTGAGTTTGTTTGCAAATACTATTGTTCAGTGGATAAATGAGCAATTTGATGACTTCTATGATCAGGTTTATCAAAAAACAAAAACATTGATTGTTAACTCTGTGACACTCGGTAAGATCTCCGACATCACTGAAAGTGCTATTGACATCACGAGACCATTGCCATCACTGTCAGCTGTGTAACACATGATGAGACCATGGACACTACAGTCAATGCTGTGACACATGATGAGAGAAGTCTTCTCAATTGTTCCTATTTTGGAGGAACATTTCTATTGCCAGGCCTAATATACCCATGCATATGATGTTCCTTTCTTTGGAGGTATGTCCCTATTTTCGAGCTTGATTTACCCCTTCACACAATTTTCTGAACCTCTATGATGACTTGTGATTTTTGAAGTTGTCTAGCATACAGAAAGCCAAACTATATGACCAACGTACTACTGACACTAATAATTTTTTAAAAAAGGACATGCAATTTACATCTCCTTTTCAAGAAACCAAAACAGATGACCTTGCATGGTAGGATTTTTGTAAAACAGTTCATTGAAGTCTAGAGATTTTACCTTGTCTCTTTGATAATGTGCTTATATTTTTCCATCATTTTTGTCACTTTGTGTTTTAACGTGATTCAGAGTAATATCTCATATTCCCAGTGGGAGCAGAATGAGCTATGTGCTGTTTGGTATTCAGACTTTATGCTAATTAGATGTCTTGATTTTTTTGTTGGATTTACCTACTTTTCAAGGGCCTTTGTTTCTATTTGCAGTGTCTGCAGGTTGAGAGGTATGGATGATAGTATTAACATCACTGACAGGGATGTGACACATGATTAGAACAATGAATCACTAAGACTGTTGTGGTGCATAATGAGAACCACAAAATCACTACCAATGCTGTGATAGAAGATGCAAGTATTATCATTATTGACAATAGTGTGTTACGTGATCAGGACAGTGACATCACTGACAGTGCATCAACACATGATGTGTACTGACATCGCTAGTAATGCTATGACATATAATGAGACCACAGAAAACACAGTGCTGTGACACATGATGAGGATACTGACATCACTTGTAATGCTATGACATATGATAACACAGACAGATATAAGAGTGCTGACAGCCATGACAATGCTGTAGCACTTGATGAGAGTACTGACATCACTCTCAATACTGCAACTTATGATAAGAGTACTGACATCACTGTCACTACTGCAACTTATAATGAGAGTACTGACATCACTGTCAATACTGCAACTTATAATGAGAGTACTGACATCACTTTCAATACTGCAACTTATGATGAGAGTACTGACATCACTGTCAATACTGCAACTTATGATGAGAGTACTGACATCACTGTCAATACTGCAACTTACGATGAGAGTACTGACATCACTGTCAATACTGCAACTTATGATGAGAGTACTGACATCACTGTCAATACTGCAACTTATGATGAGAGTACTGATATCACTGACAGTTATGTGACACATGATGAGAGCTCTGACATAAGTGGCAGTGATTTGGCAGACAATGAGAGTACTGACATCACTGACAGCTTTATGACACTAGATTGCTAAATTTGCAACCAACTCCTGCATGCACTCATCACTGCGAACCACTTAAACAATTTAATTGGCTTAAGTTTCTTAACTAGCCCAGCACTATTCAACTGAAATAAGCCCACAAAATCCTCTACAATGCTGAAACTTGTCCTGCTCTCAGCTGTCTCTTATCATGGTGCCTCCCAACCTTTACATCTTCAGAAAAGTCCAAGTGATTATAACCACACTAGTGAGCTCACATGGCAAAGTTCTCTACTCACACTATGTCGATAAATTATGGAACTTGCTTTCACTGCCTATTTCTTAGATCTCCAACCTATACCATTCAAACTCTAATTAAAATCATACCTCCATTTGAAGTGAATTTGTCAGTACTGCATTCTTCCATGTTCAGTACCCTCAAATTATAAAATATTTTCCAATATCTTCCCTGATAGTGCATCAACACATGATGAGAGTACTGACATCACTGGTAATGCTATCCCACCCTTTATTAAATTATCATCCATATACTACTCCCTCAATCCTGCCAGGCTGACTAGCTCTTAGAGTGCCTATTTCCATATCATCTCTACTATTTTCCTACTAACTACCATTATTATCTAAGTAAACTATCACTAAACATCTCTCTGATCTTTTTCACTCCATTGCTAATTACTTCCATAATTATCTATATTATAAATTGAAAACACATCTTTTTAAATGTGCCTTTCTACATATATGTAAGTATGTCCACTTTTATCCAACCAGTATATTTCTGATTTTAAAACTTTAACTTGTAAATGCGTTATGCTTTCTTTTCTACATTTTCTAGTGTAGTACTCAATGTTTTGCTTTGGTCTCTGTTGTAAAATGCTCCATATTATTATTACTATTGTTATTATTATTATTATTGATGATGATTATGTATTTTGACTACTTCTGTTGTAAATGTCTATTAACCTATTGGAGCTTTTGTCTCTAGGCCTTTGCTGAAAAGGTTTTTTTATGACCAAGCTAGACTTTCCCAGTAAACAAATGTAAATCAGTAAATAAAATAAATAATAAATGCTTTGAGACATGCTGAGATCATAGACAACGCAGGCAGTGTTATGGCACTAGAATGCACTGATGTCACTGCTACTATGATAACATAGCTGTAGAGTACTGACATCACAAACAGTGCTATGACACATGATATTATCACTGACATCACTGTCAATACTATGATATAGAATGAGAATACTGATATCACTGAGAGTGCTGTGACACAGAATGAAAGTACTGATATCCCTGACAGTGCTGTGACACAGAATGCGAGTACTATCACTGACAGTGCTGTGACACAGAATGAGAGTACTGATATCACTGAGAGTGCTGTGACACAGAATGAGAGTACCATTATCACTGACAGTGCTGTGACACAGAATGCGAGTACTGATATCATTGACAGTGCTGTGACACAGAATGAGAGTACTGATATCACTGAGAGTGCTGTGACACAGAATGAGAGTACCATTATCACTGACGGTGCTGTGACACAGAATGAGAGTACTGATATCACTGAGAGTGCTGTGACACAGAATTAAAGTACTGATATCCCTGACAGTGCTGTGACACAGAATGAGAGTACTAATATCAATGAGAGTGCTGTGACACAGAATGAGAGTACCATTATCACTGACAGTGCTGTGACACAGAATGCGAGTACTGATATCATTGACAGTGCTGTGACACAGAATGAGAGTACTGATATCACTGAGAGTGCTGTGACACAGAATGAGAGTACCATTATCACTGACAGTGCTGTGACACAGAATGAGAGTACTGATATCACTGAGAGTGCTGTGACACAGAATGAGAGTACCATTATCACTGACAGTGCTGTGACACAGAATGCGAGTACTGATATCATTGACAGTGCTGTGACACAGAATGAGAGTACTGATATCACTGAGAGTGCTGTGACACAGAATGAGAGTACCATTATCACTGACAGTGCTGTGACACAGAATGCGAGTACTGATATCATTGACAGTGCTGTGACACAGAATGAGAGCACTGATATCCCTGACAGTGCTGTGAGACAGAATGAGAGTAATGATATCACTGACAGTGCTGTGACACAGAATGAGAGTACCAATATCACTGACAGTGCTGTGACATAGAATAACAGTACTGATATCACTGACAGTGCTGTGACACAGAATGAGAGTACTGATATCACTGAGAGTGCTGTGACACTGAATGAGAGTACTGATATCACTGACAGTGCTGTGACACAGAATGAGAATACTGATATCACTGACAGTGCTGTGACACAGAATGTGAGTACTGATATCACTGACAGTGCTGTGACACAGAATGAGAGTACTGATATCACTGACAGTGCTGTGACACAGAATGAGAGTACTGATATCACTGGCAGTGCTGTGACACAGAAATAGAGTACTGATATCACTGACAGTGCTGTGACACAAAATGAGAGAACTGATATCACTGACAGTGCTGGGACATAGAATAACAGTACTGATATCACTGACAGTGCTGTGACACAGAATGAGAGTACTGATATCACTGAGAGTGCTGTGACACTGAATGAGAGTATTGATATCACTGACAGTGCTGTGACACAGAATGCGAGTACTGATATCACTGACAGTGCTGTGACACAGAATGCGAGTACTGATATCACTGACAGTGCTGTGACACAGAATGCGAGTACTGATATCACTGACGGTGCTGTGACACAGAATGCGAGTACTGATATCACTGACAGTGCTGTGACACAGAATGAGAGTACTGATATCACTGACAGTGCTGTGACACAGAATGAGAGTACTGATATCACTAACAGTGCTGTGACACAGAATGAGAGTACTGATATCACTGGCAGTGCTCTGACACAGAAATAGAATACTGATATCACTGACAGTGCTGTGAGACAGAATGAGTGTACTGATATCCCTGACAGTGCTGTGAGACAGAATGAGAGTACTGTTATCACTGACAGTGCTGTGACACAGACTGAAAGTACTTATATCACTGACAGTGCTGTGACACAAAATGAGAGAACTGATATCACTGACAGTGTTGTGACATAGAATGACAGTACTGATATCACTGACAGTGCTGTGACACAGAATGAGAGTACTGATATCACTAACAGTGCTGTGACACAAAATGAGAGAACTGATATCACTGACAGTGTTGTGACATAGAATAACAGTACTGATATCACTGACAGTGCTGTGACACAGAATGAGAGTACTGATATCAGTTACAGTGCTGTGACATAGAATGAAAGTACTGATATCACTGAGAGTGCTGTGACACAGAATGAGAGTACTGATATTACTGACAGTGCTGTGACACAGAATGAGAGTACTGATATCACTGACAGTGCTGTGACACAGAATGAGAGTACTGATATCACTGACAGTGCTTTGAGCCATGATGAGGGTAATGATATCAATGACAATAGCAATAGCATCACTCACAGTGCTGTGGGAATTGATGACTACATTGACATCACTGACAATGCTGTGACATATGATGAAAGCCTGATGTCACTAACAGCACTGTTTCACATGATGACATCACTGACAGTTGTGATAGGAGGAGAACACTACATCACTGACACTAATGTGACACATGAGAGCACTAACATGACTGACAGAGCTGTGGCACTTGATGGGTCCACTGGCATAACTCACGGTGGGACACATGAGAGGACAGCTATCACTAACAGCGCTGCAACTCATGATGGGAGTAGTGAAATCACTGGCAGTGGTGTTATGTATGTTGAGTGCACTGACATCACTGACAGTTCTGTGACACACAATGAAAACACTGACATCTCTGCTAATGCAGTGACACATAATGAGAGCACTGACATCCCTGACAGTGCTGTGGCACTTGATGAGAGCTTTGACATCACTGACAGTACTATGACACATGAGAGCACTAACATTTTTGAAGTGCTGTGGCACCTGAGGGCACTGGCAACATTGACAATTCTGTGACACATGATGAGAGCACTAACTACAGTGACAGTGCTTTGACCCATGAGAGGCATGTCATCACTGACAGTGCTGTGATATATGGTGAGAGCACTGACATCATTGACAGTGCCACAAAAAATGATGGCAGCACTGTCCGCACTGCCAATACTGTGGCAATTGATGGGACCACTGACATCACCTGCAATTCTGCAACACATGATGAGATCACTGACATTACTGACAATGCTTCAATGTGAATGTTGTGACTCATGAGATCAATGACATCCCTGTGAATTCTGTGATACATGATGATGACTCTGACATCACTGGCAGTACTGTGATACATCAGTGACAGTGCTTTGACATATGATGAGAGCAGAGACTTCACTGACATTGCTGTGACACATAATGAGAGCAATGACATCATTAACAGTGCTGTGATGCAATGACAGTACTGACATTACCAACAGTGCCTCTGGCACTTAATGAGAGCTCTGACATCAATGACATTACACAATTTGCACTTTTTTACTTTGGAATGAATGATAACTTTGATATCATGGCAAAATGTTTTAAGTGTGTCTGCTTTACATGCCCAGACAACAGGAAATAATATTTGCCCAAAGCTGTGTGATGCAATTGAGAATACAGGTCTTCCATGGTATGGGTTAACTGGTATCAACACAGATAATGCTTCATCAATGACTGGAAAGAAAAATTATGTTATAATCCTGATACAGAGGAATGCTTTATTGGAAAATGTGCAACCACACATTTATTTCCATTGCATCATTGATCAGCAAGCACTTTGCAATAAGTCTTTAAGTTTTGTGAATACAATATCAGTGGCAATGAATTACATCTGTTCCAGGGTCATTCAACAAGATCAGTTTTGTGCATTTCTAGAGCAGATTGATTCCAATCACAGGGCTAGTCTATATTTCACAGATATATATGGAGTAAGTGAAGGAAATGTCAAGGTCTTTTGGAATGAGATCAGATCTCAGCTTGAGGACACACAGTGGTAGATAGATGTGTCTTTCACATAGCAGCTGAACAGCTGATTCCAGTCATGTATGATGGGATGACAGGATTGACCACCAAAATGTGACTGATTATTGCTGCTTTGACAGAATAACCTCTGTCATTACCCAGGATGGATGTCTTTGCTGGGGGAGTTGAAAACCTCTTTTAATGGACTTGGATATGTTGGGTTCATCGATCAGATACATGAGGAGTTCTATCACTTGTTTGCGGACTTCATTACTCACAGTGCTATCCACCTGCTTGCAGACTCCCTTCCTGTTGATGTGGACAGAGTACCTAATAAGCTACAAATGAAACTTCCTGACCTGCTGTGCAACAGTCTGGCCAAAAAGAAAGTTAGTGATGCTGAAGGAGAGCAGTCTGGGAGTGGATGGCATCTAAAAGAATCACCTCCCCTTCTTTACGATGCAGCTGCCCAAGAGTTTCAAGAAGACAGCATAGCTTTTTGGCAGCACATATGTATGTGAGAACCTGTTTTCCACCATGAACTTTGATAAGTCAAAGCATAGATCCAGACAAAATGATGATCACCATGCAGCAGACCTCATGATTTTTACTTCTGTCTTCATTAAACCAGACATAAGCAAACTGTCTGAACAGAAGCACAGCCAAGTGACTTGTGGAAACATTCATTATCCTGGATTTAACCACTGCATCTGACATATATGATCAGTAACTTTCACACATCCCAATTTTATCAGTAGCATTGTATTTTTAAGAGAATTATACCCTTTATCTGTTTGCATATGATATGAAAAACAGCAGGCTTGAATGATTGTTCTTTTCTAGAATTTCTATTGATGTCCTTCCATTTCACAGTTGCAGCATTCTTAACATGAGGGATCCCCTGCGAAGGGTGGCCCAATGTCCTGCCAGTATACCAAATCTTTTAGGCTGTTATTGATATGCCATATATTTCATGTATGCTCCCTGCCCAAAGCCTAGAGCAAAAAGGTGTTGTCTGGGTGTATCATCCTCAGATCTTCTTTGCCACCAGTCTGAATGACATTTTTGATCGTCGGTATGATCACCTGAGTTGTTGCTGTTTACCTAGTCATTCAGATAAGGACCCCTTTGGGCTTTTGGCTTATCCTTTTTGCTTTTTGCGTTTGTGTTGTTGTGGGGTTTCATGTCATCCTGAAAGGGTAAATGCTAGTGTGGGAGACAGATTTCCCATAAACACCATCAGGAACAGTGCTTGATGTTCATCGTGTTACACTGCTGCAGTCATTACACTTGGGTTATCCTGCCATCAGGCGGTTCCACAGTCAGCCTGAGTTCCAAAGTCTTGGTCCGGCATTGGTTGCTGTCGCCTCCTCCCTGAAGTCAGTGCAACAGGGGTATATAAGATGTAGCCGACGCCATTTTCTTCAGTCTTTCTTGCCGCGCGGTGCCCGAAGCAGTGCCGGTCGGCTGACTCCTGAGATTTTCTTTCCGAATCCAGAACCAAAGTCTTCTACAAAGCTAAGTACCCCGTTGGGGAAACTTTTTCTTGCCTCAGACCGATGTCAGTAAAAGTTAATAACTGTATTTCTTGTGGGAAGCAAATACCTCATAAGGATTTCCATTCCTATTGTATCCCATGCCTAGGCCCAGACCACAACGTCACTGGTTGTCAGTTTTGTGCTAGGTTTAACAAGCACACTATTAAACGTCGGTTTGATTTTGCCCGACATTATTTTGGCAGAAAATTCAATTCCACCATGCCGTCGGATCTTCCGATGACCGGAATACAAAAAAAGTACAAAGACAAGGATAGGCATCCGAGGCCGAAAACTGACAATGAAGCCTCTTCTAGGCCAGTCGCCAGTTCTCCGGTTTTCAGCGAGGTGCCTTCACAGCCCCTGATGACCGCTTCTGCAGAACCACAGGCCACCTCTGACTCCCACGTGGAGATGGCTGGGCCTTCGGATGCACAAGTTTTACAGCCTACCGAAACTAACCCTTCAGTGGGATCTGGAGTAGCTGAGCAACCCGCAGCTTCAGAGGGTGTTTTCAGACCTACTCAGTTAAGCATTAAACCCTCTGCTAAGTCTAAGCTTCCTTTAAAAACAAGGAAACAATTACAGCACTCCCCAGATCAGGCCTCCATGCCTAAGAAACAAATGCTCAAAATGGCCGAAGACCTAATCTCTCTGATCAGGGGGTCCCATCCCCCACCTGATAAAAGGCCTAGACAGGATGCAGACTATGACTCATCTGACTAGGTGTTCATCTCTTCAGATTAATCCTCAGACCTAGGATATTCTGTACCCCCTTATGAGGATTATGATGCTGAGGAATCAATTCCATCAGCCTCTCCGCCTGAGGACTACTCCTTTGGGGAAACCTTACATACCATGAGGGAGCATTTCCAATGGGAAGGCCAGGATTACTCAGAATCCAAGAAAAGACTCAGAGACTTCCTTTTACTACCTCAACACAGACCCCTTGCTATTCTGCCAGTGTTAGATATTGTGGATGATGTGTATACTGAATCCATCTTAAATCCTGATTCCTTACCTCAAGCCCCAGTTAAACCTGACAGATACTACAGAGTCCCTGAGTCACACAAATTTCTGTATAAAAGCCCTGTTGCTGACCCTGAAACTATTTCTCAGGGACCTAAAGGGGTTAAGGCCTCATCAGCAAAGAATCCAGTTCCCTCTGACAGAGATTCCAGAGCATTACACAGATGAGGAAAGAAAGTATATATGTCTGCAACTTTATCAATGAGAGCCTTAAATTGCCAGTTTCACATGCTAAAATATAAGCAATTTTTGATGTCTCAGTTGAAACAAAAAATGCTTCCAGATTCAGATCCTCCTAATTTTAAAGAAATGCAGGATTTATTGCATGCAGCTGAACAAGTGGGAAAACATACTTTGCAATGTGGTTTTGATTCTTTAGAGGCCTCCTGTAGAGCAGCAGTTACAGGCTCTGTCATTAGAAGACATGCTTGGTTAAAAGAACATACGTTACCAGATCATGTTAAAGCAAAATTATTGGATGCACCTTTGCAGCAAGATGTGTTATTTGGAGTTAAAGCAGAAGAGGTATTAAAGAAAATGGAGGATAAGGCAAAATCTATGCAAACGGTGAAGGATTTCTTACAGGTTCAACCTCCACGATTTAGCAGAAATTAGACAACAAAGAATTGGTCCTTTCCAGTTACAGACAGACCTCAAAGGGGGCAGATACAGACGTCCAAGAGGTAGGGGTCAACCACAAGGCCTTTACAGGCCTCGACAATGGGGTGCATCTGGCCAGAAAGAAGGGGAAAACAGGCCCCAACCTTATAAAAAGCAGCCCCAGTAACTTCCCACTACAACTGCCAAACAGCTCTCTCTTGGCAGCCCCCTTGGGTGGAAAACTGGCACTTTTCTATCACAATTGGCATACGATCACCAAAGACAAATGGATTCTCAACATTGTATCTCAAGGTTACAGGTTCCAGTTTCACACTCTGCCAAGGTTAAAAGGAATGCCATATCTGCCACAAAATCAATGGGCAGAGGATCAAAAACAAATTATAGCTCTCATGGACATGAGAGCTATTCAAAAGGTACCACCACAGGAGCAAGGGCAAGGATTTTACTCAAGACTCTTTCTGGTTCCCAGAAAGGACAAAGCCTGGAGGCCCATTCTGGATCTTTCTTCTCTAAACACTTACCTGGATGCTCCGAAATTCAAAATGTTGACACTACAGCAGCTTCTTCCCATGCTGGGCAAGAAAGCTTGGCTCGTGACCTTGGACCTCAAGGAGGCATACCTGCATGTTCTTATCAGACAAAACTGCAGAAGATACTTCAGATTCATAGCTGGTTCAATGCACTATCTATTCTCTGCACTGCCCATTGGCTTATCTACTGTGCCCAGGGTCTTCACAAAGTGCCTGGCACCAGTAATTGCTTTTTGCAGACAGAAAAGAATTCAAATTTATCTGTACCTGGATGACTGCCTGATTCAAGCAGAGAGCAAGGACATTCTTCTAAAGCATCTGGCATTTGTAAAAAAATTATTAAGTTGCCTGGGGTACACAGTAAACGAAAAGAAATCAAAACTAGTGCCCTCACAAGAGATAATATTCCTGGGTGCCAGCTTGAACACAACGGCCCAGATGGCTTATCTCACGCCAGACAAGCAAGGACAACTGACTCAATACTTTCAATTGATGGCAACAAAGACCCAACTCCCTGCAAGAAAAATTCTGCAGGCCTTGGGTTACATGGCATCTTGCATACTACTAATTCCATATGCCAGACTGCATATGAGGAAACTACAATGGTACCTAAAGAGTGTATGGTCTCAACACTGTCAAAGTTTGGAAACAGTCATACCACTAATTCCTTGCCTTCAACAGGAGTTTCAATGGTGAGCTCAAGCTTGTCACCTCAACAAGGGACAGCCTTTTACTCAACCCACAGCCAGGCAAACACTGACAACAGATGCAGCGGATTACGCCTGGGGAGCACACATGGCAGGATAATGTATTCACGGCAAGTGACCCACAGAACAAAGGCATCTTCACATCAATCAAAAAGAGATGCTAGCTGTACAAAATGCCCTTATAGCTTTCAAGGACCTGCTGCATCCAGGACAACTACTACTAAAGACAGACAACACCACAGTTATGTGGTACATAAACAAGCAAGGGGGCACTCACTCCTACCCCCTCTGCAGACAAGCCATGACCTTGTGGAACACAGCTCTAAACTATCAAGTTCATCTGCAAGCACAATTCCTGCCAGGAGAGAAAAACACACTGGCAGACGACTTAAGCAGAAACATCATGGATCCCCATGAATGGGAGTTGAATCCACAAATATTTAGAATGATAACACAGAAACGGTGGAGCCCGGACATAGATCTGTTTGCATCCCCAATGAACTGCCAGCTACAGAAATTCTGCACAAGGAGTTACCATCCACAAGCATGGAAAGTGGATGCCCTCTCATTCAGCTGGAAAAACCTACAAGTATACACTTTCCCACCACTACCTCTCCTTCCAAAGGTACTCATAAAAGCCAGGCAAGAAGAGCCAAAGATGATCCTGATTGCACCAGACTGGCAACGCCAGCACTGGTACCCAATCTTAAAGAACTTAGCACAAGGACCACCCTGGATTTTGCCTCAAATCCCACATCTGCTGACTCAGCACAACAATCAGATACTTCACAGCCAGCTAAAGACCTTAAACCTAGCTGCATGGAAGATTCCTTAGTCAAGCAAGCAATGCCTCTCTCCAAAGCTGTTATGGATGTCATTCTGGATGCCAGAAGGCCTAGTACCAGGAAAGCCTATTTGGATAAATGGAAGAGATTCTGTGCCTGGAACCAGGCTCAGAGCCTTGACCTTCTTGTCCCAAACATTCCTCAGATACTACAATATTTAACTGAGATGCTGGACAAAGGCCTCTCCTATTCATCCATCAAGATCCACGCCTCTGCCATCTCTGCACATTACAACATGGATCCACCAATTTTCTCTAATCCTTTGCTAAAACAATACCTCAGAGGGGCTAAAAACATAGGACCGCCCCGTAGAGCACCTACTCAAACTTGGGACCTCAACTTTGTTTTGGAAAAATTAACTTTACCTCCTTTTGAGCCAGCTAACACAGCAGACTTAAAATATATCTCTTGGAAAACTGTTCTGCTCCTGGCAATAACATCAGCACAAAGAGTTTCAGAATTACAGGCACTAATGGCAGTGGAACCTTTCCTCATTTTCCACCAGGACAGGGTGTCTTTAAGAACTAACCCTACGTTTATGCCAAAGGTGGTATCAAGTGTGGCTCTAAACCAAACTATTCACTTTCCAACTTTTTATCCAAAACCACAGAATAAAGAGGAGAGACTGCTGCATTCTTTGGATATTCACAGGCAGTTATGCTTCTACTTGGACAAAACCAAAGCTTTCAGGAAATCTGAGCAATTATTGGTAGCATATGCTGCAGGAGCACAGGGAAAAGGCATTTCAGTACAGACTATTTCAAAATGGATAGGACATTGCATACGTTTCTGCTATACACACCATGGGAAACCTGTACCTAGCAGCATTAGATCTCACTCCACCAGGGTAACAGCCACTTCAACTGCCTACCTCAGAGGAGTACCTACCAAGGATATTTTGGAAGCAGCAACTTGTAGTTCTGTGCATGCCTTCACCAAACATTACCTTCTGCCTCTATACTCTAAATCCAGAGCTGGCTTTGCCACTGCAGTGCTGCAGGGCCTTATAGCCACCTCTAATGCCTTATAAAACCAGCCACCCTACCTCAGCTTTGGGATTCTACCCAAGTGTAATGACTGCGGCAGTGTAACACGATGAACATAGTACAGTTTTGTACCTACCATAAATGTAGATGTTCGAGTGTAAACACTACTGCAGTCCAGGTTACCCTCCCTCCTTCCCCTCTTACTTGCTGGTACATACCTATGTCTTCTACCCTTTACTACCTATGGAGAGTATTTGCTGGTAACTGAAAGTTGTTGTTTGCTTTTCTTATGTATGTTTTATTAGTAATTTGAATTGCCTACCTATTTGGTGGCACCTGACATCTGGGGCAAGAAAAACTGAAGAAAATGGCGTCGGCTGCATCTTATATACCCCTGTCGCACTGACGTCAGCAACCGACGCTGGACCAAGACTTTGGAACTCAGGCTGACTGGGGAACCGCCTGATGGCAGGATAACCCAAGTGTAATGACTGCAGCAGTGTATACACTCGAACATCTACATTTATGGTAGGTACAAAACGGTATTTTTTATTTAGGAGTGTCTCACTACCATATGTCCTATACTGTATATCAGCCTTTTGTTTCTAAGACCTTACATAGTTGTTTTTCCTCTCTCACCGTTTATCTTGAAAACCACCATCTAAACTTTTAGCAAAACATGCTATGGAGGGTACTTCCTGGCCTTAGGGTCAGCCATCTTTGAAGAAGAAGGCCAAAAAAAGTCAGGTCAGATTCTTTGGCTGTGTCTTCTTCATCAGATATCTCTCTTGAGATTGGTAAAAGCCTCATTGATTGTCTGGTTTCTGGGTTGGATTCCTCTGTTGCAATCAGTTCAGAGGCCAGCATGAATCTGGCTTCTGGCATGTCCTCGGAGGCCTTGCAGACATCTGCTTTGGATGCTTAGGGGGAACTGCAGCTGATTATCACCGAAGGACCTATGGGGGTTACTCAGATACTGGTTAGGGAGAAAGTCCCAACTAAGATTAATGAGCAGAGGCTGGCATTGGAGCCTTCTTTTCATAGGGCAGGCATCCCTTTAAAAAAGAAGAAGATAAAACATATTTCTTCTGCTCTCAAGGACCCTCAAAATGAATGGCAGATTTTTTTCACAATGTTTGTTCATTGCTCTTATGACCCTGAAGCCTCCTCAGGGGATCTCTGTCCTGGCTACTCCTTGGTATTTGTCACCCCTCAAAAGGTGTAGAGATCAAGATTCCTTTGAATAAGAAGAGGATTTTGATGAGGGAATCCCTGGCCTATTCTATACAGATTCCTTCCCCTTTGGATTATGCTTCTGAGGAAGAGGAGTATGCTAGTCCTGAATCTCCTTTTGAGGAAATTTCCTTTGGGAATATCATTGACAGGATGATTAAATGGAATTTCCTAGACCCTCTGCTGTTCTTCCTGTTTTGGCTATATTATTGGATGCCTTTTCTTCTGCATCTCAGGCCCCAGACTCTCATTCCCTTTCTCCTAAAAAAACAGATTTTAAAAAGTGCCTGATGACTGCAAATGTCTTTATAGGTTTCCATTTGATGACCCTTCTGTGGTTTCTGTGGCATCCAACAATTTTTATTTATTTATTTTATTTTATTTATTTTACATTTGTTTACCGGGAAAGTCTGACTGGATATATGTCCATTTTCAGCAGAGGACTGGGGAGAAAAGCTCCAGAAATAGTACAGTTACATAAAGACAATAGAGAGAAAGATTGCAAGTACATGTAAATATACATAGTTCAGTAGGATACAAGCACACATTTGAATAAATGCATTCATATGTAAGGTGCTAACATACAGACAACAGGTTTGACTTCACTTAAGGTAACAAATATTGAAAATTTCATATTGGGAATTAGGTCCTTTAATAGTTCAGGCTCAGTTAAAATAAGAGTAGACAGAGTATCCACAAACTGCAGGTAGTAGTTAGTCTGGGTTTAAACAAGCCTTCTCCATTACTACCTTCTACTAAACGTCTTCCCTCTGATAATGACAACAAGATTATGGAAAGGCTGGTTAAAAGGCTTATACTTCAGCCACCCCAGCCTTTTGGGCTGTTAATTATCAAACGCATATGGCAAGGTATGTTTTGTCTCTCCTTTCTCAGGCTTGCCAGGTGATTTCTGTACTTCTTGATTCTAAGGGTAAGACTTCTGCCTTGTATCTGTTAGGGGTTTCTTCTTGGGAAACTCACCATTCCATTGACAGTAGTTATGATGCAGCAGATGCTTCTTTTAAGCCTGCTGCTTTTGGCTCTGTGTTGAGGAGATATTCCTGGCTATGACTTCAGCCTCTGCCTGATGATATTAGGGCTAAGTTGATGGATGTTCCTCTGGACAATAAATGTTTATTTGGTGCTGCTGATGCTGATTTGTTCAAGTCCCTGCAGGACAAAGGTAAGGAATTACAGGACATGAAACATATTTTTATTTCCCTGTGCCATTCCAGAGAAACTATCCTAATAAACCGGCCTTTGTTAGAAGGCAGTCTTGATCTCCTTCTAAAGACAAGAAGGGTGGTAGGAGGGTTCCACCTGCTAAGTCTACTCAGACTCCTCCTGCTCAGAAGCCTCCCTTTCCTGATAAATCAGGTGCTGTCTGACTACGCAATTCTTTCCAGCCACATTCATCTTTCACATCATCTTTCTCTGTCTCTTCCAGTCTAGTTAAGCATAGCCCAGGATTCCTGGGTTCGTTCCACCATTTGCCAGGGTTATTTCATGGTTTGGAAATCTCTTCCCCCCCTTCACGGGCATTCCTCAGCAACCTCAAGACCAGTTGAGCTCTTTTCTAGACATACTTCAGGGTCTTTTGATTCAGGGAACTATTCAAGAGGTTCCAACTTCTCAAAGGGGAAAGAAGTTTTATTCCAGAATGTTTTTGGTCCCCAAGAAATAGGGCACTTCAAGACCCATTCTGGATCTTTCTCACCCGAATACATTTCTGAAGGTTCCTTCCTTTTGAATGTTATCCCTTCAGAGTTTGTCCCCTTTTCTGCTTCCTCCATATCCCTATTCATCCCCTTTTCAGGAAGTTTTTACATTTCTCTGTTGATTTCTGGCATTTTCATTTTTCTGCTTTGCCCTTTGGCCTCTCTACTGCCTTGAGTATTCATCAAATGCCTAGTTCCTTGATTGCTTTTTGCAGGCTCAGAGGCATTCAGGTCTTTCCACATTTAGATGACCTGCTTATTCAAGCCTCCTCTCCAGATAGTCTTTTACACCACCTTAAGTGGGTTATCACTCTGTTGCAAAGCTCGGGGGGGTTCACTGTAAATTTTCAAAAGTCCTTCCTGCCCCTGTCTTGGGATCATGTTTTCCTGGGATGCAGGATGCAGACTGTTCTGGTGCTAGCATCCCTGCCTCCTCCTCCCAAGGCTTTGACTCTGATTTCCTTTTTGTTCATTCCCTTCTTCCTCTGGCCTTGATTTTAGCCAGGGACTTTCTAAGGGCTCTGGGGCTCATGGCATCTACCATCTGTATGCGTCCCTTTGCTAGATTACACATGAAAAAGCTTCAGTGGTACCTAAAGTCAATTTGGCTTCACCATGCTTATCTACTAGAGTTTCCAATTCCTCCTCTTCCATGTCTCAGGTTGGAATTTCAGTGGTGGATTCAACAACTGACTTTGAATCCAGGCCTTCTCTTTCAACCCTTGCATCTCTCTCAGGAGCTGTTCACAGACACCTCAGACAGGGGTTGCGGAACTTCCTTCGCATACCTAAAGGTGCAAGGTTTGTGGTCTCCTCAGCAGCAAAAGGAGCACATCAATAGCAAGGAGATCTAATCTCTTCTGTTGGCACTCACTACTTTTCATGCTCTGTTTTCTCCAGGGTCCTAAAGATCTTTACAGACAACACCACAGTGATGTGGTATGTCAACAAACAAGGGGGAAAGGTCTTATCTGCTTTTCAGATTGGCATGCCAGGTTTTTGAGTTAGCGATTCATTGCCAAGTCACACTTAAGGCAGTGTACATTCCTTCAAGTCAGAATTTTGTGGCAGACTCCCTGAGCAGGTCCATAACACAATCTCATGGGTGGATGTTTCACAGGGATGTGTTAGTGGACATTATCCACCAGTGGGGTATTCCTCAAGTAGATCTTTTTGCCTTCCCTCTGAAAAGGCAGCTTCCTCTATTTTGTGCCAGGACTCCATGTCCTCTGGCCTAGAAGGTGGAAGTCCTATCTTTTTCTCAGTAGCAGATGTTCTTTTATGCCTTTGCTCCCCTTCCTCTCTTTCCAAAATTCCTGGGCTAGATAAAACAGGATGCTCCCAAAATCTTGCTGGTGACTCCCTTTTGGCCCAGACAGCATTGATTCCCTCTTCTTTTGCACTTAGCCAAGGGCATTCATCACAAGTTACCTCACAGGGTGGATCTTCTCACACAAAACAAGGGATCTCTCATCCATCCCCACCTGACCACTCTTCAACTGACACTGTGGGTGATAGAAGTTTGATTTCTTATAGGCATCTTTTTTCTAAAGATGTGCTTTCGGTTCTGCAGGAGGTCAGCAAACCTACTACTAGGAAGTCCTACTTGTCCAAATGGAAGAGGTTTTCTGTTTGGTGTCTTTCTCAAAACCTGTACCCACTTGCTGAGGATGTTCCTTTGGTTCTTTCTTATTTATGTGAATTGTTCAAGACATATTCTTCTATTAAAGCCCACCTCTCAGCTATTTCTGCTTGTCTGCCTTTAACTCCTCCTTTAACCTCTAAGTTCGAGGCCAAACAATTTCTTAAAGGCATCCTTCATATAAGACCTCCCAGGAAGCTTGTGCCTCCTTCCTAGCTTCTTAATTTTGCTTTGGAGAAATTGATTCAAGCTCCTTTTTAGCCCACAGCTTCAGCTTCCTTAAAGCATTTTTCTTGGAAGACTGTTCTTTTGTTGACCCTTACTTCTGCCAGATAGGTGTCCGAGCTGCAAGCCCTTATAGCTGTTCATAAATTTTTTAGTTTTAAGTTTTTCATAGGGATAGAGTGCCTCCTAATGCCAATCTTTTATGCCTAAGGTGGTGAATGAGTTGTCTCTTAATCAGGCTATTAATTTTCCCACTTTTTCCCTTTTCTACAATCAGCTAGTGAGAAGGTGTTACACATTTTGGATGCGCATAGACAACTCAGATTTGTTGGGACAAAACTAAAGATTTTAGAAAAATCTGATCAGCTTTTTGTTTCTTTTCTTCCTAGATCATTAGGTTTGGCGGTTTCCAAGCAGACTATTTCCTCTTGGATGTTTAAATCCATTTGTTTTTGTTATTCTTCTCATGGTAAGAGCCCTCCTTCTGTGGTTAAGGCTCACTCTGCTAGGGCTGTGGCTTCCTCTGGTGCTTTTTTCAAGGGTTTGGATACTAATTCTATCCTTGAGGCAGCTACCTGGTCTTTGATGCATACCTTTACCAAGCCTTACAAGTTGGATATCATATCCAGAACTAGAGCTGGTTTTGCTAGGGCCATTCTTCGTGGGGTTCCTAGAAGGCACTGTTGGCCCGTCCTCCTCTCTGTCTTCTTCCTGAGCTTTAACACTCTCCCTCATGTTAAGAATACTCCAACAGTGAAATGGAAGGACACAGTACAGCTGTGTAAAATCTTACCATAAGAATAGATGTCTTTCTCTTCACTGTTACAGTATTTGATGCCTCCCTCCTACCTCTGGTCTTTTGTCCCTCTGGATGTGTACGTTACCCTCTGGTATCCTAGGGCTGAGTTACTTCTGGGCCTCTCGGTTCTGAGGATGATACATCTGGATGTCACCTTTATGCCCTATACCTTGCAAGGGGAGCATACATGTAATGTATGGCACATTAATAACAACCTAAAGGCTTTGATACACTGGCTAGACATCAGGTGCCCTTGGCAAGGGATCCCTCACATTAAGAATACTGCAAAATGGAAGAGAGGGGCATCTACTGTTATGGTAAGATTTTACACAACTGTACTTTTTAACATGCTGCAGTGTTTTATTTTTTTTAATCTCTAGACATTGACTTTGTAGTACCATGTTTTGTGGACTCTAGCCTGGTTCTAAAGTTATCCCTCTGCCTGCCAAGCTCAATTTCCACTCATTACAGTTCTTTTCAAATTATTCACTGCATCTCTACAACAGAAATACAGAATGTGAAGCCACTTGGCAGTGACTTAGTCTGAAGGTCTTGAGCCTTGGACGACTAATTACAGTCGTGCAATAGCGCGAAAGCATTCAACACTAAACAAAGATTATGGACAATATGACTATTGCAGAATGACTTGTGCTACTTTCAACCATACGGGTCCTTGGAGGAGGAGGAGCAGTAGTACATGTCTTTAACTGGAGCTGGGTATTAGAAAAAAATCCATTTTCATAAGTAAAACTGTCAGATTTATACCTTTTTTCAGGCAGCATGTGCTTGCTCCATAAAAGATCGTTTTCTTTTTTATATATAAATCTGTGCTAATGTGCTACAATGTTTTATTCTAATAATCTTTGAGTATGCAGCACCATGTTTTGCAGTCTTTACTTAATCTGGAAGTATAATTATGACTTCAAATCAAACATAATTTCCAGTAATTCCCAGTATTATGTAATTTGGCTGTAATTTTCAGACAATATGTAAGTAAGAAATGTTAAAGCAAAAGTGCAGAAAACTGATGGGAAATAACAGTTTGACAAGTAATAAATCTGTATGCAAAAATACAAGTTGTGTATGAAGTGTGGTGTGGGGGACATGCTGTGATGATGAGATTACAAGTTTGCATTAGCTGTTAAGGACTGTTTCTTATAGTTAATTAATTGAAGAAACAATATGGTGAGTTAATGTTGTGGCCCAAACTGCCAAAACTGATAGTGCTGCGCATGATAATGTTCAATCTTTGCAGTACAGCTCTGTAACATTTTCCTTTGCCGATGTATCAACAGTAAGTGCAGTTAATAAACTGACATTATTAAAGCTGTAATTAAAAACTCATTTTAATTTGAGATGAGTATAATGTAAACCAGGTAATAATGCAGTAAAATAGTTTACCCACTATGATGTTATCTGAGCAACTTATTTTTGCTGTTGCTCAGGTGTTGAAAGTGCTCAGAAGATGGCTGGAAATGAAACTTTTCATTCCCACTAAGTCCTGTCATGGACCAGTATTAGCTGTTTGTGTTGCATGGTAATTCAAATGTGGTGATCCCTTTGATTAAAAAAAACATTTTGCCTGAATGTTTAGGGCCACATAATGAACTCTTTATTTTTAATAGTGATAGCTGACTAGTCCATTGCTTCAGTCTATTCAAAAGCTTGCATTCCTTCCAGGAAATAATTATTTGAGGTTAATGAAGACAGATGGAGGCTTAGTCCCTTTTTTAACCAGTACAGTGTTACTGAGGCTAAGTTATAGGCAGAAGAACAGCAAAGTCATGTAGTTCATCTGGTCTGTTAGAGATCTTAAGGACATACTGAGAGTTATTATTGGTGGTGGAGTGCATTTTGTGATGGTTTGTATGCGTTTATAGTTAGAGAGCATAGATGTAAGTTGAGACTCAAGATGCCCAAAGGGCTCTGATATTAAAGTCTCCAATTAGGATTAAGTCATTCATAACCAATCAAATGCAGAGTTCACTTAGGAGATCTTCTAGTAGTTTTAAGGAGGAAAGTTGGTGGATCTAGGTGAGACCAGTCAACACTGTTTCTTTTTCCATCAGAACTTCTGCCCTAAATTAGCTATTACTGTACTTGATGATGGATTGGCAACAGCAGAGGACAGAGTTTCTTGGGAGAGAGTATTACTCTTCCATTTGTTATCTTTCTATGCTTGACACATCTGAAACTCTTGAATTAAAACTGGATAGAGAGAAATACAGGAAGTAAGTTTCAGCCATGCTTAGCATATCCTGAAAATGTCAGGGTCATAGTATTGGAATGATTATTATGATTAATTACTTATACACAACAAAGTACTGAACTCATATCCAAATTTAAGTACTTTGAGATTATTATTTTTTGTTTCAGGATCAACCCACTGGCTTCCCCTTCTTGCACCCAGTTGAGCCACTAACTCCTCCACTGTGGTGGGAGCCCTCTGGCTGTTTCATTCCACAGTGGAAATGAGAGTTGATTATTAGAAAGCCAGCCAGTCTGCAGATCTTATGGGCTGTCTATCATTATCCCCCTGGCAGCCTACAAGCTTCATTATAGTTGTTTGTAGAGAAGCATGCATGGTTTTGCTCATGAGCAACCTCCTGACCAAGTGGGGTGCTGCCTGCAGCATGGGGCTCACTAGACTCTTCCTGCTGCAGCAATTACCAGTGCATCAAACCAAGCTGCTTAGTCCCTTCAGCACTGGTGCCCCTAGATGAACGTGGGTTATCTGGGGTTCCAAGAGGGATTTATTCTTTTGTACTAGGGGTCACACTACTGTGAGGTTATTTTTGACATAAAATGATCTTTTATGTGACATGTGTTGAATGACATCATTATGAAGAAGTTATTTTGTGTGCCTAAACACATTCAGAATATCTTATATTTCACTTGTTTATAATTGTACTAGTTATTCAGGTAGTACTGATGTTTTTCGCTTCTTTAAGCACTGCTTGTAATGGCATGTTATGATTTATAACCAGCCCTTCCAATCCTTTTAAACTCATTGTAGTACTCTGAATGATTCGGCTGGTAATTTGCCTCTTAATTATAGTATGAAGAATTGTTTGAGCAAAATAGTTTGGAAACTTCATTTTGATTTGTTTTCTAACTCTGTTGTTTCATTTACTCAATTAACAGCTATTTATTAAAACAGTAACAAAGTCCTTATAGTTTTCCATATTCTTATTACAATTTACAATTAAAGTTGTCACTTTCTTACTATATATTGGTTCTAATACTTGTTTTGGATGCTTTTTCCATAGGTTCATAGGTTCGTAGGTGTGTACTAGGCTAATGGCCCTGAAGCCTTTACAAGCCTAGCCCATAGGATTACCCTGGCATTGTGGCACCCGACCTTAGTTCCCAGTGCCTTTGTTAAGTAGAGCCACTAGAGTGATCCCCGGGGTGAATTTTCTATTTCCCATCCACTTATCAAGGTTTCTCTTGAAGAGGGCCAGTGAGGCACTCCGATTGACATATATGGGAAGTCTATTCCCTAGCATGGGCAGTCTCTGGGTTATGAACCTGTCCCTCCAGCTTGTTCTGTTGATTGTGATAATGAGGTTGAGGTCTCTGGAGTGTGTAGCGTGGAGAGGCTGGGATTTCTTTAGATGTAACATTTCTAACATTTCTAACAGCTGGGTCAGACATGGCTTTGTAAGCCAAGCAGAGATTGCCTCTAAGTAGGTGATATGAGACAGAGAATAGTTGGAGTTTTTTGAGTCTGTCCATATAGGACAAGTGTTTAAGGCCTTGGATCCTCTTTGTGAGGTACTTTTGTGGCCTCTCCAGTTGTTGTAAGTGCCTAGTGAGGTGGCAGGAGCAGGCTCCAAACTTGAACCCTTGGCTAAATATGTAGACACAATGTTGAAAAGTTATGTAACATCTTTAAAACATATTTCAAAGGACTCCTGGGGTTTTTTAAGTAAAGTCACCTATGATAAATATGAAGATGAAGTATGTATGGTGACTATTGATGTGATAGAACTATTCCCCAGCATCCCTTATTTTGAGGGGATGGAATGGTGTCAGGACCTTTTGATTGAAATAAGTTATTTGACTAATGAACAGAGGAACCTGTTAACTGAATTTATGGAATTAATATTGAAAAAATAATTTCATGTGTTTTGCAGGGGAATATTATAAACAAGGAGAAATGTGTTGCTATGGGGGCCTCATGTACCCCCCTGTATGCAAACCTGATTTTATATTATTGGGAGAGGAAGTTCATTTTTGAAACCCCTTGGAATAATTATATTTCCTTATACACCAGATTTTTAGATGATATTTGTCTTTTCTGGAAGGGGACGGAAACCCAGTTAAATCAATTTTTGGAATACATTGGGACTACAACTTCCTTTTTCAAATTTACTTGGCACACTTCACAAGAATTCATTAATTATTTAGATGTGACCATATATAAGGTTTGGGAAGAGAAGAAATTCCACTCCAAGATTTTCTGAAAACCCACGCACTCAAACTGCTATTTACATTTTGAGAGTGAGCACCCCTATAATCAAAAGAAGGGTATTATTATGGGGCAATTAATTAGGGTGTCAAAGATGTGCAGTGACGATCGGGTTTTCTTAGAGGAAATAAAGATGCTGAAGGGGTTCTTCTCAGAGAGAGGGTACCCCGAGAATTTGATTAATCAATTGATGAAAGAAGTAAACCAAGGGAGGAAAGGAAAATATGACCCAATTTTGGGGAAAATGTTACTACAAAGTAACCATGATATGGAAAATAAAGGGCTGAATTATGAAATGGCATTTATACACACAAACACATTTTATTCCAGTGAAATTGAGAACATCATTAGGAAGTACTGGAACCTTTTTGTTATAAATAGCGAACCAGCAAAATTATTCCACCAGTACCAACATTTATTAAAAAGGGAGATATGAATTTAAAGGAAATGCTGGAAAACCATGGTAGTGATAAAAGTACAGTTAGACCCCACAAGAAAGGGGGAACATATAAGTGTGGTTTCTGTCAACAATGTAGTGACATTCCAGAGCAGGAAAATATTAGTATCCCATCCAGAGAGTTTAAAATGAAATTTAAGGAGCATTTTAATTGCAACAGCAAAGGGGTTGTGTACATCAGCGTCTGTCAGACATGCCTTAGCTTTTATATAGGCAAGACAGAGAGACCATTGAAAAGAAGAATAAATGGACACTTGCATGAGATCTCCCAGATAAAAGATACAAATCAGGGGCGGCCCATGCTATCGGACTGCCGGACTGCAGCCCCCTCAAAATAAAAAATAGAAAAAATTTTTTTTTTTCCAACTGACTTCACAAGAGAAGAGTATAGTCCCCTGTCCTCGGTCGCACATGCTGCTCCAGCGGATCTCACGGGTCTTTGGAGTATTCGGCAGGCAGGATGATACGTAGCTGGGATATATATGGGAGAAGAGACAGGTAAGTGTATGGTGCGTTTTTTTTTTTTTTACAATGTTTATACTTGATTTAATTGTACTTACTTGCTGCTGTTTGGAATTGTGTGTGTGTGTGTGTGTGTGTGTGTGCTCATCTGATCTGATCTGTTCCTCATAATATCTGTGGTTTGTAAATGTTGCAATGCTTGATATTTGATGGTGTAGTAGTAGCATTGTTGCCTCACAGCTGCAGGTTCTCTCAGGTTTTTCTTGGCTGCTGGGGTTCTCTGTTTGGTCTGTCTATCTTCTCCCTGTGTTGCATTGTTGCCTCACAGCTGCAGGTTTCTCAGGTTTGATTCTTGGCTGGGGTTCCTTCTTTGTGGGGTCTGTTATATTGTGTCTGTGTTTGTATTTTTTTTTTTTTATTTGATGAATTGGTGTGTTGCCATTGTTGCCTCACAGCTGGTTTGATTGTGGGTTTGCTTTTTGTCCCCTCCATGTTACAAGACATGTCTGCATTATTTCTCTTCCTGGGCCTCTGAAAATTGTTTTTGTTAAAATGTTAAATAAAATTGACAGGCATTTGAATTTCTGACTTTAGTTTTCTGAATGTTTTATTTTCTTATATTTGATGGTGCAGTGGTAGTATTGTTGCCTCACTAGCTATAGTTTTTTTTCTTTTCTTGGTTGTGGTTGTTGCTCTGGTGCCCTGCCATTTACAAAGATGTGTTGCAGTATAATAATCTCTATTCCTTGCATATTTGATGGTGCAGTGCTAGTATTGTGCCTCACAGCTATAGGTTTTTTGGTTTGATTCTTGGTTGGGTGCCTTCTGTGTGGAGTCTGCATCTCCCTCCTGTGTGTGTGTGTGGATGGCTTCTGGCCCTGTGTCATTTTCACGTGTCTGCAGTATTAATAATCCCTGGTGCTCTGCTGAAAATTGCATTTGAATTTCAAACTTCATGTTCTTCAGAATACATAGTAGCACAACTTTTTTTTAGCATTTTCTGTATTCCCTCATTACTGGGTTTGTCAGGTGTTTTGTACTAAGAGGGGTTGACAGCTATGGTGAGAACTGAATTCACTAATGATAGAGCCATTTAAGTTTCAGTTGTCCCTGGTTTTTGGGCTTTTGACCCCAATACATTTTGTCTGCAGTTGAGTATTGAGTAGATTTTACAAGGAGCTGAGAGCTGCAGGGGAATAGAAGTTGCTTTTGATGCAGAAGGCTGTGGGTTCTCTCCCACAAGGGTGGATGCGCTGCCTGATTGAGAATGTTCCTTGGTGAAGAGATACTAACTATCTGAGTCTGTTTTCAGTTTGCCATTCATTTCCTTCTTAAATATTATTTATTACTTATTTTTTTTTTTAAAATATAGGCAATTTATTCTGAGGGGCAACAGAACACTTTTTTTCGAAACCATGACTGTAGAATTGTGCATATTTACTGAAAAAGTGGACTGTAGGTGTGCATATTTCATATGCAAGGCCTATGATTTGAAAAAAGCCCAAAATTAAAGTAAAGCAGTATGCACATTAGTGTTTATGGTAAATGGAGGTGAAATAGCCAAGTAATGGTTCATTTGTCTCAATTTATACAAGAGCAATTTTTGTACTGTTTATATTGTTCAGATTTACTGCATTAACAGGTTGAGAGGTACATGCAAATAAATGTTGCTCTTCCCACTAATAATCCTCCCAAAAAATAGTTTATTTTGTCAGCTGCTCAAGGTAGCAGTACTAATATTAAAGTGTAAGGACAGGATTCCATTATTTTAAAAAGCTCATTACACTTGTTGGAGACTTCCAGTCATCTCTACAGACTTTACCCGTAAACTAAACAGAATGCCAATCATGTGTGGTCCATAACCTGTACAGTAATCATGTAAGCAATGTATCTTGAGCTTGTTTCTTGTTTGCTTTTCATTCAGCATGTTACTTGGTACTTTAATAAAGCTGAATATATTATAATTAGAACTGCAGTGCAAGGAGAAGTGGTTTGAGTTGAGTGCTTCTGGTTTTTCTTATACTTGATTTTGACTGACATTCCAGTAATGTATTTAAAAAGTAATTTATTTTTTCATGCCTCACAACCTTTTGTTTCCATCTAGATATTAAGTAAGCTGTCATGCAGCCAATGCATTGAAATATTTTTATTCATCTACACTTATTTTTGTCTTGATTGGACTTTCATAATGATGGTTAATTAGTTATTTTTGTGGAGTCACCAGCCACCACTGATACAAATGCCTTATTTAGACAGAAGAAAGACTATAAGAATTGTATTTTCAAGTTCTCTGTACTTGAACAAGTGAAACCAGATATAAGGAGTGGACTGTGGGAAGCCCTTTTAGAATACAAAAAAACTATACTGGCAGCTTATGCTGGATTTAACTAAAAAAACGGGACTGAATGATCATGTTAGTATTAACATTAGTTAGTCCTTAAATTAAGGGCAGCTAAACTTTAGAAAAGAAAAGAATATATGCATTCATTTTGTTTGTTATTGTTTTAAAACAAGGATTCATGACAGCATGTATTTTATTATGGCAGCTAGAATATGTGTATTCATTTTGGTTTTAAATAATGCAGGGGAATGAATTTATTTAATTAATTATGCATGACATGTTACTATTGGCTGACAATTTTTGAATTTGTTTAAAAGTGGCTGATTGATTTTATTTCATGTTCTGATGAAGCTTGGGATAGACCTAAGTGAAAGCTCTTAACTTCTTGTGGAATTGTTTGTGCTGTGGCATTTTAACATTTTTTTCATATATCTTGGACTATTAAAAAAGATGTGTAGCCTGAACTTCTTGTGGAATTGTTTGTGCTGTGATATTTCAACAGTTATTTCATATATCCTGGACTATATAAAAGGTTTGGAGTCTGCTACAGTGTTTTTTGTTTATCTAGTGAGGTACATGCCAAATGGCATCATTCAGCTTTCATATTGCGCAAATATGCAAGATGCCTGTGTTAAGTCTGCATAAATATTATTATTCATTCTGTGTTTTAACTATGTTTTGCAACTTGCTGACATAACACTGGGGAAAATCTCTGTTGTCACAGTAATAAAATAAATATACAAAATAAAATGCATACAAACCTAATTTCTCTGTGGTGGTTGTAGGGCAGGCTCCATTGAGAAGATAGTGGGTTTGGGTTGATTTCCACTTTGTCAGGGTATATTGCAAGCAAGGAGGATGGACAAAGTTTGCAAAGGTGGATGAGAACAAAAGCTAAATGGAGATCTCGGCTGACATCTTTGACAAACATTCTGTGATCAAGTCGCAAGCAAGGTTAGTTTATAGAATAATCAGGGATGTAGCTATTTATGATCTAAGGGTATAGCCAGACATATTCATTTTACTCAAATTAATATTATTTTCAGAGTATCTGTCAGAAAAATTATGGATCATAGAGCCCAGAATGTCTAAGAATTGTATAATTTCTACAACATAGAGCTGTATGCTTGGAGACAGGAATACTTAACCTAAAAACAACACTTTTATGGCTATAGGAGGCAGTAGCTGAAAATAATGTGCATATTCTCAAGAATATCTGGGTGGCATTTGGAAAGATTTGCACATTTTTAAATGTCGGGTTGGTACAGAAAACAAATTTCTGTTTGCTTCCCGCTTAGCTCTTATTACACATGAAGAATGGTGTTGTAGTAGAAAGAAGCTACTCTCTCAGTGAATAATTATGTGGTTACCTGTGACCTTGGGGAGCAGTTAAGATACTAATATTGAAAACAGAGAGATAATAAGAAAGGGACAGTGACCAGAGGGACTCTCTGAATTCCCAATACATTTGCAGTGATTCTTTTGTGGGTCACATTGTACTTCATTAAAGTCTGACTGCACAATGCAAAGGAAGTAAGGAAACAAACACTAAAGGTTGTGGGGGACTGTCCCAGATGCTCTGCGTTTGACTAGTGGCTCAGATGCTGGAGGAACTGGCATGAAAGCTAGTAATGGAGCAGTTAATGTCAGTTTCCCCGCCTTGGCGGAAGGGGCTACAGTTGGTCCAGGGAAAGGACCCTAACAGCCATGGTTACATTAGTGGTATCTAGCATTACAAATGGAGCAGCATATCAGGAAGCACACCTACATCCCCTGATGCAGGTGTGAAACTGAAGTCGCAGTTATGGTAGGGATGTTAGGACTAAGCACAAAATTCCGACCCTTGCCATGGATGATGACACCACTACCAGCTCCCAAATATTGTTTTGAGGGCAATTAATGGATTGCCACCTCTGGGGAAATGAATGGGTCAACACTAGGCCAAGAGGAACTACATAGCCTTAGTACAGATCAGACAAAAGAGAAAGCAGGGGACATGTTGCACTGAAGCCTGAGGCAGTAAAGGACCTGTTGAACAATGAATACTTAGCAGACGCTTAGGTCTGGAAAAGCAGCATATTATCTATTCTAAGTGTATTCTTGTATATTAGGGCCCAAGGCGTGACAAAATGGCAGTATAATTCTGTAGATAAGAAAAATGACTAGATAACATCTAATACACAGCTGGGAAAGAAGGGAACTAACATGTCTTCCATTGTGCCATCACTGGGATTAGCTGCAAGGTCAGTAGCTGTAGGAGACCTTTGGGAAATCAGCTACATATAAAGGGATTTCAGGAAGGAAATAAGCAGGAAGGGAAGCAAAACAAGTATAGGATAGTTGGATTATGTTCCTACAAATAATGTGTGGGTTAAGGCAGGGGACAGTCAGTATGGACAAGTACTTCTTCATCAATTTCAAGAGATTCTTAGCCATAGACTGCCCTTCAATGCTCCTGGGGTACAAACGTTATGCAAAGATGTTCAGCAGCTAACACAACTGCAGGTAAATATGGGTATGTCATAAATATGGATGTTTTTGTTTAAGCATTGAAAACACTCAGAGCCTTAATAACCTATTATGTAGCTAGGTGCAATAATTTGCACTTCATCCTGCATTCAACAATTTTCTTAATTGATAGTAGCACATACTGAAAGTCAAATATATCCCTGCAGGTACTGAATCTTATACATTGAAGGTCCATATTCAATGAAGCAGTAGCTTTTGATTTTTTAAATTTATTTGTGTGTTAACCAGATATATGAACTGGTCACCATGTATCCTTTTCAGTCATGAGCCAGACCACAAGGACATTGGTAAATGCAAGATATATACACGGAAACTTTAAATATTCTTGCATCAATGCTGATTCTGCAACATATTACTTAAAGCCATTGTTATATGTAGTGTCGTCAGTAACAGCAAAAAAAAAAACTTCTGAGGGCATTTTTTCACCTAATTTCTTTTTGCGATAACGATTTTAGAACTCCCAGTAGCAGCAGTGGAATTGTTCGCCTGTATGCACTTTATGATAACAGACGATGACTTCTTTAGTTGTGCTTTAACGTTGACAGTTGCTATCTATCAGTATTACTCTGATAATTCACTTTTAGTGCTTCCTGGCCACTGCAGTTTATTTGGGTTCCTGAAAACTTGGGGATACGCTACTACTGCACTGCGTAAAACCACTATTAGGTAGCTATGTGACCAAACAGATAATGAATCAACCTTACATGTAAACACAGGTGCAACATTCCTGAGTGAGGAATCAGACCTCCCATTGATGTTAGTTCTTTTAGGAGGAGAATTATTGTAATAGCATATGTAATACTATCAAAATGAAAGAAAGAACAGACAGATATAATGTTGTCTCTAGAAAGCAGAGGGGAAACAGAAAGACATACAATCAGATTAGTCATCTCTCAGCTGCACAGTAACAAGTCATATCCAAGAACAGTTCCACCATCTGATCAGCTCATTTCTGGTTACAACATCTAACCCACAACTTGCACAACATTTACTGTCCATTATGATCACAAAGCAGGGCGCAGAGATGTTTTTTTTTCCTGGCTGAAGTGCTCTTTGTGCAGAGTCTTCATGTCAGACATCTCTAATGGTGGAAATGGACTCAATTAAGTCCAAAATAGACAGTAATCTAGCATTTTTCTGTGTACTGGAAGCTCCCATCTAGATTGTGGACCCTGGGTGGCCACCTTTATAGCTCCTGTTATAATCTAACACTGGAATTAAGTATGTTTACAGAAGTTGTTAGGTTACCCACTGCACATTCTGAAGTCATAATAGGGGAGACATTCTCAGGGTCTCAAAAAACAATAAGTAAAGGTATTTCTGTTTTGGAATAAGGATATCTTCTTAGAGTTGCTCAATAGGCATAGTTTAATCTATACAACATAAACACTGTGCCTGTTCAGAGAATACATTTTAAAATTTACTGAACAGCAGAATGCCAATGCCAGGTGCAGAAAATTCTTAAATATATGGTCACAGAAAAGTCCCAAAGTGAATAAAATAGTCCCAATATACTGGTGCCCAAACGTGATGGGTTTATATGGTTTAAAAATGACCAGAGAATTAACTGGTGTATTTAATTTTGATTTATATCCAATACACTGAGTAGACAAATTGTTTCAAAAATTGAGGAAGGTTTGAGTTCTGTCCATTTTGGCTCATAGGTTAGTACTAAGCTAACTGCCCTTGCGAGCCATTGTAAGCCTAGCTAATTATCCCTTCTGAGACTCAAACCCTGCACCTTGTGTTTGTAAGGCAAACACCTTAACCATTAGGCCACCCTCCCATCCCTTTAATCAATTGGATTTAATCAAAGGCAACTGATGAATTCCACTAGTGCCAAAAGCTAAGAATATGACATTTTCCATACCATATGGACTCTTGGACCCTTTCACTACAGAGTCCTGAGTTTTAGTCTCCAAACAGCAACTACAACATTCCAGAGACTGATGGACAAAATTCTTAGACCCCTTAACAGATATCCAGCAACTTTCCTTGATGATGTAGTGGTACGTTTTCCCTCTCCCTAAAGCCCAAGCCATTTTAGATTCTGTATATCAAAATGGATATACCTCTATTCTGACTATGTGAAAATCAGGCCCCACATCAGTCTGCTATTTGAGCTGTGTAATTTTCTGAGGGATAGTGAATCCACAGGCTAAAAATGCTGAAGAGGTATAAAACTGTCTCACCTCAACCATTAAGAAGCTGGTTAAAGTTTTTTCTAGACTTGAATAGCTATTTATTATAAAATTGTTCTTGATTTTTCTGCCCTTGCTTGCACCCTTACTGACTTTGCGAAGGATAAAACACCTGTAAAATTAAGTTAACAGTTGATGTAGAACAAGCCCTTAGGCAACTAAAAGCTAATACTGAAAGTTCCAGCACTTTCTAAGCAATTTTAATACTCACAGATGGCTCTAATGTAGACATAGACACTCTCTTAAACTATAGATGGGGATGAATATCCAACTAAGAAACGCACTATACTCAGCAAAGTGTAGCCATAATTCTTAACAAAGACAGCTATGTAACCAGTGTAAATATGCACTTATATAGTGCTAGTATCATTGTATATAATGGAGTGATTTGTGTAACAATCATAAAAGTGCAACTATAGCAGTTATTGATAAGTGCTAATATCTTTGTACATATTGTATAGATTTATGCAAATATTGATGTACAAGCACAACTATAGTTAATGCTTAACTGCAAATGCTGGTTTTAATGTACTTTGTTTATTTTATTTTTATTTACATTATGGTTACTGGGGTAGAGCATCATTCAAGAATGACAAATTGCTTGTTCAGCTCAGGTTACAATCACATTGTAATAACGAAAAGCAACAAACAACGACAACGACTATCAGTAGAAGCATAATAAAACAGATATTGTAAAAACAAAAAGCAGCAAACAATAAATGTTGATATAATAGAACAGGCAATTGACTAATAATATGATGGCAGGAATGCAAAAGAGCACTAAAAGATTTACAAAGAAAGTGAAGTACAGTGAAAGACTGATAGTTGCACATTCCACAAGGTTTTATTTGGTATCATTTCTCCAAGTCTTTTGGGTTTCTAATACCATGATGGAAATGGAACCCATTCCTAAGTCATGGTATAATTAAAGCTCATGAAATTAGAATTGTTTCAGTGTTTGATGTTAGCCAAAAGTGCTCTTCTCAGCACCAGCAATGTGCCCGGAATCAACTCCTTCTGTAACTCATACAGAGTTACATGTATTGGAAGCATATCTAAGTTTGGCTGTAGATTGTTTTTTATTAGACACATCTCTCCTGTTGTTATTGGAACTATCTGTGTATCTTTCTTCCATATTGCTCCTGTTTCCGCCTGCAAATCCTGATATTTTATGACCTTGCTTCTCTCTGTGCGTAAGACACTGTAATCTCTAGGTGTAGTAATTTCAATAACTAATGCTACTTCTGTCTTTTTTATGGACTACTATATCTGTTTTTCTCACATCTGTTTTTTTGAACTGTTGGTAATGGGTGAGGCCAAATAATCTGCGCTTCATCATTCTCTATAATGCTCTGTGGTTCATTTTTTACAATGATTCTCAACTATTTCTATATTGTAGTGTTTGCACAATCCCCCATGCAACAATCTTGCCAAATTAATGTGCCTTTCAGTGTACATGCCCTTTGCTATAAGTATATCACACCCAGCAAGAGGATGTGCTACTGTTTCCAATTCTTTTTTTATAGAACCTACAGTTTGTAAACCAATGTGTACGTAGTCCATTGTCCTGAGCTGCCATTATTAACTTTTCATCTTTTGGTTTCAACGCACCTCTCCTTAATCATTCCTGGTCAAATCCTGATCAACATGAGATTGTTCCAGGAGATCTTTATACTTGCTACTATATTTATGGCTTTTCCCTATTTCTCTCCATCTCATCTGATCTTTCTCCTTAGATTTTTTCTTTCTTTCTTTCTTTCTTTCTTTCTTTCTTTCTTTCTTTCTTTCTTTCTTTCTTTTTTGGCACATTCAGTTGCTGTGTGATTTTTGTCTGGTTTGGTTTCAATTCCTGCTTAACACCATAATGTTTCTGCTAAACTAAGAGAGAAATCATGTTAGACTTCTTCTCCTCATGTTTTAAAACTTTCACTATTTTTTGGATTTAAACGAAGTCAGCAGATATGTATGCAGTCGGATAACTGCATATCTACACATGTAATCAGTTTTGAGGAGGCCCATACCTCCTTCAGCATGAGGAATATATAATCTTGGTATACATTGATTTTTCTATATATTTCATTTGATAAACATGAAGCATTTTTCTTCTTTTCCTGTCCAACTGATCCATGAACATTTGGTGCCAGTCAGTCACACCACAACTGTAAATTAGAACAGGAAGAGCAAACTGGTTTATAGCTTGGACTTTATTCCTAGATGTCAGGGCTGTTTTCAATATTATTTTTAGTCTTCTGAAGTGTTCTTCCTAGTTTTATTTGCATTTGTTCATGTTTTATCGCCAGTCCTTTATCAATTTCCAACTATTTATACACTCCCTCTTGCTCAAGTTCATTTATATCACATTCCTGTCCCCAATTGATATTATCATGGTACTACAATGTTCCTGCTTTAAACATTTATTTTCACATTTATTAAGATCCAATGACATTCTTATATAATCCGAGAAAGTTTTAACCACTTACAGTTGTGCTTTAGAGGAGGATGTTACTGATGTCTATCAACACTTAGTAACTCTAAGCTGAATAATGTAAATTTGGTTTGAAATGTAACTCTGAAGGTAATATGTTTTACAAATGTTGTTTTGAAAAGTTGCTGCTGTCTCTTGGTTTGTTCATGGCTGAAAACAGTTTTTGAAAAACAATAAAGGCAAGGGTTTACTCCAACAAAAACTGTATTAAAATTCAAAAATCAAGGTTAGCGCTTTTGTACACATGCAATATGTGAACTTCTTCAGACAAAAATCAATTAACAAGTAGTACTAGTCACATATATAATACACTCCCTCAATGACATCACAAATCCAATTAAGTTTTTAAAGGTGCCACACATAAAAGAAATACAAACAGCACAGGGAAGATACAGTTAGTTAGACATATATATAGATGTATAACATTTCCTATAAAAAGCCATCAAAATAAATAATTATATAATCAATATTAAAATTCATCTTTGTAGAGATTTAATTTTCAATATGCATTTAATGCGGCAAAATTCATTAAGCTCTGGATATGTAAAGGCATTAAATTTAATCTGCCAATAAAGCTCCCTTTCTTCCAAAAATGCCTGCCATGGCCCCCCTTGGGGTAATGTTTTAACCTGATCAATAATGAAGTATAGAAAATGGTGTCCATTATTCTCAAATACATGCCTAGCCAAGGCATTATTCATGTTCTGTTTATTAATACTATACTGGTGCTCGTAGATTCTTTGCTTAAAATGCCTTTTGGTTTTATCAATATAGAACCTAGGACACAATTGGCATTTTCAACATAGATCACCCCTACACTGTCACAGTTAAACTTGACCCTAATTTTCCAATGGTTGTTGTTAATGAAAAAGGAACTGGAGACGGCAATAAATTTGCAGAAATAACATCTACTACATTTCCACATGCCTGCATTAAAAAGGGGGAATTCCTTAAATTTCTTCCCCGCCTGAACACCATCCCGATTTTCTCGGGTACTCTCAGACGTGTTATAGGATTCTCCATTAGTGTTGGCCAATACTTATTAATAATATCTTTCAAACAATAAGCATCCAATGAAAAAGTGGTTATAAATTAAAATAAAGGGGCCTCAGTCTTAACAGTATTACTTGAATCCATGTTCACACTAAACTGATCCTGAACAGCATCAGTTAGGCTTATCATCTTGAACTGGGGGGATATTGTAGTTCCATTCAAAATTGTTCTAAACCATCCAATGTTCCTCTTATAAATAACCTCAGACATAATCTCATTTACTAAGGTAACAGGATAATCCCTATTAATAAACAAATCCTTCAAGGTATTGCATTCAGTCATGAAATCTGTGTCAAGGCTAACCATTCTAGCAGCTCTCACCAATTGGCCCTTAATAACACCATTTTTTAACATGAAAGGGATGAGAACTGCTAAAATGCAAGAAGGAATTGGAACAAGTGGGTTTATAGAAAATTTGGGCAAGATATCTCTTGTGGATGTTGTCTTTTTTCACAAGCACATCCAAATAAAAGACGGCCTCAGTATTAAATTCAAAAGTGAATTTCAGGAAAGATGTAGATGTAAACATAAAATTCACAAGAGTTAAGGCTGACTCATATTGCCCATCTAGGATAATAAAAATATTGTTCAAAAAGCGGGTATACCATACCACTTTTTCTTTAAACAAATCCGTTTTAAAAAGAATCTCCTTTTCCCACCATGCCATGACACAATTAACAAAGCTCCCCCCATGGCTACGCCAGTTTTTTGACGGTAATATTAGTAGTATGATGTATAGATGTGCTAAATGTGTTGATTTCAAATTGAAAAAAATATTTAAGCACAGAAAAGCAGATTTGCCGTGATTCCTGGGACTTTTTGGCTTCTTTGGGTAATGTTGGTTTTAATGAGAATTTTTATTTACTAAATATTGATGTAAAAGACTTATATTCTGTCATCCTGCAGACCTTGGGTATTAGCTGGGTATGGGAATTTTTGTTATACAAAGGTGCACCAAGTGATAAAATTGACCTCATAGAATATCTTTTGGACATTGTCCTATCCAAAAATTTCCTTATTTTTAATCATGAATATATTGTATCATACTACATCTGTTAAATAACACTTAACTGTTAACTAAATATTGTTGTGCTTGCCTTGAGGGCTTGGGACATGGCTGAAAATGACACTTGGACTGTCCGACCTACCCGGTTAACAGGTTAAATTAAAAAAAAAAATATATATATATATATATATATATATATATATATATATATATATATATATATGTATATATATATATATATATATATATATATATATATACATATATATATATATATACACACACACACACACACACACACACACACATACATACATAATGTACATGAATAAACACACACACAGACAGACACACACATACCACCTGCTCCAGTTATGTTAGCATACGTATCAGTTGTACCAATTATGTTAGAGAAAGTTATGCTATTTTCTAAAGATGTTTTTCAGTAGCAAGTACTAATCATGAGAAATGGAAACTGTATATCTATACAGTGATTAGCAGCATGAAGTAAGGAATGCTTTGCAAAAACATCTGTAATCCATATTACCTGTTAGAAATGTCTTCCTATTGCAGCTGGTGGAGGTATCATGGAGTTACCACAGTAAACTGAAGAGTCTACATGTGAAAAAAACAGTTCTTACATAAATGTCTGCATATTAGGAAATGACAGCTTCAGTTAACACTTAACACTGCTGGTCATTTGTCCGAATGTCTGCGTACTAGATGATGACAGCTTGTATTTAACGTTTACCACTGCTGGTCATTTGTCCGACTGTCTGCATACTAGATGATGACAGCTTGCATTTAACATTTACCACTGCTGGTCATTTGTCCGAATGTCTGCATATTAGATGATGACAACTTGTATTTAACGTTTACCAGTGCTGGTTATTTGATTGTCTGCATATTAAGTGATGACAGCTTGTAGTTAACACTTACCACTGTTGGTTATTTGTCTGAATGTCCGCATATTAGGTGATAACAGCTTGTAGTTAATACTTACCACTGCTGGTCATTTGTCTGTCTTTACTCCCTTCCTGTGTTTCAGAGTAACAAGGTCACCAGTTCAAATGACATGGAGCTGGAAGGGGTCAATCATATATTTTTTTCCTGACAGAGGTACAGCCAATGATCAGGAGCCTGACAACAGACAAGCATAGTTATGCCAAATATACATGCACTGCAGCCATCCCATGGTCAGGCACTAGATGGACATCCGACATTTAGCAAAAGGAAACAGTTGTTGTTGAGATATAGTACCTGTTGGCTACAGTTTGACTCTGTCCATAACTCTGCAAGTTGAACTTTCTGTAATTTGAAATAACAAGACTGTGTTTATAAGTAGTAATCCTTGCATTTATAAAATGTGTTAATGGAAGCATTGCTAATCTTACTTCTTCAGCAAAAAACTGACATTCTGGTTGATAATTGTATTGTCAGCCTCAGTGCAATTGGTTGTACTTCATCCTTCCACTGACTGCAGGTAAGAAGTTTGCATCTTTCATGTCGATGCCTGTAACTGTTGTTTATTCCTTAGTGTCTCTGGCTGCAATGCATATATGACTGCAATACCACCATTAACAGTAATCACCATTGAAAGTCAAACAATCACCAGCACTTGTCAGTAGTGCTACTCATGTGAGACTTCAAGGAAAAAAACTAAAGAGGAAGTTGTCATGACTGTTGGCTCCTGAAGGAATGGATGCATTGCATTGCTGTGTTAAAAGTGATGATGGCAATGGAGCATTATGGTGCAATGTTTATCCACACTGAACCACTCATGCAATGTGCATGAGAAGAACAGTGAGGATTTTCAATGTTGTGAACAGACATGTATCAATGAGCAGAAGTTGTTTGATAAGATTGATTTTGTACTCACTGATCATACACAGAAATGAAAGTATCACAAAAATGCAGCATATATTTTTTCCTCCATTTCTTTGGATCCTCCCCAACTGATTGTTATCTGCTCTCAATGCCTCTTATTATTCACCTGGTCTTCTGAAGCTGCCTGTCTCCTCCTAGACTTCCTCTGACAACATTTAGGGCCTTTGAGTAGATCAAAGCACACTATGGCACCATTATACTGCAGCCTGAGATATGTTCTCCCCCTTACGGTCTTTGCTCATGACCCTGGAACAGCATGTGGGTGAAAAGTGCAGTGAACCACCCCTCAATTTCACAAGTGACTGATATCAGCAGGGCTGCCATGCCCTCCCACAGGAGAGAGACTGCATGGTTGCTTCCCCTGGTCTCCATCATCATTCATGAGTTTCAGAGCACGTGCCCTCTCCTAGCCTCCCTACCTCTGCCATCAACTGTACAAGCCACTGTTTGAACTCAGGTGACCTGGGCTATTGTGGGGACTTTATGTCTCTGCACCATCAGCATAGGCTAAAGTGCAGCATATAAGGAGTTGTTAAATATCTATGAAATGATTTGTATATGCATGTCCTGTAGTCATTAAGTGACAAGAACCAAGGCTTTGCTGTACCTGATATGAGTATTAGTGGGAATTTATTTTATTCTACAAATTTCCTGTTGAACCGTACAGTATTAATGCAGAAACAATGTTGTACTTTACAGTGCAATAATAACTATGTATGAAAGAAGCAGTACTTGCCCTCTTACTGCTGACGTATGATAAGCAGATATGGGCATTTATAATGGAGTTGTGCACCTGTGCAGATAATGTTAACTCTTACCATAATCAGCAGCAGTACTCCAGACAGTGTCAGACATAAATGAAATTCAAATTGCATTTAATAGAAATCCCCCCAAACAAATGAAAAGCTGTCTCACCACAATATCTCCTGCTACTCTTGTTGGTAGGCATGCATACAAAGAGCTTCTGTACATAATTATCAGCCCACTGTTACTATACAACATCCGGAGTGTCTCCGTCTCTAGAAGCATCAGTCGTGATCGCACATTCTTCACACCAAAGATGATTCATTACCTGTATGACAGCAAGCAGGCCAGGTAAGTTTTGAAACTATATGTTACACATGTGGTGCAGGAGGCTGCAATGTCAAGATACAGTTGTGCAAGTCGTATGAGTATTTATTCCCAACACATCTTACACTTAGGTTGTGGATATCAGCCATGCACTTCAGTGGGAATGTTAATGAACCATAGACTCAGGTGGTCAACAGGAAATGTCAGCAGACCGTGTTGTATCTCAAATACTGTTTTGGTGAATAAAGTTTTCATGGGTAAGTGCTGGCTTACAGACAAGGCACGGCACAATGATGCATTAATGTACTCTGCATATTAGTCCTATTTTGTGGTGGTGTGTGCATGGGAATCCCCTTCAGAATCTCAAAGTTTCAAAGAACTTCAAAAGGCTGAGACCATAAGACTGAAGTTTTGAAACTTCAAATGTTTTGAATGGAGATGGCAGTGCAGCATGGGATGGGAAATTTACCATTTTCCTTACTGGGGTGTGATCTCAGAGTTGGTATATTTATTTAGCAGGGGGTGTGGGGTGCTGCAAAAGTAAAAAAAAAAAAATGTATTTTTTTCTTTATTACATTTTCGAAGTTTCAAAACTCTGATCTTATGGTCTCAGCCATTCAGAGTTCAAAGTTTTGAAACTTTGAGCTTCTGAAGTTGATCCGTGCACAGATAACTGCAGTGCTGGTAGTATGACTTACTAATGGGAATTCTGAATGACTACCATGTGTATTCATACACTTGTAGTATGGCACTGATTGTAGCAGTTCAGTTTGTTATTTGTTTGGACTGTCTGTGCTTAGGGCTTTTATGACAGGGTAGCAGATTCCCACAGAAGTGCTAGTCATTACTTTGTGAATGTGCATTTCTGATTACAGCAATGACAAGCCATTGTATTACTGCAATTACTATATATTTTTATGCTATTTAGTACTCTGTACAGGTGTGTGCTGTACAGTGCAAGCATTTTAAGGGAATAGGATAACAGTACAGTACACTGAAAATATTATATGTTGTGTTCTGCTTGCTTTTGGGTATATGAAGACTTTGGCCACTGCTGATTTCACCCTGTAGAAGGCCATTACATCATACTGCATGGCAACAAACAGAAAAGTATGACTGCGGTGCCCATCTGTTGTAGCATCTCAGCCTATAAGGCAGAGCAAGGTAACACTGCTGTAATGTTTGAGGATTAGGTTCAACAGTGGCAGACCTGTAAGCAGATGAGTACGAGAAGCCAGCCCACGTTACTGGCAGAAGTCCAAGAGTGAACTGAACTACACAGAGGTATATGACTCTTGATGTGTAGCTGTATGGACATGTATAGACCTATCTATATATATATATATCTATATAGGTTTACTGTGGTATGGTCGAACTGGACCCCATCGAATGATGGGATCACCGACCCACATACGTGAAAACGACAATGTCGAATTCTGACATTGTCGAAATATGACTTGTCTTCGAAGTTGAAATGGGCTTTAACATGGGTTGAGATAGGGGCGAGATTCGTACTTCAACAATGTCAGGTTCGACATTGTCGCCGTTCGGCCTCTGGACTTCGACTGAAGTGAGTTCAACTGAACCCACTTCGACATCACCATAGTAAACCATATATATATATATATATATATATATATATATATATATATATATATATATATAAATTCACTTTATAATCTCGAAATACTGAAATATCAAATTTCAGTATTTCAAGACTATAAAGTCGAAACACCAAAAAACCGAAAACCAAAACTGCAAAACCCAAAACCACGACCGTTAAAGCACACACACAAACACAACTACACCTACCTCTGCAAAACAACACAAAAACACACACACACACACACACACACACACACACACACACACACACACACTTACTATAAACAGGGGGCAAAGCCCCCCTGTACCCCATGTGGGGGGGCTGCACCCCCTACTGATATATACTAACTCCGAGGTCGCACTAAACACCAACACACACAAAACCCACCAACATACATTCCACACCCCTCGCACAAACACATCACACAGATACAAACACCACCACTCTCAACAGTGACACACTCACACTCTCACCTGTGTACCCTAACCCACACCTAACACTCCCCGACACACTCACAAACACACAAACCCTCCCCAAAACCCTTAAAAACACCACACTTACCTAATGCGCCATGAGTACCGTGGGTTTGACATTTCCAGGTTCGATATTCTGCAGTTTCGCGCATCTGCAGATTCGATGCTTTGGTTTAGAGATACTGAAATTCGACATTTCAGTATTTCGAGAATGTATATATATATATATATATATATATATATATATATATATATATATATATATATATATATCCACCTTGTAGGTCCTTCAGAAAACGGAAAATACGATGTTTGTTTAAAAAAAAGGTTTTAATGCACAATCCACAAACTGCATAAACACATAAACTCACTTGTAGCACCAGCGTTTTTGTCTCTCATAAAGACTTCATCAGATGACCTAGAATAAAATTATATCTTTTATATAGTCCCTCACATATATGAATAAACCAATCACATTGTATAATAAAAATCCAAAAAACTGATACCTACACCATAAAGAAAGCTTTCCAACAAGTAAGACATATATAACAAATCTTTCTAAGCGTGTTTTAACAGACTCAGAAATTAATGTACTCTCGAAAGGCTTATCTTTTATACCTTCCAGTGATATGAGTATCACAGATATAATTTTTGATGTTAAGATGTTCACAAGAAATTTGATGTTGAAATATTTATTTCAGCAGAATGCAGTGAATAATGGATATGTGTTTAATAGACCTAGCACTTTTGTCCCCAAACAAACAGCATTGATTAATGCCTTTGAACAGATTGTTATAGATGATATATATATGAAACATACAATGATAAGAAATGTAGAAATAAATGGCATAACCTTAGTAAAAGTGAATTTGAAGCCTTGTATAAACTTGAAAATGATGCTGACTTGGTCATTAGACCAGCTGATAAGGGTGGGCGTATAGTTGTCTTGGATAGTGAGTTCTATGATGTTCTGATGTATGAGATGCTTGACAATACTGATTTTTATCAGAAGATTAGATACTCTGATGTTAAATAAATGGTTATATCAGTTAATAATAGTATTAGGCAACTAGAACAAACACATTTTATTAGCAAAGAACTAATTGAATATTTTATTAGTACCAAATACACTATTCCCCACATACAGGGTCTGCCTAAGATTCATAAGAACCCTGTCAGACCCCCTATGAGACCTATAGTCTCAAGTAGTGGGTGGTGCACGGAGGCACTATCCATATATTTAGACAAAAAGTTGAAACCAATTATAGATAAATCTGAATTTATTCTTAAAGACACTGAACAATTTCTTAATGATCTTTATGTACATATGCAACAGGGTAAAATAAGTTCTGTTTTTTTATTAGTAACACTAGATATTGTTTCATTATTTACTGTTATTCCTAACAGTAGGTCTAGAGTTGTTTAGTGAACTCATGACCAGAATTAATTTGTATAACGAAGAAGTGAAGCCACATTGTATAATAATTTTTTTTTTTTAAAAATCACTTCCTTTAGGAAAACAGGGTTGTATAAAACCTTAAATTATATAGAGAAATAAACACTTACTTAAAAACATACTATTACATAAATACTTTAAAATTCATTAAATACTTTCCTTATAATATAAAAATATAAAAATGTTAATAAAAACAATTTAACTTAATCAGGTGATGTAGAAAACAACATTATTGTACCTTCTAGTGGCTTTATTAGGAACTGTGTCTTAAATGAAAATTATAGTTTGGCAGATCTCAGTTTTAATAATGGAACAATAGATATAAAATCATTTAAACCAGGGGGGCTTGATGCTTCCAGCGTTACTTGCCACCAAAGTTCCCTGAACTCTATTCTCTCCTCCCATAATCCACCCCTGATTTCTTTTGATATTTGTTTCAAGACTAAAATAATAAAGTTAGCTTTTAAACAAACTTTCGTGTGTTTATATAAAGCATTGGTCTCCTTTTTTTCAAAATGTCATATTTATGTTCATAAATCCTTCTCTTGAGTCTACGTTCGGTTTTACCTACATAGAAGGATCTGCACTCAACACACAAAGCAAGATATACTAACCCCATGGCTTCACAATTAAAGTACCCAGGGCTGCATACCCACCTATTCCTAGCCTCAATAAAAAGTTTGTCAGTGTTAGCTATACTTGCACATTGGGAACAAAGGCCGCATTTGTAAGTCCCCACTCTCTTCCTGTTTCCTGCCTTGTTTTTACCACCATGTTTAAGAATGCTTTTCAAACTAGGTGAGTTCTTGTATACAAATTTCAGAGGGCTATTGGGAAACTTTTCCAAGTCTGAAATGGTTACAAACATTTCCCATTCAGATTTAATAATTCTCTTTGTTGTTCCATTAAGAGCATTGTACTCTAATACCATAGCTCCATTGTAATTACCATCATGTTCTTCCCCTGCATCATTGTGCATTATTTCATTCTGTCCTAGAATGGGTCTATATTTGGTAGATCTCCCAGCCATTACTTCTACCTCAACCCCCCCCCCCCCACCAGGTCCAGTGGGTAACCCCTTTCCAAGAAAAATTCTTTTAACAATCCACATTCTTTGTTAAAATCATAACTTGAAGTAGTCATTCGGCTACCACAGACATACTGACCCTTAACTATGTTCCTTTTGCAATGTGGGGGATGTGCACTTCTATAATGAAGAAATGAGTTACAAAAGGTAGGCTTTCTAAATACCCTGGACTCAAATTTACCGTCTGCCTTATATATTTCCACATCTAAATATTGCAAACAGTCCCTGGATAGTGTGTAAGTGAATTCCAAAAATTTTGTGGTATTCTTCATATAAACCAAGAATTCATCAAATAACTCTCCAGTCCCTTTCCAAAAAATTACTATGTTGTCTAAAAACCTCTTATAAACTGTCCAATTAGTAGCAAACTCGGAATTTAATATATATTCTTCCTCCCACTTAGCTAGAACAAGGTTGGCATATGTTGGGGCACAAGCTGCCCCCATTGCCACATCTTGCATTTGCTGGTAAAATTCACCTTTGAAAAAAAAGAAATTGTACTTTAAGACCAATTCCATTAAACTAATACAAACTAGCTTCTCACTGTGGGTTAAATCAGTATCTTCAAATAAAATGTCTTCAAATAAATCCATTCCTTCCCGGTAGGGAATGCTTGAAAATAAATTATTTATGTCTATAGTAATGAAGGTTAATTCATCATGAAACAATTCTGGGGTAATTTCCTTCAAAAAGTCCCAAGAATCTTTTAAAATGGCCTTTCTGTTGACCCATAACTGTTTAAGTTTATTATCTACATATTTAGCCAAGGGGAGCGTCTTAGACTCTTCTGCCGACACTATAGGCCTTAAGGGGGGATCTTTCTCATTCTCGTGTGTCTTGGGTATTTTGAATATGGATGGCAATCTTGGTTTGTCTACCCTTAAAAATCTAAGTGTTTTTTCATCAATTAGGCCTTCCATATACAGATCTTCCAAAACATTGTCTATCCTTTTATAGGCTATATTAACCTCATTGTTAGACACACTGGAATAAGTCACTTCATCCATCAAAATATGATTCATTTTACCTTTATAGGTTATATTATCCATTATTACTACACCTCCTTCTTTATCTGGCTTCATAACTCGTATGTCGGGGTTAGCTTGTAATTCCTTAAGTATAGTATTCTCTTTCCTAAATAGATTGGGTCTATATTTGATTTTACTATATTCCATTCTTAACTCTTTTTCAATAACCCTCTCCAAATTCCTTAGCTGAGGGTGAAATGGTGGATTGTATGTACTCTTTCACCTCAATCCCTGTTCAGACTCACTTGAAATTGCAGGTAAAACCAGGCCTAGGTTTACTTTTCTAATGAACATTTTTATGTCCATTAAATGTTTTTGTAAGGTCACCCTTCCTATAAGGAATGAATTTTAGTCCCCTGGATAATAAACTAAAATGTTCTTTATTAAGTATTTCATTGCTGAAATTGTAAATACAAAAACCATCGAATAAATATTTGTTACCATCTACCTGTTTTTGTCATGCTTGGTTTGGGTGGGGGGTATACCATCACTCCTTAGTATCCCCCCCCCTCCAGTAAAAATGTGACTGTTGGTACTCATTCTTTTTCATGAGTCTTTCAGACCTACGTAGTGGTGGGTACTCATCCCCATTCCCATAATCCCCCATTTCAATATCCCCATCATCACCTGTATAGTTTTGATTTTCTTCATTAACTTCATTCACCTGCTTGTTAGAGTAAAAAACATCATCTTGTCTATAGCTTCTTGGCTTTGGATAGCATGTGTTGTTTTTATACTCCTTACAATCATGCTCGAGCTTTCTTATCTTTCTTTGTACAATCTCATTACATTTCTTATCAATGTCATTTCTTATATTAAAATACCTCTCATTCTCTTCTTTAGTAATGAATACTAGGTCATCTTTAATACTCTGGTCCAATACATCAATTTCCTTATGTATTTCATCTTTGTTCCTAATATTTTCTTTTATGATAGTTTTTAAAATTTCTATGCCACAGTTATTAAAAACTTCTAGCAATTTGTTATGAAATAAAGTGCCAGCATGAACATTGTTTGGATATTTCCATACTCGTAAACCCTTAGGTACAATTCCCTTTGCAATACATTTTCCCAAATAACTGTTTTCAATATCCAAGTTCTGTACCTCAACATTAGTTTTGACATATTGTTTAGTTTTACATTAAAGGAATCATTAACAATGGGTTGCACATTTACATTCTCATTCGTTTTAAAAGAATATTTCATTTGCAGCCAGTCTCTAGTTTCTTTTAAATTTCTTTTAAAGTTTGTACCTGCCATTCTTTCTTTCCCAGGCTGCTGACATTGCCCAGGTGTAATTTGCGACGAGTCAACATTCACAGGAATTTGTACTTTATTCGCTCCCCTTAGAACCCCAGGAGTTTGCTCAGCATTAAAAGTTAACTCCGAAACGCCTTCTCGTCCGTTCATTTCATTCCGTACACCAAATACACCACCTCCACCATTGTTCTCAAGCAGTCTCGGCTGCTTACTACTTCCTCCTTCAGGTGGGTGTTGCTTCAGGACATTTGTACAAAGTGAAACCATGGATTGGCTCAATGGCATCAACAAGTCAATCAATTCGGTCAATTGGCCTATCAGCTTTCGCGTCTGGCCCACCTCGTCCTGCCCCTTGCTTCCTTGGGCAGATTAACTTTCTCCATCTCCTTTCTTCACAAAAAATGACCAATAAACAAAAAAGTGAAGCAGAAGCACCAAAATTGTAACAAGAATCCACCTTGTAGGTCCTTCAGAAAATGGAAAATACGAGGTTTGTTTAAAAAAAGGTTTTAATGCACAATCCACAAACTGCATAAACACATAAATGCACTTGTAGCACCAGCATGTTCGTCTCTCCTCATAAAGACTTAATCAGATGACCTAGAAGAAAAAATTATACCTTTTATATAGTCCCTCACGTATATGAATAAACCAATCACATTGTATAATAAAAATTAAAAAAAATCACTTCCTTTAGGAAAACAGTGTTGTATAAAACCTTAAATTACATAGAGAAATAAACACTTACTTAAAAACATACTATTACATAAATACTTTAAAATTCATTAAATACTTTCCTTATAATATAAAGATATAAAAATGTTAAAAAAAACAATTTAACTTAATCAAGTGATGTAGAAAACAACATTATTGTACCTTCTAGTGGCTTTATTAGGAACTGTGTCTTAAATGAAAATTATAGTTTGGGAGATCTCAGTTTTAATAATGGAACAATAGATATAAAATCATTTAAACCAGGGGGGCTTGATGCTTCCAGCGTTACTTGCCATCAAAGTTCCCTGAACTCTATTCTCGACATTTTAGTATTTGGAGATTCCAAAGTTTCTATATATATATATATATATATATATATATATATATATATATATAAATATATATATATATATATATATATATATATATATATATATATACACAGCACAATCACTCAGCATGTCTACATGTGAACATCACTGGTCAACAACTCACAATCTATTGTTTGATAGGCATGTATAGCATACTGAAGTACAATAGTCTGTAAAAGAAATTTGCTAAGTTCTGTTTTGAAGGCCTTTAGTCTACAATGGCATTATATCCCTTTGTATGTCTGTCACACTATGTTGAGGAAAGGCTTTGATTTCTTGCAGTGGTCACCCACTGCCAAAATACTGCATCTGCTGGCATGCTACCCTCAGTTACTGTACTGACACTTCCATGTTGTATGTGTTTTCCTCATATGAGACCTAGATGATACTGCCAAGCCAATATCTAAGGTTTGTTAACTATACTGCTATACTAGGGTTCTGCTTAGTACATTTCATTCTCCTTCTTAACATTAATGATGATAGTAGTAATATTCCCAGCAGTCTACTCTCTGCGCACTCCATTATTATTTATTTAACATTTGTTTACCAGGAAGGTCTGACTTAGAACAATGTCATTTTTCAGTGGAGGCCCAGGGAGAAACACTCCAAATGCATATCTCTGAAACGTGGGAGGAAGCCAGAGCACCCAGAGGAAACCCAGACGAATGCAGGGAGGACATAAAGATTCTGCACAGAAGGCATCCCAGCCAAAAATTAAAGAGGACAACCTCTTGCTGTGAGTTGACAGTGCAACCGCTGCACCACTACGCCGGCCATTATGTTTTCTGTTGATGACAGACTGTTCTGTACATTATCAGAGTGTAACATAATTCTGTCAGAGAACAATGGGATGTCCACTTCTGTCTGCATGTAATATTGAATGTTGCTGTTATATTATTTGTTCTGCAGATATGCTACTAGGCTGTCCTGCCATTCATTTTTCACAGTATATACAATGGGTTCTTGTACATACTTCTGCTATGTACTCTGTAATGGTGCTTCCTGTATATGTACAGTAAAAGTCAAAATAACAGCAACATTCAATATTACATGCAGACAGAAGTGGACATCCCATTGTTCTCTGACAGAATTATGTTGCACTCTGATAATGTACAGAACAGTCTGTCATCAACAGAAAACATAATGGCCGGCGTAGTGGTGCAGCGGTTGCACTGTCAACTCACAGCAAGAGGTTGAATATTTATTGATACCTGAAGTGCATTACATGACAGGTCATGGTTATGCAGTGGTTTGATGGCCATATGACTGAAAGAGGCATAGGGCACTTTGTACATTATGGAGAGCATTTTGGTAATGTATTGTGACAGGTCCTGTTGCTTAATAATTACAGAAGTATTGCATCTCATTGTTACCAGATACACATATATTTTGCAATACTCTGCATGATTAACTTCTAATTGTAATACAATATACCACTAAGTAAACTCTCCTGAATGCCTACATATATGTTGTAACATTAACAATGAATGTAATGTTTTCATGTGCAACAAAGGGGTCTATGTTTAACTGTTGAATAACATTTCCATTGAATGTTCATTCAGAGAATGTTAATTTTTTTCAGCAGGGAAAGAAACTAGTTAACCAACACTTCCCCAGCTCGCAAAATGCAGCATTTCAAACCTACCCAGGTGGGGGGCTTTGCACCCGACATCCCCCATAACTATATATATCAACTCCAAGACCACACTGCAGTGGAGAAAACGGCAGATGGGGAAGTTTTGGCCAACTAGTTACTTTGCCATTCGCTGAAATCAATGTTCACTGAATGAATGTTCAATGGTTAGGGTTTGATGTTTAGCCATTCGATGGAAATTTTATTCTATGGTTAAACATAGACCCACAACAAAGTATATCTACAAATTATGAATTTTTTTTTTTTTATCATTGCAATTAAGGTATTTGATAATTTTTATACTGTGAAATCAAAAGCAAGCTGCTAAGTCATAACACAAGTGGTTTAATGAACTGCTAAATTTACAGGTGCTGACCTACCACTTTGTTGTATATTGTATGACTAAGGCATGTAAAGATATAGGTATGCAGTGGTTTAATAGCCACATGCTTGCTATGACAACATGGCACTTTTATATAATTCACAAATTGTTGACAATGGAGCATGACATGTACAACTACCTAGCCATTTAAAAATGAAGGCACCACATTGTTGTGAAATAGACACATACTCTGCAGTAGTTGGCATGAATAAGTTGTTAATAAATATACTATGAAGTAATTTTGCTGGAAAAGGTAACTGATCATTACTGTTGTAATATTCTGCCTGCGTGTGTAATGTAGCAATGACATTCACTGCATTGTTTTCATTACCAGCAAGCTATATCTGAATTTATTTTTGTAACTCTACTTAGTATGATATTTGTAGTATGAACATAGTGGTGGTCATAATTATGCTTTTCATTTATATTCGGCATCTAAGTAATATGGGATTTGACTTCCCAGTGAACCTGGCTGTGAATGCTAGTGCAATACCTTATGTGTTCAGATCTGGTGTGATGCTACAGAAAGAGGCCTGGGCATATTGGCAGTTTTTGAGATATAAAAATGTGTCTATGTCATAACAAACACATCTGTATGTTCCAGCAGAAGACTAAGGGGCAGCCACCCCAGGTACAAGGTGATGAATGCTGTTACTGACTTTGCAATCAGGGGTGAAGCATCTTAGTAACACTTATCATATGTGTTATAACTGCAAGTTGTGGCAAGCCATTTGCTATAGTTTTAAAAGGAGACAACCTTTTTGTTTTTGGCATTCAGGTATAAGAGGACTTTTATTAAGGCTGGGGAAGACCAGATTTGGGAACTGCACAGGGTACCAGAATAGCTAGCTAGAGCCCTGAAAAGAGAGACAGTCTAGGGCTTCCCGTCACATTAGAATACAGGTGATTCTGTTTCATGCTGGCTATTTTTGTTGACCACTCTTGGTGTACTTACAGTTACAGCTGGTACAGGAAATACACTAAGCACTAAGGAGGCAGGCATTACCATGTATGTTTGTGCGATGAGAGGAGGTGCTCAGGACAACAACAAGTCCTAATGCATGCACCGGGAAGAGGTACGTATGTGCTGCGTACACACTGCCTTGTGCTTGTAGAAAGGGGCAAGCATGTACTGTGTAACATTCTGAGGCAGTCAGTTTGTGTAATATGCAGGAGAGAGTAGTCCAGAAAGGATATAACCAAATGTGGTGGGGTACGTGGTGCTTATGCACTGCAATGTGCTATTTAGGATGTACTGTTAGACCATGCAGGTGTTAGGTACAAGAGGCAATAGGAATCAATTGCTCAGTTCCAGTAGATTACATTTGGGGCATTGAGGAGGAATTTGTGTGTGCTGCTAATGCATTGCTATATGTGCAGGAAAAAAGGACTGTGAGGCAATGCAGCTGTCAGGTAGTGTGTGCACCACAAAGTGCTAACTCAGTGTCAGGAGATTACATTTGGGATACTTGGGGAGTATGTGCTACTTATGCATTGCCAGGTATTTAGGGAGAAAGGTTTTACGATGCAGCTTTTGGGTACTGCAGGCATTGTGAACTGTACACAATCTGCTATTATATTACATTTGTGACACGGGGAACATATGTCCTGCTTATGCATTACTCGAAGGAAGGACACTGAGGAAACTCGGAGCTATAATATATAACATTAAGTATCCTGTTTTTGTTTATTTTGTTCTTTATTTCTTTGTTATTTATAGCACTTTGTGTACTGTGTATTTTTCTAGCTAGTTTCACTGTGTGTGAGGTAGTAACTGGAAATTGTCCACTCTTATTAAGCATCTGTTGGGTTGTTTGTTTCTGATAACTGGTTACAGTAAACTCTTTTTTCTAGAGGCTCCTTTAGCTGTTTAAAACTTTAATTTAAAGGCTCACTGCTGCTTTTTAGCTGTGAGAAACATTTCTGCAGTTTGTTTCCCACCCTCCCTCCCTGTTGGTATAAAGTTTTTATAGTTGGTGGCTTTGCAGTTGCCCGCCCCTAGTGTAAATTTGATCTGGGACCCTCCTCCCAGTCTAGTGTCATTACCTCATTCTACCCAGTACAGGGAGAACATTTGAGAAGGCCAATCAGCTTAGTTCCGGCTACTCCTTTCTCTCTTTCCTTTCTCTCTTTCCACTTAAAAAATAAAAAATAAAAATGTATCTGCTTTTACTGTATTTGTGTTTCTTCCTACTTTATTTTGCTTTTGCGTCATCTTAAAAGTACTCAGTTGTATTTATTACTGCTTGGTGTAACTCATTCTAAGCCTTTTAGTTTAAGCACTTGGGCTTCAGACCAGTTGTTTTACATTAAGAAGGTTTGTGGTCTGCACTGTGGTGGCAGAACAGGTAGCTTACATCCTTCTAAGTTGGGAACTGCTGATTGAGGGCTCAGTGTCTGTTATTCTAAAAGTGTATTAATTCTGGTTTAAGCACTTGGGCTTGAGGCCAGTTATTTTACATTAAGAGGGTTCGTGTTCTGCACTCTTGTGGGAGGACAGGCTGGACTCTGTCCTTCTGAGCTGGGAATTTCTGGTTAAAGGCTTATAGTGCCTGCATATTTGAACTGTTTCTTATTGAAGTTGGTACACCTTGTTTGCTGTAGCATAGACTAGATCCAGGCCTGCTGAATCTAGCTTTGTTTGTATGCTTGTTGTTTGTTTATTTCCCTGAAATGCTAATTTCACCTAAAACGCGGCTTTTCAGAGCTTCTGTGGATCCCTAGTGCTATCTGAATTGCTTACTGTACTTATTTCCTTGTTTCACTTGAAAGAAAGTTACTGTTTGTCGTTTTTGCCTTTAAGTTACCTGTAACACATTGCATTTAAGTTACCTGGCACTTGCTCACTAAGTCAGCACTAAAAAATTAAAAGCACTACACCCTTACAAACTCCCCTTGAGTACCTTGTTCCCCATTGGCCCTTTTTTTCAATTATAAAGGAATTCCCAATACTATTCTAGCATGTCCAAAGGTCAGTTGTCAATCTCCTCTCCAGTCCAGCTGGTGAATCTGGGAATCTTGAGGCAATGTTACAACTGCCTCATGTACACAGACAACCCTCTCCTCCTCCCAACAAATTCCAACACATGTGAGAGATGCAACCATATAGCCAAACAGGAGGCTAAGCTCTCTCAACTCAGTACTGGCGTAACCAGTCAGGAGGAGAAGGAAACCACACTCACTACAATTCCAGTCTCACATAGACCTACCACGACAGCAAACCATACACATAAACACACAAAAACATACTCCGAGGCGCTAAATAAAAATCTGCCTAAGCAGCAGAGACCTCCAAAGGAGACACCCAAGCAACCGCTACCCCAAAACAAAACACATGCAACACATAGCTCACAAAGCCAGTGTGCCGAACAGTAACAGCCCTTAAGGCTAAACAACACACCTGATACACTTGTAATAGGTGACTCTATCGTCAGGCACACTGACGTCCTGCTCACCAGGCTGAACAAGGAGAAGGTCACTGTGAGCTGCCTGTAGGGCGCTAGGATCCACCACATAACGCAAGCACTCAGGTCACTCCAAGGCAAGTACAAATATGACTCAGTCATTGTCCATGCTGGTGTGAATGACCTGAGACGTACCTCCCTGGACTACATGAAAAGAGACATAGAGGAGCTCTCTGAGCATGTAGCCCAGGCTGGTATGACCCTGACCTTGAGTAGCATCTTACCCTCACCAAGAATGATGCCACAATATGAAGACAAGATGATCAATTTAAACAATTGGCTTAAGCATTGGTGTCATTCAAAGGGGATCCAATGCCTGTCAGCCTGGGATGACATGCTCGACAAGCCACGATGCTTCGCTAGGGACGGCTTGCACCTGTCACCCCTGGGCTTTCAGATATTGGCAAAGGCTCTTGCTACCCCCATAGTGCCTTTTTTAGGCAAGGCTCAAAAGACAAACCCACCTCCATAGGTATCACAAGGGATAAGAAACTAAGAGTAATGCTACTGAACGCCAGAAGTCTAAACCTCAAGATGCACACACTCGAAACTCTCCTTAGCATGGAGAACACCGATATCTGTGCAGTAACAGAAGCCTGGATCAAGGATCCCGAAATCACCCCAGCACTACCAGGTTATACATCATACCATGCTTTTCAGCCCCAAAACATAGACCGAACCACAAAAGGAGGGGGAGTATCAATATTCTTCAAAGATAGCCACACCTCCAGGTTGGTGGCACAGCACGAAGCATCAGAGACTATCCATGTGCAACTAACAGTGGGTAAAACTGCCTTCCAGTTTATAACCAGCTACAGACCACCTTCCCAAACCCAGGAACCCCACTCAGCCTTCCTGAGAACACTGGAAAATATGAAGGTCTCTCCAAACACAATTATATTGGGCGACTTCAACTACCCAAATATAGACTGGGAGCATTACTCTAGCTCCAACACCCTAGCCCAAAGGTTCCTAGAATTTATAAACTCAAATGCTATGGAACAACTTGTTACCACTCCCACAAGAGGGGAAAACATACTGGACCTGATCATCACCAACATGGGGACTCTATGCTCCAGACCAGAAGTGTATCCCTCACTGTTAAGATCAGACCATAAACTAATCTCACTGGATATTCACATCCCGACCCCACCCCCTGCCCAGAAAACCACAGTGAAAAACTTCTCTAAAGCAAATTTCACACTCCTCAAAACCGAGGTGGAATCCTTCAAAGCCCCCGGGCCTGTGGAAAATACGGCCCAGACTGCAGAATCCTTTATAAACGCATTCTATGAACACCTTCAGGAATGCATGGATCTTGCAATTCCAAATAAAACCAAGACCCAATCCTCCAAAGGCAGACGTCCTGTCTGGTGGACCCCAGCCATAAACAAACTATACAATAGAAGGAGGACGCTACTACATGATAGAGCAAAATCCCAAAAAGGGAAGGCATCTCTGATCAGTATTAGCAAAAAACTACGGGCACTCATAAAATCGTCTAAGGCCAGCTTCGAGAGAAAAATTGCACAGGACACTAAGGATAATCACAAGGCTTTCTTTAGTTATGTTAGGAACCTGGGTGGGAATTCCCAGATATGCTCAGAATTAGTCCAAAATGACAAAAAATACATCGAACCCACAGACATTGCCAACATCCTAGCTAACAGTTTCAGCGCAAACTCCCCCCCCCCCCACCAAAAGGGCAAATATCTATCCCAGCAGAGTGCTGCCCCCCTGACATCTCAGATGCTCAGATAAGAGCCGCCCTCTCCAAAGCAAAAAACACAGCATCAATGGGACCAGACGGTGTCCTGGGCTGCATCCTACATGAACTCCAAGAAGAGCTAAACCCAAACATAAAACTACTGTTCAATCACAGCCTTACTACAGGATATGTACCCAAAGAGTGGCGTACAGCAACAGTGGTCCCTCTCCACAAAGGTGGTGCCTCAACGGATCCTGGAAACTATTGCCCCCATAAGCCTGACTAGCTTGGTCTGCAAAGCTATGGAAAGAATCATCATGGACCTCATAAATAAAGATATTGGGGACCTACAGACACTGGATCCTACCCAGTTCGGCTTTGTTAAGGGCAGATCCTGCCTCTTAAACCTAGTCAATTTCTTTGAAACAGTCACCAAGGCCATTGACGAGGGGAAGGTGGTCCACACAGCCTACCTGGACCTCGCAAAGCCTTCGATACAATACCCCACTCGGGCATTATAGATAAGCTCACCAGCTTAAATATAAACCCCTATGTCACTAGATGGGTTGCAAACTGGCTCAAGGACAGAACCCACATGGTTAGAATTGCTGGAGCCATGTCAGACTCCAAACCAGTTACAAGTGGCGTCCCACAACACTCAGTCCTGGGACCTCTCGTTCGGTATATATTTCTCGGAGGTACAGGCCAACACGGAAGGACTGTGGCTGACCAAGTTCGCAGATGACTGCAAACTGGGCACCATAATTGACTCTCCAGCTGACACAAGCATCCTCTAAAAGGGCCTCATAGAAACAGACAACTGGTACCAGAGCCATGGCCTCAAGCTAAACGCCAAAAAGTGTATAGTCATCCCCTTTGGCAAAAACAAAGTGCCCACAAATTACCACATAGGTGGTAATCCATTAAGTACAGAAGAAGTCATTAGGGACCTGGGGACCCAAGTTGATAGCAATCTCTCATTTGACAACCACGTGGCCAAAGTGGTTAGAAGAACATTTTATATAGCCCACCTAATCATGAAGGGATTCACATCTAGATCAGGGGAGGTCATCGTGTCTCTTTACTCATCCCTCATCAGGCCCATAATTGAGTACAATGCCCCTTTTGGGATGTACCTTACCAGACACCTGCAGCAACTGGAAAGACCCCAAAAGTACCTCACCAAGAGGATCAAAGGGCTCAAACAGATGCCATATGCTGCCGGTTAAAGAAACTCCAGCTCTACTCAGTGGCATACCGCCTGCTCAGATGCGATCTGTGCCTGACGTATAAAGCCATGTCCAGCACGGAATTAATGGACATGCTGCACCTCAGAAAATCCAGATCCCATCATGCTACTCGCTCGAGAGACTTGAACCTCAACACTGAAATAAATATTACATGCTGGAGGGACAGATTCATAACCCAGAGGCTCCCTTCACTCTGGAATAAAATCCCAGTCCAGGTCAGGCAGAGTCCCTCATTGACTCTCTTCAAGAGGAATCTTGATGAGTGGATGGGAGATCGTAGGTTTACCCCGGGTATCACTTCTGTGTCACTGTTAGACAGAGGCACAGTATACTAACCTCAAAAAAGGGCATAGCAAAATTAATTTAAAATGGGTGCGAAAGCCAAACACACTCTGGCTAGGCTTATAAATGCCCTAGGGAAGATAGCCTAGTATGAACCTATGAACCTATGTACGTGGGGGACTGCCAGGCCATGCAGCTATTAGTTATAGCAGGCATTGTTATGTGCTTACCAGTGCCACTGCTGGTACTTTTCTAATACTGGGAAGGTATATGGTGCTTTTGCATTACAATGTGTGTGTGTGTTTGTGTGTGTGTGTGTGTGTGTGTGTGTGTGTGTGTGTGTGTGTGTGTGTGTGTGTGTGTGTGTGTGGAGGAGATTACAGGCTACGCAGCTAATAGGCAGAGTATGTACTACTGTGAAACAGATGCCCAGTGCCAGTACATTATGTTTGGAACAATATGGAAGTTTGTCCTGCTTATGCATTGCCATATGTACGGGAGTGTGGTTGGAGGGTGGTGGGTGGGAGAGATCAGTTAGGTCATGCAGCTGATAGGTACAGCAGTGTGTTGAAATTGTTTAATTCAACACAATATATACCCCAGTCAACCAGTCAAAGCTACCATTACTATAAAATAATTTAAGAATTTCTTGTGAGTTAAACTCACTCATAGAGTAATGAGCTCCTTGTCTTTAATGGGTCCATCCAGTACAATCATGGTAGCACAACATTAATAGCCAGATTCTGAAAGAGTTCCCTACTACCATTAGGGAACAGGTCCTTAATGCTCTCTCTCTCTAAGACCAAGAACACTGCATCAATGTGCCCATATAATATCCCAGGATGCCTTCTGAATAGCATGAAACATGAAGGACTCAACAAACACTCGATAAGTGTTTTTGTCAATCTAGGAGACTTCATCAGATCTGATTTTCTACAATAAAAATTTAAGCATCCTTGGTATGTGAGAGTTGGTGGCCTTTTTGGATTATTTGGTTTTATTTGTTTGCCACTGCTGGACTTTTATTTAGCATGAAACATGACCTATCTAGGTCTCTGGAATTATTTAAATGTAGCCTCCAAATAGGCTTCATGCCTCATGAATGGAAAAAGGTAACACTCATCCATCTTTACAAAGGTGGGCCATCTACAGACCGTGGAAACTACAGACCCATAAGTCTCACTAGTCTTATATGCAAAGCCATGGAAAAAACTATCATGGAGATGATCAATAGAGATATAGTAAACCTCCAGACACTGGACCCAACCCAGTTTGGTTTCGTCAAGGGCAGATCATGCCTACTCAACCTAGTGGACTTTTTTGAGAGGGTCACCAAAGCAATGGATGAGGACAAAGTCATTCACATGGCCTACCTTGACCTGGCCAAAGCATTTGACACAATATCCTACTCAGCCATTGTTGACAAACTCAAGAGTTTAGGTATAAACCCGTATGTCACCCAGTTGATAACCAAATGGCTCACAGACAGGACCCAGGAAGTTAGAATTGGGGAGTCCACCTCTACAAAGAGGCCAGTCACAAGTGGAGCCCCTCAGGGATCAGTCCTTGGACCGTTCATTTTTGGCATTAAATTCAAAGAAATCAAGGCCAATGTCAGTGGTCTCTGGCTGAGTAAATTTGCAGATGATTGCAAATTAGGAGCTGTCACTGAATCTCACACTGACACAAATGTTCTCCAGGAGGGGCTGACACAGACAAACAACTGGTGTCAGAGCCATGGACTAAAACTAAATGCCAATAAATGCATAACAGTATCCTTTGGGAAGTCATCCATTGCTGGTAACTATCATATTGACAACTCACCTCTTAGAGTTGACCCAGAAGTCAGGGACTTAGGGACAGACATAGGAAGTAATCTAGCCTTTGATCATCACGTGTCTACAGTGGTGAGGGAATCATTCTATGTTGCACAACTTATAAACAAAGGTATGGCATCTAAATCCAAGGAAAACATTGTTCCGCTTTATTCCGCATTCATCAGACTTATCATTGAGTATAATGCCCTCTTTGGTATGAACCTAACCAGGCATATCCAACAGTTGGAATGTCCACAGAAGCTCCTCACTAAAAGAATACAGGGCGTAAGTAAAATGTCCTATGCAGACCACCTCAAGGACCTATCCCTGTATTCTGTCTCCTACAGGCTTTTGAGGGGAGATCTATGCCTGGCATACAGGGCATTGTCAGATCCCACTCTGACGAACCTCCTGCATATCCATAAAACAAATGGCACCAGAATTACCTATTCTAAAGGCTTAAACCTTGCCTGTGGTATAAATAGGACCTGCTGGAGAGATAGGTATGTATCCCAGAGACTACCCCATCTATGGAACAGGCTCCCCATCCATATGAAGCAGATTTCCTCCCTAACCCAATTCAAGTGCAACTTGGACAATTGGATTGGAAACCTGAAATTCATCCCTGGTTTGGCACCTATGTCTCTCATGGACACAAGCAACCTGTAAATGGTTAATTTCCCAGGTCCATGCTTACACTTATCAAGGGTATCAACACTTGTCAGACATTTGGGATGCATGGCTAGGTTTAAAAAGGCCCTTGTAGCCGTTAGCCTAGTAACACATATAAACCTATGAATGTAAGTCTGTCCTGATTGCAAAAGACTTGCTCTCAGTATAAATGCCCCACTTCACTGCAAGGCCTATCTATAAACAGGCTTACACTGGGAACCAGATTCCAAAAGACTTGTTTTCAGTCATCTCTCAGTTTAATTGGCACTTACACTGAGCAAGTCTTTTGGAACTGGCTCCAATGAGTGCCTCTGTACATCAGATGGTGGCAAACATGGGATGGTACGTAATATATGTTGCTGACTGCAAATGGTAAAAAAAAAACTTCTCTCTTACTGCACCTTTGAGCCAGCAACACCTATTTTCATGATCTATTGCCATATTCTAGTACTCACCACAGTGACACTTAAAAACAAACAAAAATGGTCAGTTAGATCTGTGCACTATTACACTTATCCACTTATTAAATCCCTAGGAAAATATTATAGGACTATAAAACAAGCAGGCTATCAACGTGGGTCAGTCATGACATCTAAAATATGTTTTAATATTCTACAGATGTTTGGCAGCAGCTGTGGTTTATTTACAAGGCTAAATCCAAAATAAATATGATTGTGGTAAGCACAGTCATATGTAAAATGTTGATAATGTTGTAAGTAGGAAAAGGGGAAACAAAATAAATTACAGAGACAAGGAACCATTGAGAGGGTAGCACACATCATACATGTACACACACATTCTACCCTCATGTGTGAAGTGCGTGCACACACACAACACACAAACACACGCATGCGCACACACACACACACACACACACACACACACACACACACACACACACACACACACACACACACCCCACTAGTCATTAAACAGTTGTTGAAATGAACACTTCGGTAAGAACATGTAACACTTAAAGGAACAACATGCCAGAATTCCATTCCAAGAACTGGTAAAGCACTGACAGATGGCAGGCTTTCCATATCAGCATGACAAGCACCAAAGGTGATATCTATGAGGCAGATGGCAATGACCTGAAACAATTATGGAGCTGCTAAGACTCAAACATGAGATGACAGGGCAACCAGATCATTTCTCTCTCTATCTGAGGACATAATTGCAAATTATACTAAACTCAGGCTACAATGAACAATGACAGAAGAAACATGGCATGATAAAATGTGTGCTTCTAAGTGGTAATAGCATTACTATTATGAGAAAGTGACTGCCTCAGGCCTACAAACACATACATTCTCAGTGTTCAGAACATAACTTGGTAGAAATTAGCAACTTTGTGTGTTGTATCATTAAGTGTTATGATAGGAATTCCAAAGCTAGCTGTGATTGATATTTGTCAGTGGTATGTACACAGCGGCAATCATTGGGCAGAAAGAACAGGCTTGTTTTTTACTCCTATCTAAAAAAGTGCCTGTAAAAAGTTATGCAGTTTGCAACAAGTTTCATAACTGTATTGGCAATGTGCTTCAAAACTGAAAGTGTATAATGGACAACAAATTACAGAATGACTTATTTTTATAAAGATGTACAGGAATTGTTGTACTTAGTGCATGCCAAATTTATTTCATCCTGGAGTGATCTTCACAAATTTCACAAGAAAGTTAATTGTATTTTCTGAAAGCATCATGAAAATTCTGTAATCACAGTTTAATAGTAAATAGATATATATTGATATATTTCACAATTTCATTTATTTATTTATTTATATTTGTTTACGGGGTAGAGAAGTGATTTGAGGCTCAGATACAGAATGTATAATAATGAAATGGAAGCTCTTATGTAGTATTATAACATAAAGACTATAGGTGAAGTTATATATAATAAACACTGTGGAACAAGACAAAAGTACAGCCATGTATGATGCCTACATACAACATGGTGCAGAGAGAGCAGTGGATGTGAACAAACTATACTGCAAGACAAATGAAATAAATTCATAATACAGCAAAGAGTAAAACATGAAACATTTACTGTTTTTAAAATGTCACAAAGGCAAATATTGAAAATATAGTACAGGAATAACAAAGAAGGAATACTTTAATTGAAGTGTGAGTGAGTGCAAAGAAGAACATTTCAACTGGTATTTCTGTTGAAGTTTGGAAGCAAGGAGGGAAGGAAGTGAGAAAAATCTGGAAGGTTTTGTTTAACAGTATTTTAAAAAGAGGTGAAGCACCAACATTCTGGAAGAAAGCTGTGGTAGCTGTATGTGAAGATTGCGTGAAGATAGCTGAAGGCTGCCAGCCTAGCCAGATAAAATTTTGGAGATAATTCTGCCATCTGTAAATGTTAATGTAAACCACAGGCTTGTTGTCTTAAATGGTAAAATAGTGTTACACGTGGAACTGAAAAAAAATGTAACAACAGTGCACTCTACTGACCAAGTAAAGCATGTTGTAACCCTTTGATGTAAACATGGCTTTGGCCTGTCTAGATGAAGGAATTCTTGCTACTGTTTTAAGGCCAGATTTAATGGCCAGAATTTGCATGCATAAATGTCCATAATGGCTTTGCTTCCTGATCTGGTGTGAGCTTACTAAAGAATGTAGCCTGTTAGCCTGGGAACCCAGGGAAGTGTGAAGAATGATGTAATGTGAACAAGGAATGTGATTTTAAAAACAGAGAGAATCAAAGAGCATTAAGTATTATTGTTTTGACCATCCAACTCATCAGCACTGTCTTGCTCTGTATGTAAGTTTATCTTAGACATGTGTTTTCTCTTAGAAATAGCTAGAAACTAGAAAGATTAGACTAAGTGTTTTTCTGTGATGTCAGAACTGTACTACTGAATTATTTTAAGTATTTCTCTGTGATCTCTGAACTCTTGACTAGCACTGTGTAGTAACAAGTATTGTCTTGTGTTTTGACTATTTGTTATTAAATATTTTTAAACTCTTTCAACTGTGGCTGTTTTTGTAGAGATAATTTAAGCTCTAGGGTACATTGCATATTTATAGTGATTACTGTCCAAGTCACTCCAAATAAGCCTTGCTGTTCAGTCATACTTACCATTTCGATAATAATATTGCACAGTAATAACTGGGCACACTTTTAAGGGCCTTTGAGTAGCTGATAAATATTAGCTGAGTGGTGGCAGTGATTTCTACTGTATAGTCTGGGTAAAAGGGGCACAGCTGGAAAACATGTGCCAGCCTTCCCCAGGAGTGTCTGTGTGGTTGTATAAGCTCTTCTCAAAGTGTGTGTGTGTGTGTGTGTGTGTGTGTGTGTGTGTGTGTGTGTGTGTGTGTGTGTGTGTGTGTGTGTGTGTGTGTGTGTGTGTGTCAGCTAACTGGGCAGAGACAAGAAGCACTGGTTGGACAGAGAGGGTGCTGGAGGTTTTAGCTTGCCCATTAGGCTGAGATCTGGACCCTATAGCTGTGCCAGTGGGGAGTCTTATTGGGGACCTGGAGAGCAAGGGAGTGATCAGCCCTGGACTGACTGTGATCTCAGTGTGCTTTTAAGGGAAATTGCACTTTACTCTGTGTATTTGTTATCCTTTCCTCCTATATGAGACACCTCTCACTGGTGTTAGTGGTGAGGATTGAGGCTCCTTGATTGCTGGGCCAGGGCATGGGTGTCACATATTAATTGTTTGGCAGTGGTGGGATATCCACATCACATATTAATTGGTTGGCAAATACTAATTGGCTTGTAGTGGTGTGGGTAGAGTGAATTCCTGTAGCTTGTGTACAGTGAGCTTTGAAGGTGTTTTGTACTCTAAATCAGCCACGCAGTGAATACTCAGAGTTCAGATCACAATTGTTTTATTTCTTTTGTTAGCTTAGTTAGCCACAGTGAGCAGGCAGCATGTCAGCAGAGGAGTATGGAAAGCTGACAAGGAGCCAGCTGGCAGAGATGTGCCAGGCTAGTGGACTGGTACATGGAAACCTGACTAAGGCAGACCTGATTGCAGCCTTGGTTACAGCTGCATCACAAAACAGCAACTAGGAGGACAATCAGACTGGCAGTGGAGATATAATACCCTCGGAGAATGGACAGCTCAACCTTTCTGCAGAGGACTTAAAATCCATCTGGATCTAAAGAGACTCGAGTTGGAGGCCAGGCATTTGGAGATAGAAGCCAAGGAAAAGGAGCGGCAGAAGAGGCATGAGAGGGAAATGCTGACTATTCACCAGAGTCATGGAGGTAATGGGGAAGGGAGTAACTGGACCCCAGAAGCACAAAAGGTCAGTAAATTTCTTCTGCAATTTAAAGAGGGGGATAATTTTGGTAGTTTCATTCATGTGTTTGAGAGGGTATGCAAACAGTATAGTGTTGACCAAAGGCTCTGGGTATGGTTCCTAAACCCCTTACTCCATAGTAAAGCTATAACTGTTTGTCAAAAATGTCTGACGATGCATGTTTTGTTTATACTGCTGTTAAAAATTCAATTGTTAGAATCATTTAAACTAACACCTGAAACATATAGGAAAAGGTTTTGTGAGCCTAGATGCAAGGCAGATGAAAGTGTGTGTGAATATGTTTCTGAATTGAGCACTTATTTCCATGGGTGGGTGAGTGGATGTCAGGTCACCATTTGTGAAGGGCTGGCAGAACTTTTGGTGAGGGAACAAGCCCTTAGCACTTTGCCTGAGGACATGAGGATCTGGTTAGCTGATAGACAATGTGCTACTTCAGATGAGTTGGGGAAAAAGGAAGATCTATACCTGGCAAGCAGGGCAGCCCTGCAAAGGAAGGGACCCCCAGTACTGGTCATGGGTCTAAAGGAACCCATGGTGTTCAGCCCAGACTTCCCCAACAGAATCTGCCAGTAGCAGGGGAAGCCACTAGTCCAGGTACACATCCAGGAGCTAGGGTTAAATGTTTTGAATGCAACCAGTGGAGCCACATACATGTGTCCACAGAGGCAAGGTGGGGAACAAAAGGTGAGAGAGCCAGTAAGTGGGAAAGACAAAATGCTAATAGTAGGTTGTCTTGAGACAACAAGGGTACCAAACTACCATCCTGCAGATGTCCTGATAGGGAAGGATTTGGATGAAGCAGTACCATGTGCTTATGCAGTTACATGCAGTCAGACTAGGAGACAAGCATGTGGGTCTGGTAGCCTGGGGAAGACCCAGACTGACTGCATACTTGCAGCCAGGACTGGTGAGGTGGTTACTTCAGGGAGGGAGCTACCCTGTAGCAGTGAGACTGAAGGTGAGCCACAGCTGCTTGGGGGTACTGATGGTCCCTTGGACAGAGTGACTGCAAAGGTAGAGGTGAGTAGTAGTACCCAGGCTGACAGTGAGGCACCACTGTCAGAGGATGCCAGACTTCCTGTGGAAGGGGAGCTGGGAAGGGTTACAGGGAGAGAGTTGAGACAGGCTCAGCTCTCAGTCCCTACATTGCAAGGCCTGAGGCAGGTAGCTAGGGAGGCACCTGATTCTCAAGGAAAGGGGGAATCTGTATACTGGGACAAAGGGTTACTATACAGAGAGTAGACCCCTGAGGGAGGGCTAGAAGGTGAGAGAGTACAGCAATTGGTAGTGCCTAGAGCCTACTTTGTGGCACTTCTAGCCATAGCCCATGATGTTCCCTTTGCAGGTCATATGGGCATAAAACGTACAAAGAGGCATATTATGCAGAACTTCTATTGGCCTGGAATTTCCAGGGATGTAACTGGGTACTGCAGGACCTGTGAGCAGTGCCAAAAGGCAGGCAAGGCAGGAGACAAGGTGAGAGCTCCTTTGATGCCTTTGCCTGTGATTGAGGAGCCATTTCAGAGGGTATCTATGGATACTGTGGGTCCTCTGAGTACCCCAAGTTCCACAGGCAAAAGGTATATCCTAGTGGTAGTGGATTATGCTACACGATACACTGAGGCAATGGCTTTGTCCTCCATTGAGGCAGAAAAGGTGTCAATTGCGTTGTTAGAGATTTTCAGCAGGGTAGGTTTCCCAAAAGAAATACTGACTGACAGAGGTGCCAATTTCATGTCAGACCTGCTGGCTTGTCTGTGGATGTCCTGTGGGGTGAAGCACATGATGACCACCCCTACCATCCCCAGACTAATGGTCTTGTTGAGAGGTTAAACTCTACAATCAAGTCCATGCTATGGGCATTTGCAGATCAGTTTAAGAGGGAGTGGGACAAATATTTGCCCTGTCTGTTGTTTGCATACAGAGAGGTTCCTCAGGAATCCACAGGTTTTTCACCCTTTGAGTTGCTGTATGGGCATAGTGAGAGGTACCTCTAGATTTAATTTGAGATGAGTGGGAAGGTGAGTGCAAGTCTCACAAGGAGTCTGTTGTGGCATACGTCCTAAACCTCAAGACAAGGCTAAGGGAACTCATAGGCTTGGCCCAGGAGAACCTGGCAGAAGCCCAACAACAAAAAAATGTGTGGTATGACAGGAATGCTCAAGCTAGAGAGTATGCTGTGGGGCAGCAGGTAATGGTTCTCATTCCTGTCAGACACAACAAGCTGCAAGCAGCTTGGGAGGGACCCTACAAGGTGGTAAGAAAGGTAAGTGATGTTAACTACATGGTGGAAATGCTAGGCAGATGTCAGGGGCACAAATTGTACCATGTTAACATGATGAAACCTTACTATGATAGGGAGGTCCTTGTGCTGAGCATTTGCAGTGGATTGCAAGAGGATTCTGAGAGAGATCTGGGGACTGATCTCCTCAGAGAGGCTCGGGCTTACACCTCAGTGGAAGGGGTAGCAATGTCCCAGCAGCTATATCGTACCCAGGTTCGTGAAATCCGAGAAGTGTTTCAGGAATTTGGGGACATGTTCACTGGGAAACCAGGGTGCACCCACCTGGGGCAACACCAGGTGGATACAGGACCCCAAAGGCCTATTAGGCAGACTCCTTATAGAGTGCCTGAGAGAGTCAGATGTTGAGGGAGGAAGTACAGGAGATGTTGGAACTAGGGGGGATTCAAGAGTCCAACAGTCTCTGGGCCTCCCCAGTGGTGCTGGTGCCAAAGAAGGATGGTAGCACCAGGTTCTGTGTGGACTACAGGAAATTAAATAGTCACACAGAGTCAGATGTTTACCCCATGCTTAGGACAGATGAGGCTCTAGACCAGCTGGATGGGGCTAAGTATCTTACAACCACTGTTCTTACCAAGTGTTACTGGCAGATGCCCTTGACTCCCAGTGCTAGAGAGAAGTCAGCCTTTGTGACTTTGTTTGGCTTGTATGAGTTCACAAAGATGCCCTTTTGGATGAAGAATGCCCCAGCAACTTTCCAGAGGCTGGTAGATCATATCCTAGCAGGGTCAGGAGGGTTTGCCCTTGCTTACCTAGATGATATTGCCATCTACATCCATTCCTGGCAAGAGCACCTCCAACATGTCAGGGAGGTGCTGGGCAGACTACAGAGGGCAGGGTTGACCATAAAGCCGAGCAAATGTCAGGTGGGTATGGCAGAGGTCTCCTACCTAGGACATAGAGTGGGGAGTGGTAAGATAAGGCCAAAACCTGCCAAAGTGGAAGCCATTCAGGCATGGCCTGCACCTGTTACTAAAAAGCAGGTGAGGGTATTTTTAGGGACAGCAGGGTACTACAGAAAGTTTGTCCCCAGTTATAGTACTATAGCTGCTCCCCTCACAGACCTGACAAGGAAGAACAGGCCAAATAAGGTAGTGTGGACCCCAGCATGTGAGCAGGCATTCCAGAAGCTTAAAGAAGCTTTGGGAGGACCCCCTGTTTTACCCAGTCCAGATTACAGCAAAGAATTTGTTGCACAGGTGGATGCTTCGAACCATGGGGTGGGGGCTGTACTTAACCAGATTTCTTCAGAGGGGGAAGAGCACCCAGTGGTTTATCTCAGTTGTAGGTTCCAACCCAGGGAGGAATGCTATGCAGCTGTAGAAAAGGAATGTCTAGCCATAGTGTTGGCACTGCAGAAACTTCAGTCTTATCTATATGGAAGGAAATTCACTGTTATGACAGATCACAACCCCCTAACATGGTTAAACAGAGCCAGCCAGCAAAATTCCAAGTTGCTAAGATGGAGCCTGGGGTTGCAAGCATATGATATGTCCATGCAGCACTGCAGTGGGATTAGCAATGCTAATGCAGATAGGCTCTCAAGACAGGGAATGGAGTAAGGTATACTCAGACAGACCTAACTTCTTCAAGCAGCGTTTCTCAAGGGTCACTTGAATAACTAGCTTGAGTTCTCCAGGGGAGGAGATGTGTGAAGATTGGGTGACGATAGATGAAGGCTGCCAGCCTAGCCAGATAGAATTTTGGAGATAATTTTGTCCTCTGTAAATAATGTAAACCACAGGCTTGTTGTCTTAAATGGGAAAAATAGTGTTACGTGTGGAACTGAAAAAATGGAACAACAGTGCAGTCTACTGACCAAGTAAAGCATATTGTGACCCATTGATGTAAACACGGCTCTGGCCGGTCTTGATGAAGGAGTTCTTACTATTGCTTTAAGGCTAGCTTTAATGGTCTTAATTTGCATGCATAAATGTCCTTAATGGCTTTGCTTCCTGACCTGATGTGTGATTACTAAAGAATGTAGCATGTTAGCCTGGGAACCCAGGGAAGTGTGAAGAATGATGTAATGTGAACCAGGAATGTGATTTTAAAAACAGAGAGAATCAGAGAGCATTAAGCATTTTTGTCTTGACCATCCAACTCATCAGCACTGTCTTGCTCTATATGTAAGTTTATCTAAGACTTGTGTTTTCTCTTAGAAATAGCTAGAACCTAGAAAGATTAGTCTGTGTTTTTCTCTGATGTCAGAACTGTACTACTGAATTATTTTAAGTATTTCTCTGTGATCTCTGAACTCTTGACTAGGACTGTGTAGTAAAAAGTATTGTCTTATGTTTTGACTATTTGTTACTAAATATTTTTAAACCTGTTCAACTCTGGCTGTTTTTGTAGAGATAATTTAAGCTCTAGAGTACATTGCATATTTATAGTGATTACTGTCCAAGTCACTCCAAATAAGCCTTGCTGTTCAGTCGCACTTACCATTTGAATAATAATATTGCACAGTAATAATTGAGCACCCTTTTAAGGGCCTTTGTGTAGCTGATAAATATTAGCTGGGTGGTGGCAGTGATTTCTACTGTATAGTCTGGATAAAAGGGGCACAGCTGGAGAACCTATGCCAGCCTTCCCCAGGATTGTCTGTGAGGTTGTATAAGCTCTTCTCAAAGTGTGTGTGCATGTGTGTGTGTGTGTGTGTGTGTGTGTGTGTGTGTGTGTGTGTCTGTGTGTGTGTATGTGTCAGCTACTTGGGCAGGGACATGAAGCACTAGTTGGACAGAGAGGGTGCTGGAGGTTTTAGCTTGCCCACTAGGCTGAGATCTGGACCCTATAGCTGTGCCAGTGGGGAATCTTATTGGGGACCTGGAGAGCAAGGGAGCGATTAGCCCCGGACTGACTAATCTCTGTGTGCTCTTAAGGGAAATTGCACTTTACTATGTGTATTTGTATTTCTTTCTACCTATATGAGACACCCCTCACTGATGTTAGTGGTGAGGATTGTGGCTCCTTGATTGCTGGGCCAGGGCATGGGCATCACACTGTAATAACTAAAGATTGTAAAGACCTATCAGATCCTGCTTTATACAGGCACATTTTCATTCTAAACCTTAAAATGTTTATCCTTATAATGGCTAAAAGAATGGCAAAGGTGATTCCAAAATTTATAGATATGGATCAATGTGGTTTTGTGGAAGAGAAACAAACGTTTGACAACATTAATAGAACAATGATGTTCTAGAAGGAAGCAGAATGTAAGACAATGTTGTTGGTGGGTCCTGATGCAGAAAAAGCATTCAGCAGAGTAAGCTGGGATTTTATAAGTAGTGCAATGGAAGCATTTGCATTCCCTGACAAAATAATAAGGTTAGTTAAGAGGACATATAAAGAACTGGAAGTGCAATTAAAGTGGGGGAGATCCTCTCTAATAAGTTCTGTTTCAATAGAGGAACCAGGCAGGGATATCCCCTTTGTTATTTCTGCTATATTTAGAACCACTGACAAATAAAATAAGGTACTCAGAAATTCAAGGATATAATTGGTATGGTAATCAAGAAAAGTAGGATGTATTTGCAGGTGATATTATTTTGTACCTGATAAAAAACAGAAAAGGACATTTCAGTGCTGTGGAACATTCTGAAACAGTTTCAGGTCTTTTTGGGATTCCAAATTAATGAAAATAAAACAAAGGCAATAGCTGTAAACTTTTTACCCACACATGAATTGGTTCAGAAATACTCATATTTATGAGGATATGATAAAATGAAATACTTAAGAGTATGGGTTAAAAAGGAGTCTGTTATGTCACTTATGGATATGTGGGAAGAGACTAAACAAAAGGTAATACAAAAACTGAGAAATTGTTCTGTTTTATGGATATGGATAGTAAAATAGAAGTAGTGAAAATGTTTTAGTCCCTTTAGTTTTATACGCAGGTCAGGCATATTTTTATCAACCAGAGAAGATGTGGATAGCAGTTAATAAAGAGTTGTTCCACCCAATAGAACAAGGTGGTTTAGGATTACCTGTTTAGAATGGGTATTTCAGATCTACACAGTTAAGGCTCCTATGTATAGCACAAGTAGAAAGCTATAATTCAAAATAGAAAGGGATGATGATAAAACATGGGGAAGGCTCAATAAATAAGGAAAGACTGGGATTTGGGATGTAGATCCTTAAGGAGAATAACAATAACACTACACAATATTATATACATAAAATAGAGCAAGTATTCTAAGAACTAAGCTAATACAGGAATGGATAAAGGAGATTCTGCTGATAGGGATGGCTACAATTAGGGTTACAGAAAATATGCAAGATTAGAATTTACTGGAAAAAATGGCAAAGGAACCAAATGCACTGGTAGCAAATACTTAAGAGAGGGGAAAGGTAATAGAATGGGAAGAGGCCAAGAGGCAGGCTAGAGATTCCCTTCCATATCAAGGACTGACATCAGAGTATAGGCAAAGAGAAAGGAATAGGGGGATCCTAAGTGAAAGACCATTACTGGAAGAGTTTTTTTGTAGAATCTAGAACACAAGCTGCTGTTAAAACGGGGATAATTAGTAAGGCATTTAAAATATTGCATGTTAATTAGACTGGATAAGCAATTCACAAAGAATCAAATATGCAACAAAGTCAAGAAGATTTAGGATCTTTGCTTGGAAGTAGTTGCATAGGCATTTTTATACTCCAAGCAGACTTCAAAAATTGTTTTTTTTCTTCAAGTACATTGCAAATGTTAGAGATGTGATGAAAGAAAGAGGTGACTGAGAACATATTTTTTGTGAGTGTAATCAGTTGCCAGACTTTAAAAATTTCCCTTTAGACTACTCTGTCAAAAATACTGGTTGAGTAAATTGGTGTGTCTAAGAAAATGATCTTTTGATCTGTGATACAGAATTGGAATTGCCTAGACATAGTAAGGCTTTGCTGAGTTTAATCCTGGTGGTTGCCAAAAGAGAAATGGTGAGAAAATGTAAATCAAAGTCTAAACCAACTATAGTAGAAGCAGTGACTATAGTAACAGAGGTAAAAGAACAGGAAGTGAGATCTTTAGGAAATGGTAGGAGCAAATTACGAATAGTGGGAACAATACATGCAAAATAATGTTTTGGAGGAGGAATGAGGTTTAAGGGAAGGCAGGAATTGAATAAGCTATGTAATGTTTGACTGACAATGACTATAAAATATTATATGTGATGTATAATGTTTGCAAATGCAGGAGAAGCCAAATATTAAAGATTGAGTCAGTATGTGTTAAGAGAAATTAAAATTGTTATGTAATGCTTCCTGCAGTAAAACATTCACTTTTAAATATAGATTGGAATGCATTGTTGGAAGTTTTATTTATTTATGCTTTATTACTGGGGTAGAGCACTGAACTCCGTAGACCTTTTTCAGACTCAGCCCAAGAGCATGTTCTGGTTAAGTGACTTTCTCAGAGTCACCCAGTTAGACAATAGAGACAGAGGGAATTAAACCCTGGACCACTGGACCACAGGAAACAGCTTGTTAACAGCTCCTTTATCCTCTGTGTCAACTCCCAGGGTAAAATCCTTAAGCCTGGAGGTATTGAGTCATACAGATTTGGACCTAAAACAAAGAAGCAGTGGCTCACAAGGTAAATAGCCTAGTTTGTGGAGTCTGGAGCAGAATGGGCATGTGCTTTGTGCTTATAAGTGGGAATTGTGAAAGTGGGCAGAAAAGTTTCTAGAAACATAGTGAACCTAGTAAAAGCTTTGCCATTTGTTTAACAAGTAGCCATTTTGTTTTTTGCATGATCAAACAATATTGTTCTTGGCAGGGGTAAGTGTACACTGAATCTGCATATCTTAATGTGTAGTTGGAAATGTAGGTTTTGGTCTAACCAGATTCCTAGGTATTTGAATGAGTTAGTTGCTTCTTTTGCGTTGCTGTTATGATCATTAGATTGCCAAGATGGAGGAAGCTTGGATTTTTTTGTTTTACTTCCAAAGAGCAAAGCCGTGGTTTCAGTGGTGTTTATGAGTAGCTTCTTTGTATTCAGTCAGTCATTAAGTAAGCAAAGATCAATTTCTATTTGTGTTTTTCTTGTAGCTTGCTCTGAATGCAGTCTTAAAAGAACCATGTTGTTTGTATAAAGTATGACTGGAAGATGATAAAAGTCACATATTAATTGATTCATGAAAATAGAAAAGAGATACATATACAGAACCCTATGGGACCCTTTTGTTTAAAGGGGAGTTGGATGAGAAGGAAGATCAGTTTTTGCCTTCAAATACCCTGGTTGAAGGCTGGTCTAAAAACAAGTTTGAAGCTGTTGGGCTAATGCCTATATCCAAAAGGTGCTTCAGGACTACAGAGTGGTCAACAAGATCAAAGTCTTTGGTTAAGTCAGTAAAAACTGCACCCATGAGTTTACCCGTATCTGTACTGAGTAAGATTTCAACAGTCCATAGGGCAGTCATAGTTTTTATACATGTCCAGAAGCCATGTTATTTTTGCAGAGAGAGTATATTTTTGAAGAAATTCTGGTATTGGATTTAAATTATTTTTATGAAATTTTACTCAATTTGACTTATAATTAAATATCCATTTAACAAGAAATAGGACAAAATGAGAAGTACTTGTAGGTTTTATCTGTTTAGGTTATGTTTTATCTGAGGCTGGTTTACAGATAGTGGGCAACAAGCTGCGGTGGTGCAGCGGTAGCATTGTCACCTCACAGCAAGAGGTTCTCCCATTCAATTTTTGGCTGGAGCGCATTCTGTGTGGAGTCTGCATGTCCTCCCCACAGTCGAGTAGCGTTCAAAAGACATGTGTGAATGGGCATGCCTTTGTTGAAGATTGGGCATTGAGCTGGCACCTCGGCACCGTAAAAATCTACTGCCAATCATTAGCGGACCAGAGTTCCATTGTGGCGACCCCTAACTGGGAAAAGCCGAAAGAAAAACAACAACAACATTTTGGCAAATACATGTGTTGAAAATATGTTAAAGAGGGACAGTGATGAATTATTTGCAATAACTTATGAACCAGGAATGCAAATTATCAGTTGTAGGATCATTAAGAAGCATTTTCTCAAGTAAACATTCAGTATTTTTACATTTGAGCTATCAGAAGTAAAACAGAGGAGTATAAGGAGGATAAGGAGGGACAGAAGATGTGCAGGAACTGTGGAGATTTGTGAACACTTTGATAGACTACAGAATGTTTGTATGCAGCAAATGCCCATGGTAAGTAAATATGGCAGCAGTGAGTGACTTATTCATGTAAAAATAAATACATTACTGTGCCTGTCAGCATCCATGCAAGGGGAATCAGCAACCAGTTTTAACATACAGACACAAACACACCCCCTTGCTCTCAAAGTCTGTAGTTGTGACTGCGCTGTTCACCTTTACTTACTCATTCTTTCAACTAAAAGTGTTTGAATGGAGTGAAATAAAAATGCTCCCAAATTGCTGTTACATAGCTCATCTTATGCAATTTATTTTAGTCAATTCTACATATGTGATGGAGTTCCAAAGGTTAGGCCTCAGAAAATAGAAAGCCTGGGTCATGCTAATGAGCATCTAGAAATTACAGGCAGAAGAAGTATTGCGCAAAAACAACTGCAAATGTCTACATGTTGTAGCTTGTACAACAGACCAGGAAGTAAATTATATCTTTTACTATAAATCTTTTATGTTTATTCTTAAATATTTAATGTAAAACTGAGAATTTTTCTGTTTATTCTATAAATTAGCTGGAAGATGAGTCATATATTCTGAGATTCCATTATGCCTCATGTAGTTATGTTCCAGTGAAGCTGTAACCTGACAAATTCAGCTGGTCAAAGATTTATGTGGAGAAAAAAATGAAATGTTGACAGGGGGCAAGCCCTCGTGCAACCACCATGTGGAAGAGTTTTACCCTCACATCCCATAATTATATTCCAATTGTATGGCTCTGCAACAGTGGAAAAAATAAAATGATATGAGAATAAACAAAATCATTCTGCCGTAACAAAAACATCACTAGCAAGGATTTCCCGCCGTACAGTAAGCACAAATTAAAATTGGATTCTAACCATTTGTACTACATAACCATTCTGAAACATAACATGCCACATGGAATTAACTACGAAATACAAACTATACCACGTAGATACAGTATGTTTGGCAAGGGAAGGCAAAGGAATTTTAAAATGTGGATGGTTCACCATTTTTTTCATACCAAAGGCACTGTGATAGTTTCACAGGCTCTTTAAAAAGGTTTTAATATACAAACTAACTTAAAGACAAAGGTTATTACTAAATTTATGAAAGTTATGCTTTTGGCAAACAAAATATTCCAGAAATGAGGTGGTTCTTATTACAAATATACCTTAGTGTATCATATTGTGTTGAATTGCCCATGCAAAGACTGTGGGTATACATTGACTAAAAATGACTTTCATCCTACATGTGAACAAACCAATGTGGTGTGTTTTGCAAAATATAGCAGTGTTTTACAAAATAAAGCAATATCTTGCTTACAAAAATAAAATAAAAATGAATATAATCCATGTTGTTTTAATGTCAGTGCTGCTCCATGGACCCATTGCATTACTGTGTCTTCCATCAGACACTGCTGACAAACTATAATATAGAAATGTAAATAGTTGTGTTGTTTTTTGATATGTATACATTTTGCATTCCTTGTTTTTGTGTGCTTTTTCTTCCTATTGTATAATGCTTCTTTTATTATGTAGTATTTTGATAAATCTTTTCAAATAAAGAGATTTGGGAAAAAATTACATCTATCAGAGTGACTGCTTTGCAGGTGATTTAAAGGCTAGTGTATACTACTGCATTGTACTAATATCTACCAGATGGGCGGCTGTATCAAAAAGGCCAACACAAATGTAACAAAATTAATCTTCAGACTGCTTTATAATGACCACTGTCATGACTGATTATCATTGTCAGTCTGGTATTAAACTACTACAAAGCTTACATTTGCTTACTCTGCTTAGCACCATCTAAATGTGGCTTGACCATCATAGGTATAGCCATGCATAGACCCTAAACACTACAGTGCACACTGGTTAATAAAGTTTTATTTATTTATTTATTTTATGCAAAGAAATGTGCACAAATTTAATTGTTAAAGAAATATTATAATGGCTTTTGGTTATATATTTTGATAAAAGGCCTTTTTTAGAATGCCTGTCTAATTACATAGCATTTCATTTATTTTATTTTTGCTTAAGCTTGCCAGTTCAGAAGTTATTTTTTGCGGATGATGGGATACAGTTGTGGATGATGGAACTACGTTCTGGAAATTGATATACGATTCTAGAAATCCTGGCTTCACCCTTAATTACGTAAAAGATAAATGGAATTCCTCTCCTTATACATACAATGTATTAATAATCAATCTTACATTGAAACTGAACTGAAATCCCTCCAGCCAGAAAAATTCCTGTACTTCCTACATCATTACTTGAAACTTTCTCATACCTTTGCATCCCATGGATTTACTGTGCCTAATATTGTCTTGTTTAATCGATAAATGATTACTCAACCAAAAAAGCAATCAAAACTGACACTCCCAGGGTAGTAAAACACAGCAATTATTTTTGCAGGGGGTCAAGCCCCCATAATCCCCAAAAGATATATAGATACATACACACACACACACACACACATATATATATATATATATATATATATATATATATATATATATATATACACACACACACATATATATATATATATATATATATATATATATATATATATATATATATATGGGTCTACTTCTTTACATTTCCTATGGTTGAGACCATAAGATCAAAGTTTTGAAACTTCAAACCATTTAAATGGAGATCACTGTACAATCTTTGTACAAACTTTGATCTTATGGTCTTAATCATAAGAAATTTGATGTTTTGAAACTTTGAAATTTAGAAGTAGACCCATATAAATATATACATATATATATATATATATATATATATATATCTTAGTTATATGCACTCCAACTTCAAGATTTTATAAACTTCAAAAACACAAAGTGATTAAAACACAGAACTCACCTTTTGTTATTCTCGAAATTCAAATTTAACTGCCATTACACGTTCTGAGTGTTGATCAACTAGCTGCTAACAAACAGTTGGTTTCCTGTTTCCCATACACTTGATACCATATTTCCTTATGCTATCTAAACAATTTTGCACTTGACACACATTTTAAGAATATTTTTTTCTCATAGCACACTATTTTTCCTGAGGACCTGTTCCTTTTTATGAAGCACAAGATCGCCAACTCCCACACATAGACTGTGTGACCAATGGCCAGATATTTGCCTCTTTCCATAGGAGAGAAAAATATATGATTCCTATTGTACTCTGAAGAAGGAAATGACCAAGTTGTAATCAGCAACAAACAGGAACCCAGCAGACTCCATCAAACTCCTTTGCTTGTAACAGCAGCAGTTTTTCAACCACTTTTTCTCCTATATATTTGTATCAGTATTCTAGCAAGAGTACAAGTACTAGTAGCCTTAGGGAAGCAGAAAGAACCTAGAATGATGTCAGCATGTCATCTGTGAATACACCCTGCAGAAAGGAATGCCAGGCAAGGCACTCACAGGTGATGTAACTATTTTTTAAAATTCAAAATTTTATTCTAATAATAAAGCATTTATTAAAAATGTAACTTAAAATACTAACTTAAAAAACTCACATGAGATTGTAAAGGGTTATTTCATTTCAGGACTTTAGAGCTGATAATTTTTGACAAAAGCAAATGCCCAGAATACGCGTGATTAACTATCTGCTCAAAGGCACAGAATAACTCTGCAAGAGCTAAATCCATCGATATCAGAGAGAGGATAATTGCTTAGATTATCTGCATACGGATGCTCTGTGACTGAAGTGCAGTGAACACCACTTACTGTGACATAGCGGATGATTTGCATGTCGGCAGCTATCACTGAAACATAGGTTCCCCTTTGTTTCAGTCTCTGAGGTGAGGAAAGTTACAGCAGTGTAGAAAGGTCAAGTGTTATTATGTAGCAGACTGTAGAGGTTAACTTTTGGAGTTTCCCACATGTCTTCAGGCTGTTGAACTGGGTAAACAAACAGGGACACGTTTAGCTAAGAGAACTAAGTGACTGTTATTAACCAACAAGTGTTGGCACTAGCAAAGGGCAGCACTTTCCAAAATGCATTACTGTTTCGCTTTTTGCAAGATTTCTAATAAATAGTCAGACGTGGGCAAAAAAAAAAAAAAAAACTAATGCACTAGTGTACTTCCAGTTCCTTGTTCAGTAGTAACTAAAAATATAATAATAATAATAGTATTAATGATAATAATACAATTGATTTCATCAGCATAACAGAATTAACAAACAGTCATCCACAATTCAGTTTAAACATATGCTACACATTTTTCAAGAATACTTATGAAAGGTACACTAATCATATAAACTGGTGTCATATACAGGGTTGGGGTTAGCAGTCCCACTTTTGAAATGGAAGAAAAAACTTGCATTATTCGTATTCTGTGTTAATTTTGGTAATGCCCATTGAAAAGGAGAGAATTGTTAACATATATTATCTATATTTACTGTTGTATGCAAAGTAAATAGCATTCCACAATCATGCACTGCCAGTTTCACAGATGTTCAGTCTAGACACTTGTTTGTCCAATGTTGCCATTTGTGATAGCATAAGAGAGATGGTTGGCATAATAATAAGGTCTTATCCTCGCAGATACAAAATACAGGGTTTGATTCCAACATCTGGTTATTGGTAATAGCTTTCAGATTGATAGCCTATCATTTACCTATGAACTTATTATGAATGTATTGTCAGACAAGTCCTTCTATTTAAGCTGACAAAGAAATCACATTCAAACCTGTGCAAAAATCTAGACAGAATACTAAAGTGAATGTGTGCTAACAGAAATAGCTAACAGTATAGAGGAAATGTGCAAGTACAACTGATTAGAAAAGGCTGGCATGTGTAAAGTGCTCTACCATTAAGTTAATCTTACCTCCTTGTACCATTCTAAGTTAGAGTGTTCACTCGTTGAGTGTATGTCCCTGTATGCCCTTAAGGCTATACTAAAGGAAAATGGACCACAGGTACCCTGGTGCTCCTCCTGGTATGGGCTATTATAAATATAAACAGGGACACCTGCCCTAGATCAATTACATTATTTTCAGGAAGGTGGGTAACTGATTCTAAGGACAAGTACATCACCTTTAACCATATCAACAGACAATCATTCCAATAACAAGTAAATCAGTTTCAGATACAACAATACTCGAATAATTGTGAGTGTAGCATTACTCATAATTACTGTCAAACAAAGAATATTACCCAGTGATGTGCCAGTAAGTTTAGGAACCGTCATTTTATAGATGCTAAGGAGATTGAATAGGGAAGAATTTGTATGGCACAAGCTGGGTAGGGTATTTTGCAGCCTTGGTAATACTTATGGGCATTAGACTAGGTTTAAGTTCTGTGTTTCTAAAGTATAGCCAAACAATTAATTTATGCGACTGACAAGGTCACAAGAAAGCCTGAAACATGGCCTGTGTATAGCTATCTCTTCTCACCTGTATTACTATAACGACTCTCTCCTCTTTAATAGAAAGATTCCTTCTGATATCTGTAATACAGTCCCAATCCCTCACAATCCATGCCTTTCCAGCTACCCTGCTCTCAATTCCAACTCCAAAGAATCTAAAGACCTTGCCTCCTTCCTACTCCAACTAATCTCTATCTTCCTGTCTGGTGACATACATCCTAATCCCAGACCCTCAGACAACCATGCTTCTAACCCTAACTTGTCTTCCTCACCCTCTGGCCATAAATCTCTTCTTTTTGCTACCATTAACATCCAATGTTTATGTAATAAACTTCCTATCCTTCATGCCTGGCTATCCCATTACCACCCTGACACTCTCTCTATCACCAAAACATGGCTAAAACCCCACATAAAAGATTTAGAAATTTCCACTCGCAGCTACAAGATCATAAGAAATGACAGAACTCTAAAGAAAGTGGTGGAGTAGCCCTATTTTTCTCCTTCTCCATAACTATGACACCCTTTACAAAGCCTATACCCCAATTCGCAACAGCTGAACTAACCCTGGCCTCCTAAAAATTAATAACCATAAAAACATATGTATAGCTGCCCTTTATATTCCACCAGGAAATAACATCCCCATTCTTGAAGATATCCTCTCTTGGTTCTCATCCAATATAAACAATGAAACTATACTCCTAGGTGACATAAATATAAACTGGGCTTCTATTCAATCACCTACATCATCTCAGAATATAAACCTATACAACTACATCTAAATAATTACCTCTCCTACCAGATTTAATGAAGATAACAACTCTGGTAGTATTTTGGACTGGATATTAGTTTCTCACCCCAACTCCATTTCTGACAACGGCACCCTACCCAACTCCCTCAGCGATCATCTCCCTGCCTTTGCCATCATTCACCATCCTCCCTCCATCTTCACCACAACTACAACACAACTTGTATGCCAAAAAACTTCAACCCTCTAGCTTTCTCTGACTCACTAAAACATGAACTGGAACCCTGTAAAAACTCTCCCTCTTGACGATGCTGTTACATACTTCAATACTACATTCAATAACCTGCTTCGCTCCCCCCAGAACTAAAAGAATCAAAACCAAATCCACCCCTTGGCTAACTAAAGCAACTATAACATTCATGCATCTCCGAGATAAATCTTGGAAGTGTTACCATAAATCTAAAACACCTAACACCCTTACTGAGTGTAAGCAACTTCATAATAAAATGAAAAAAACAAATTGCTTTAGACCAAAAGTCCTAATACTCCAAGCTTCAAAACAATCATAGATCCAACCCCCAAACATTTTGGAACAGTATATCTGCTCTCCTCTCTCCTGGCAAAAAAGACAATCCCTGCCCTGACCCTAACTCTCTAGATCATATCTTAGCTAACGAATTCAACTCTTTCTTTATTGATTCAATAGCTAAGCTCAGCACATCATTCTCCAATAACACTTCTAGTCCACCCTCATCCCACACCCTCAACTCTAGTCTCACTGACATCAGCACTACTAATCTCCCCCCTTTACCATACAACCCGTCTCTCTACACATCATAAAAAAAACTTCCACTAAAACTAAAACCATGCCCTCATGCCCCAGACAACCTTCCATCTAACTTTCGCAAGCTAGCTGCAGATGGCATAGCCCTTCCCATCATCATACTTATCAACTGTTCAATCCAAGAATCCTATGTACCCCTCCACTGGAAGAGAGTGTTCATCATTCCCCTCCACAAAGGAGACAACAATACTGAAATCTCCAACTTCCGTCCTATAGCCATCCTGTCCCCTATCTTAAAAGTCCTTGAAAAATGCATACACTTGCAACTCCTTCCCTACCTCCTAGACAATCAACTTCTTTCTCCAACTCAACATGGATTTAGACCTGGACATAGTGCTACCACTGCCCTTCTCTCCTTCCTTGACATCATCAACTGCACCCGAGACTCTGGCAACATTGTATCTACCCTTCTCCTACACTTATCAAAGGTCTTCAATACTGTTTCCCACAAACTTCTCTTGTCCAGACTATCTCCTCTCAGTCTCGTCCCCTCCTCTATTAACTAATTTTCCAGTTACCTTTCTAATAGACAACAAGCCGTCAAGTGGAACAATAGTACCTCTTCCTTCCTTCACACTCCAACAGGAGTTCCACAAGGATCTATACTGGGTCCCTTACTTTTTAACATCTTCATTAATAATTTTCATCAGTGCATTCCTAATACCAAACTTGTCCAATATGCAGATGATTCCATCATAATTTGCTCTGCTGAATCTGTCCCCAAACTCATGCAACTAACACAAGATGCCTTCTCTTGTACCGAGTCTTGGATGCAGAATAATCACCTTGCTCTCAATGAATCCAAAACCAAAGTCATAATCTTTACCCAATCTAAAACCACCTCTATCAATATAAATTCCTTCTCCATTGTCAGCCAGAAAAAGATTCCATTAAAACTGTCTCCTATACAAAACTTCTAGGTGTTATCATTGATGAACATTTAAAGTTTGACATTCATATACAAACTAGTATTAAGAAAACACACCAAAACCTCAGAATGCTGTATTGTCACAGCTGTTATCTCAATCCCTCACCCAAACATTTACTCTCTACTTCCTATCTCATCCCCTCTCTCTTGTATGGAGCCCCTCTCCTCACCAACCTTCAATCCTCCCTAAAGTCAAAACTGTCTCGCTGCTACAATAAAATCACTGTAAGTTTGCTACTGGGACCAAATCCTCCTCCCACCACTGTGATGCACTTCACTCTTTGAACTGGCTGGAACTCCCCCACTATCTCTCTTACACTGAACTGCTAACTGGTCACAAACACATTTTCAAACCCTCTAACTGCCCTTCCTTATGGAATTCACCCCCACCCCCACACACACACATTCGAATCACCTAAAACCACTCTGCCTTCAAGATCATGCCCCATTCTCATCTTTCTTCTCATTGGGAATGCTCATGCTGTCACTCCACTTGACCCCTTCTATATAATTTCTGTTCCCCATCCTTTTTTTCCTCCTTTCTCAAAACTCAACCCAGTGACTCCCTTCATTTCATTTCCACTCCCTCCCGCTTTTTTCCTTTCTCATAAATCACACTAGTGACTCCCTTCATTTCACTTCCACTCCCTCCCCCTTTTTTCCTTTCTCATAACTCACCCTAGTGACTCCCTTCATTTCATTTCCACTCCATCTTCCTTTTTCCTTTCCCATAACTCACCCTAGTGACTCCCTTCATTTCATTTCCACTCCCTCTCCCTTTTTCCTTTCTCATAACTCACCCTAGTGACTCCCTTAATTTCATTTCCACTCCCTCTCCCTTTTTCCTTTCTCATAACTCACCCTAGTGACTCCCTTCATTTCACTTCCACTCCCTGTCCCTTTTTCCTTTCTCATAACTCAGCCTAGTGACTCCCTTCATTACACTTCCACTCCCTGTCCCTTTTTCTCCTTTCTCATAACTCAGACTAGTGACTCCCTTCATTTCATTTCCACTCCCTCTCCTTTTTCCTTTCTCATAACTCAGCCTAGTGACTCCCTTCATTTCATTTCCACTCCCTCTCCTTTTTCCTTTCTCATAACTCAGCCTAGTGACTCCCTTCATTTCATTTCCACATTTCCACTCCCTCTCCCTTTTTCCTTTCTCATAACTCAGCCTAGTGACTCCCTTCATTTCATTTCCACATTTCCACTCCCTGTCCCTTTTTCTCCTTTCTCATAACTCAGCCTAGTGACTCCCTTCATTTCATTTCCACTCCCTCTCCTTTTTCCTTTCTCATAACTCACCCTAGTGACTCCCTTCATTTAATTTCCACTCCCTCTCCCTTTTTCCTTTCTCATAACTCACCCTAGTGACTCCATTCATTTCATTTCCACTCCCTCTCCCTTTTTCCTTTCTCATAACTCAGCCTAGTGACTCCCTTCATTTCACTTCCACTCCCTCTCCCTTTTTACTTTCTCATAACTCACCCTAGTGACTCCCTTCATTTCACTTCCACTCCCTCCCCCCTTTTTCCTTTCTCATAACTCACCCTAGTGACACCCTTCATTTCATTTCCCCTCCCTCTCCCTTTTTCCTTTCTCATAACTCACCCTAGTGACTCCCTTCATTTCACTTCCACTCCCTCCCCCCTTTTTCCTTTCTCATAAATCACCCTAGTGACTCCCTTCATTTCATTTCCACTCCCTCTCCCTTTTTCCTTTCTCATAACTCACTCTAGTGACTCCCTTCATTTCATTTCCACTCCTTCCCCTTTTTTTCCTTTCTCATAACTCACCATAGTGACTCCCTTCATTTCATTTCCACTCCCTCTCCTTTTTCTTTTCTCATAACTCACCCTAGTGACTCCCTTCATTTCATTTCCACTCCCTCTCCCTTTTTCCTTTCTCATAACTCAGCCTAGTGACTCCCTTCATTTCATTTCCACTCCCTCTCCTTTTTCCTTTCTCATAACTCACCCTAGTGACTCCCTTCATTTCATTTCCACTCCATCTCCCTTTTTCCTTTCTCATAACTCAGCCCAGTGACTCCCTTCATTTCACTTCCACTCCCTGTTCCTTTTTCTCCTTTGTCATAACTCTCCCTAGTGACTCCCTTCATTTCATTTCCACTCCCTCTCCCTTTTTCCTTTCTCATAACTCAACCTAGTGACTCCCTTCATTTCATGTCCGCTCCCTCTCCCTCTCCCATTTTCCTTTCTCATAACTCACCCTAGTGACTCCCTTCATTTCATTTCCACTCCCTCTCCCTTTTTCCTTTCTCATAACTCACCCTAGTGACTCCTTAATTTCTTTTCCACTCCTTCTCCCTTTTTCCTTTCTCATAACTCACCCTAGTGACTCCCTTCATTTCATTTCCACTCCTTTCCCTTTTTCCTTTCTCATAACTCACCCTAGTGACTCCCTTCATTTCATTTCCACTCCCTCTCCCTTTTTCCTTTCTCATAACTCACCCTAGTGACTCCCTTCATTTCATTTGCACTCCCTCTCCCTTTTTTCCTTTCTCATAACTCACCCTAGTGAGTCCCTTCATTTTATTTCCTCTCCCTTTTTCCTTTCTCATAACTCACCCTAGTGACTCCCTTCAGTTTATTTCCACTCCCTCTCCCTTTTTCCTTTCTCATAACTCACCCTAGTGACTCCCTTCATTTCATTTCCACTCCCTCTCCCTTTTCCTTTCTCATAACTCACCCTAGTGACTCCCTTCATTTCATTTCCACTCCCTCTCCCTTTTTCCTTTCTCATAACTCACCCTAGTGACTCCCTTCATTTCATTTCCACTCCCTGTCCCTTTTTCCTTTCTCATAACTCAGCCTAGTGACTCCCTTCATTTCATTTCCACTCCCTCTCCCTTATTCCTTTCTCATAACTCAGCCTAGTGACTCCCTTCATTTCATTTCCACTCCCTCTCCCTTTTCCTTTCTCATAACTCACCCTAGTGACTCCATTCATTTCATTTCCACTCCCTCCCTTTTCCTTTCTCATAACTCAGCCTAGTGACTCCCTTCATTTCACTTCCACTCCCTGTCCCTTTTTCCTTTCTCATAACTCAGCCTAGTGACTCCCTTCATTTCACTTCCACTCCCTGCCCCTTTTACTCCTTTCTCATAACTCTCCCTAGTGACTCATTTCATTTCCACTCCCTCTCCCTTTTTCCTTTCTCATAACTCACCCTAGTGACTCCCTTCATTTCATTTCCACTCCCTCTCCCTTTTTCCTTTCTCATAACTCACCCTAGTGACTCCCTTCATTTCACTTCCACTCCCATTTTTCCTTTCTCATAACTCACCCTAGTGACTCCCTTCATTTCATTTCCACTCCCTCTCCCTTTTTCCTTTCTCATAACTCACCCTAGTGACTCCCTTCATTTCATTTCCACTCCCTCTCCCTTTTCCTTTCTCATAACTCACCCTAGTGACTCTTTTCATTTCATTTCCACTCCCTCTCCCTTTTTCCTTTCTCATAACTCACCCTAGTGACTCCCTTCATTTCATTTCCACTCCTCTTTTTTTCTCCCCTCATAACTCACCCTAGTGACTACCTTCATTTCATTTCCACTCCCTCTCCCTTTTTCCTTTCTCATAACTCACCCTAGTGACTCCCTTCATTTCATTTCCACTCCCTCTCCCTTTTTCCTTTCTCATAACTCACCCTAGTGACTCCTTCATTTCATTTCCACTCCCTCTCCCTTTTTCCTTTCTCATAACTCACCCTAGTGACTCACTTCATTTCATTTCCACTCCCTCTCCCTTTTTCCTTTCTCATAACTCACCCTAGTGACTCCCTTCATTTCATTTCCTTTCCCTCTCCCTGTGTCTCTGTTTTGCTTTTTCATAACTTACCCTAGTGACTCCTTCATTTCATTTCCACTCTCTCCCTTTTTCTTTTCTCATAACTCTCCATAGTGACTCCCTTCATTTCATTTCCACTCTCCCTTTTTCCTTTCTCATAACTCACCCTAGTGACTCCCTTCATTTCATTTCCACTCCCTCTCCCTTTTTCCTTTCTCATAACTCAGCCTAGTGACTCCCTTCATTTCATTTCCACTCCTGTCCCTTTTTTCCTTTCTCATAACTCACCCTAGTGACTCCCTTCATTTCAATTCCACTCCCTCCCTTTTTCCTTTCTCATAACTCACCCTAGTGACTCCCTTCATTTCATTTCCACTCCCTCTCCCTTTTCTCCTTTCTCATAACTCACCCTAGTGACTCCCTTCATTTCATTTCCACTCCCTCTCCCTTTTTCCTTTCTCATAACTCACCCTAGTGACTCAATTCATTTCACTTCCACTCCCTCAACATTTTCTCCTTTCTCATAACTCACCCTAGTGACACCTTTCATTTCATTTCCACTCCCTCTCCCTTTTTCCTTTCTCATAACTCACCCTAGTGACTCCCTTCATTTCACTTCCACTCCCTCTCCCTTTTTCCTTTCTCATAACTCAGCCTAGTGACTCCCTTCATTTCATTTGAACTCCCTCTCCCTTTTTCCTTTCTCAGAAATCACCCTAGTGATGCCTTTCATTTCATTTTCACTCCCTCCCCTTTTTCCTTTCTCATAACTCACCCTAGTGACTCCCTTCAATTCATTTCCACTCCCTCTCCCTTTTTCCTTTCTCATAACTCACCCTAGTGACTCCCTTCATTTCATTTCCACTCCCTCTCCCTGTCTCCCTGTTTTCCTTTTTCATAACTCACCCTAGTTACTCCCTTCATTTCATTTCCACTCTCTCTCCCCTTTTCCTTTCTCATAACTCACACTAGTGACTCTTTTCATTTTATTTCCATTCCCTCTCCTTTTTTCCTTTCTCATAACTCTCCCTAGTGACTCCCTTCATTTCATTTCCACTCTCTCTCCTTTTTCCTTTCTCATAACTCACCCTAGTGACTCCCTTCATTTCATTTCCACTCCCTCTCCTTTTTCCTTTCTCATAACTCACCCTAGTGACTCCCTTCATTTCATTTCCACTCCCTCCTTTTTTCCTTTCTCATAACTCACCCTAGTGACTCCCTTCATTTCATTTCCACTCCCTCTCCATTTTTCCTTTCTCATAACTCACCCTAGTGACTCCCTTCATTTCATTTCCACTCCCTCTCCCTTTTTCCTTTCTCATAACTCACCCTAGTGACTCCCTTCATTTCATTTCCACTCCCTCCCCCTTTTTCTCCTTTCTCATAACTCTCCCTAGTGACTCCCTTCATTTCATTTCCACCCCCTCTCCCTTTTTCATTTCTCATAACTCACCCTAGTGACTCCCTTAATTTCATTTCCACTCCGTCTCCCTTTTTCCTTTCTCATAACTCAGCCTAGTGACTCCTTTCATTTCACTTCCACTCCCTGTCCCTTTTTCTCCTTTCTCATAACTCACCCTAGTGACCCCCTTCATTTCACTTCCACTCCCTCTCCCTTTTTCCTTTTTCATAACTCACCCCAGTGACTCCCTTCATTTAATTTCCACTCCCTCTCCCTTTCCTCCTTTCTCATAACTCACCCTAGTGACTCCCTTCATTTCATTTCCACTCCCTCTCCCTTTTTCCTTTCTCATAACTCACCCTAGTGACTCCCTTCATTTCACTTCCACTCCCTCCACCTTTTTTCCTTTCTCGTAACTCAGCCTAGTGACTCCCTTCATTTCACTTCCACTCCCTGTCCCTTTTTCTCCTTTCTCATAACTCACCCTAGTGACTCCCTTCATTTCACTTCCACTCCCTCTCCCTTTTTCCTTTCTCATAACAGCCTAGTGACTCCCTTCATTTCATTTCCACTCCCTGTCCCTTTTTCTCCTTTCTCATAACTCACCCTAGTGACTCCCTTCATTTCATTTCCACTCCCTCTCCCTTTTCCTTTCTCATAACTCAGCCTAGTGACTCCCTTCATTTCATTTCCACTCCCTCTCCCTTTTTCCTTTCTCATAACTCAGCCTAGTGACTCCCTTCATTTCATTTCCACCCCTCTCCCTTTTTCCTTTCTCATAACTCACCCTAGTGACTCCCTTCATTTCATTTCCACTCCCTCTCCCTTTTTCCTTTCTCATAACTTAGCCTAGTGACTCCCTTCATTTCATTTCCACTCCCTCTCCCTTTTTCCTTTCTCATAACTCAGCCTAGTGACTCCCTTCATTTCATTTCCACTGCCTCTCCCTTTTTCCTTTCTCATAACTCACCCTAGTGACTCTCTTCATTTAATTTCCTCTCCCTCTCCCTTTTTTCCTTTTTCGTAACTCAACCTATTCACCTTTCACTGTTCTACTCTTCTCCTCTAATTCTTCCTCCCTCTCACCTCATGAAACTTTGAGTGTATAAATGCCTGCACTCCAAGTTATACTTACGTACTCCAAAATACTTATGTTTTAGTTTCATTCAATGCTACGCTACAGCACCTTCCTCAAATGTTATTATTCTGTTTTCTACATTACTGTTTGCTCAGATGTTATTATTCTGTCTTCTATATGACTGTGTTTTAGTAGTTTTTGAAAATTGTATTGTACTTGTTAACTTTGTTAATATTAGCTTTGTAATAATTGTATATGGAGCTTTTCTCCCTGGGCCTCCATTGAAAATGGGCTCATTCTGGTCCAATGAACTTTCGCGGTTAACTGCAAATAAATAAAATAAATAAATAAATAGTGGGGTTTGGCTATATTGACCTCAATGTATCCATAAAGACTTAAAAAAGTAAAAAGTCCTGGGCATTCAGAAACCATGTAGCCGAAATGGGTCCTTTGCATATATCCCATGGTACTTCACTACAGGAGTTTTAAGGTAATACATAGTGAAAACTCTAGCTTGGATGAGTTTTCCTTGCAGTTTTACTGATAGGTTTGTCTGTGTAACCTTTTTACCCTCTGCTATGATGTTTATCATTGGCTGGATAGAGGTGATCACATGAAGTTGCATAAGGAAGGTAGAGGATATGGGGATGAAGAGCTGGACTGAAACTATACACATCATTACATAGCAGGTCAGTGTCTGATGGATATAAAGAAAGAAAAATGCATCAAAGAGGCTCCACATAGTAGCACTTTTCATGGTACTGATGCAGTACATACTTTAGTAACTTTTTTTGATGGACAGCATCTGCACACCATTATAGGCAGATGTCAGAGTGGTCAGAGCAGAGTTCAAGACAATAGGGACACAGGACCACTTTTAGTATTATGTTCTTACAGACCTTGTTACATATGCAAGCTGTAGACAATAGAAATTAATTTTCCACAAAAACTTTATGAGGACTCAAAGTGATTAGCATTAGGGTAACACAAAGCTACATATCCAAGGAATGTGCACCATAAATAAATAAAATATATACACAGGATTGGGCAGCTAATAATATTTTTAATTTATGGTGTAGATACCGCAGATATGTAGCTTTGTATTACCCCTCATGCTGGTCACTTTGAGTATTTGTTTTTCACACCAGGTAGTGTTGTGGTTGCTTGTTGCTTTTAAACATCATCTTATCTCATAATGAATGGCTGTCTTGATTTATGCATATACAGTGTATTGTCCACACTTTCAGGCCATAACTACATTTTACTGGACCTGTTGGGTGGCACAGTGCTGTTCTGGAGCCTTCCATTGTTACTGAGCAGGTTACATCTATCTTCACATTTCATGTCTTTGGTCCCAATTGTAATGGGACAACATTCTTGGACACTGTGTTTCCCTTCTTCCTTAACATCTACAACACACATATTTATCCATATTCGTGCCATTTCACAGTGATTCCATGCACATATTTCCTAATAATACTCCATTATTGCCCTTTGGTAACGTGTTCTGTGGATGTGTTATTTCTTGATATCACAAACCATGGAACATCTACGGAAGATACAAAAAGACAGTGAAACTTGCAGATATTCTTCTTTTTCAAAACTTTATTCTGTAAGCACTTTCATAAGGACTAGTATCCAAACTTCCTCAGACAAAGTTACGTAACTTTGTCTGAGGAAGTTTGGATACAAATCCTTACGAAAGCGCTTACGGAATAAAGTTTTGGAAAAGGAGAATATCTGCAAGTTTCGCTGTCTTTTTGTGTTTACGAGTACTAGTTGGTTGTGTTGATTTTACAACTACGGAAGATGCTTTGTGGTATGTTTGTGTGCCAGTGTGGGATAATAATTGTACCCATGCCTGATACTTTGTTTCTTTATACAGTATGAAATGTCAGCACCTCACTCATTACTATCATAATGTGGGACCATATTACTAATAATGTTTATGTTACTATATTCATTACTGAATTTCTGTCTACTGCCTGTGTTTGCTTGATCAAGAATATTGTAGTTGCACAATGTCACCACTAGCTATATTATCATACTGTAGTCTGTCACTGGAAACTTGCCATGGCACATTCTGACAGAGGGTCTTAGTGCCAAATGGCTTCATGTTTTCACATGGTATTGACTTATACACCATTCATTTTGTTACGGAGTTAGCATGTCATATAATGGGCCATATGGGACATGCCTTCTGAGCTGCAGCTTAATGTTTATTATCTTCTTGACAGGATCTCGCCTGGCTATACAATATCTATATATATATATATATATATATATATATATATATATATATATATATACATATATGTGTGTGTGTGTGTGTGTGTGTACACATAAAGATATTGCTGGATACAAGTCTTTATGTCCATGTTAACTGCTTTCCACTCTGGACATCTGGGAGTATTTTTATATGTCTACAGAGATGGATGTCACATGTTCAGCTGGATAAACAGGAACACATATGGCTTTAGAAAAAAACATGACTCTGGGTACCATTTTCTGGGGCAATATTTCTAAGTACTGCAGTGACCTATATTTTGTCTAGATAACACTGCATATATAATCCCATATGTGTACACGCTGGTATAGCACCTAGTTGTATACTAGTTGTAGAACTCATTTTGTATCAGAATAGTTACTAACCTGCACATATTTCCACTTCTTTTTCTAGTGATTGATGAATGTGTTCCACTAGCAATATTTTCTTTTCTGTTTCAGCTGTATTATGTGATTGTTCATTGTGTCAGCTGCAGAGTTGCATGCACAATAACTCTAGATGCATTAGCTTGGTCCAGTGTTTGTGATTGCACCTATGCAGACTCTTTGAGTCATTCCTTAGCTCCTTTGATATTCTGCTTTGCAGTTTATCTAGTTGCATATTACCTAGGCTATTTTTGGCCTTCATCTGATCTATGTGCATTGTATGCAAATTACACTTTCTACTATGTTTTGAGACAATACAGTTGTGTTGGGCTTTAGTTTACTTGCACTTCCTCATCATGTGTTGACATCTCACTGTGACTCGGCATAGTATGTCTGAACTAAGACAGTAGTTATACACACTGCCACATCTTACCTGGGACATTAGTTTGTCTATGCATGCTGTGTTTCATTTTTACTATCTTGTGATATGTTGTAACTGAACTTGGAAAATGCTATACGTTCCAACTTGTCTTGTATGTATTGCCAGTCTACTGTCTCTTGTTCCATTACATTTACGAGTAATGTTATACTGATTTTGTATGTACTGCCAGTCTGCTGTCTCTTGTTCATAGGTTCATAGGTTCATACTAGGCTATCTGCCCTAGGGTATTTATAAGCCTAGCCAGAGTGTGTGTGGCTTTCACCACCCCTTAGGATGAGAATACTATACCCATTAGTTTGCTGTGCCTCTGTCCAGCAGTGATACAGAGATGATTCCCGGGGCAAACCTACGATCTCCCATCCACTCGTCAAGATTTCTCTTGAACAGAGTCAGTGAGGGGCTCTGCCTCACATGGACTGGGATTCTGTTCCATTGTGTAGGGAGTCTCTGGGTGATGAATCTGTCCCTCCAGCACGTCTTATTTATATCCGTGTTGAGGTTTAAGTCTCTTGCTCTCGTGGCTCTGGTGGATTTGGATTTTTTGAGGTGGAGCCTTCTACATTGCCCACCTGATCATGAAGGGATTCACATCCAGATCAGGAGAGGTCATTGTACCCCTGTACTCTTCACTTATCAGACCAATGATTGAGTACAACGCCCATTCGGAATGTACCTTACCCGACACCTGCAACAGTTGGAAAGACCCCAAAAGTTCCTCACCAAAAGGATAAAGGGGCTCAAACATATGTCATACGATGCCCGACTGAAGAAACTCCAGCTCTATTCAGTCGCATACCGTCTGCTCAGAGGTGATCTGTGCCTGACATACAAGGCCATGTCCAACCCGGAATCCATTACATTTATGAGTAATGTTATACTGATTATGGATTAGCTAAGTCTATGGCACTGCAGTATTATGGCTCTAGATAGTTGTATTATATTTTGCACTTTCTTCCTCATTTTACTGTTTATTATTTGTCATATAATCATGACACTTTCACACTATAATCTCTATGTCCAAGTGCAACTCATGTCCATGTCTTGTTTTAAGCTCTTACAGAAATGGTTTATATATTTCTCCATGTTAGAGCAATGTGCAACTGACCAAAAAAAGAACAACTCACTTTCAAAAGGCTGGATAAATACTGACCCTAAATACTACCTAATTAAATACTTTTGCAGGGGCAAACCCCACTGACGGCCAACGTAGTAGGCAACCGTCATACATGAACTTATATATTAATGTCATGGTCTCACAACAGTAGGAAATATGAAATTCTCCTGTGATGTACACAGCAGTCTTTCAAAAGATGGAGAAATACTGCCCCTAATTAAACATTTCTGCTGTGGCCAAACCTCCTGCTCTGTCCATGTGTGTGTGTGTGTGTGGGGGGGGGGGGGGGGTGCAACTCTCATACCAGAACTTATGTATTAATTTCATTTCGCACAACCATGGAGAAAAGTGAACCTTTCCAGTGTAAACTGAAGAATACTGGGAATATTATATGAAAAAAGAAAAAAATTCATAGGTCAGTGAGCCATTTTGATGATTTATGAAATGCTTGTAGACACACAATCCAACGCTGTCATGTATCTGCAGTATAATCTGTATGACCCGTTTAGTGTTTTTTGCAGAATATGCTTATTTTTAACATGTTGCTCATAGTCCCATAGTTATAGGTATTGGTAGCCCTGTCATGAAAGAAAGCAATAATAAGAGGCCATTTTGGAGACTTATAGCTTTTTATTAAATCTTGCAATTGGAGATGTTGGCACCAGTAAATCAATGAATTGCCTGCCATCTCCTGTAAATTGTTAAACTCCTTTATCCCCTGTTTCCTAGGGTGCCAAACATCCTGTATAAAGAAGATGTCTGCATCAATCCATTTTTGCCCTTGTATGGGCTTTCCATCCACCTTTAAATAATTAGAATCCCGAATCCTACAGGATAAAAGAATGGGTTTACTCCTTTCAGTGCACCCTGTTAGTCTCCTTTGCCCATTTCCAACCTCCCAGATCCCATATTTTGTTAAAGTCAATGTAACACTTATCAAATATTTGTTCACTAATTAGTATAAGTTCCAAGCAGGGCTGTATCGGTCTGGAAGAACATGGGAGAACATCTTGATGATGAATACTGACTTTTGACAAGTGCTCTGTTATTCTGTTTTTGTCAGGGAAAAACTTACCCCCCTTGTTTGTTTGGTAAAAATAACTTGACTGTCCTAATTCTGAGATGAGCTCTATTCTAAATATAGAAATTTGGAAAGCCAGTAGCTAGCTTTAAGTAAATTGTTTTGTGTAAATGAGGGAGATGTTTCATAATGTACAAGATTTGGGGACGTGCGCACATCTTTACCGTTAGAAACCTAGTTACAAAAAGGAGGCTTGTTTTCTTACATTAAGCAATTTTATTAACCAGTGCTCACTAAACTGGTTTGCAGCTCCTGTCTAAAAATTTTATGGACTCAAGGGTTATATAGATACATAGATAATTTGCTTCTGTCTCTATGTTCCATTGTTTCTTGTGCAGCATCTGGAGTCAAATCATCCCATGTACATTCAGATAAAGGAAAAATAGTGGTTTTACTGTTACTATCTGCCAGTCCTGTGAATTATTCTAAGAAATTGAAACATACCAATGTCAATATTGTGCTGTGCATTAGCCATCCATAAGGCACAGTCATCCATGAACAATGCAGATACAATCGAATTTTGAGAGGAAAGTTTGAAGTTAAGTGAAGTGTTAAATATCTTATATAAATATCTGTTACCAATGTGAACAGCAGAGATGACAATGGGTAACCCTGATGGAATCCTTTGATTAGGTTTACTGAATTTGATAGTAGTCCATTGGTTGTGATCTTAGCTGTTGGATTAGTATAAAATGTTTTATATTTTTGTATGAAGAAAGAGGGGAAGTTCATAAGGCTAAGATAATAACTGCCCATTTAACAATCATTTAACAATCAAAACCATTTTTAAGCCTATTAGAAGGGCTACTCCTTGGTGGTTATGCTTCTCGTGCCATCTTTAAAAGTTTAGCTAATGTCTAACCAAATCAAGGCAAAATGCTGTGGTTAGATCATGGGCAAAATATTTAAAACATACAGCAGCCACAGCTAAAAAAGTTGGCAAGAAAGAAAGACAGCTGCATTCTTCTTCCCCACTGAATCCGAAAGGTATGGTGCCTACATCAAGGCAATGAAAACAAAGGACATAAAACTTGCTGTATATTCCGCTGAAAGCACTTTAGCTCTATACTCCATCTGTTATTTACTTTTTGTTTATTTATGTAAGCATTTAGTTATGCCCTACCATAGCAGGAAAGGAAGACTTGTAGTTTTACAGAGGTGGGCACCCTGTCCTTGTCTGCAGGAGACACCAGCTGCAATGTCCAAGTTCAAATTGGAGATACTCAATCATCTTCTTGTAGCTCTGACAATATAGCAACACTGACAACTGCAAGAACATTACCATCCCATCTCCAGTACAGGGTTCCAATAATAATGGAGAGCACATCAGTTTCCTAGTTTGTCTGTGTAGCTGTGTGTGGCAGTAGCACAATTTGACAATTCTGCAGCATTCTGACAGGTGTAGAGAACTTTAGGAGTGGTACTTTCCAGGCAGCACACATGGTCAGTTTGGCAAGATCTGTGCCATTTTCTGCTTTACCTTGCTAATTCTACTTGTAAAATGCAGTGGTGCCCCTGATATCCCTGACACTCCATCTTAAAAAAAAAAGAAATAAAACATACAAGGGGGTTAAGAGGAAGCAGGACCCTCATACATATAATTAATATCTCTCTGTCAGACTACCTGTGTAGTTGTTTGTCTGTCTAAATGTATAATTATCTATTAATCTATATAACTAACAAAAATGCAGGACTGCATGTGGGAAAAAAAACAACTCTTTCCCTCTCTTATCTGTCTGACTGTCCACCTATGTACTTATGTAACTATGGATCTAAATAAAAATAATACCAAACCAAGCTGAAAGGGGGAAATGTCAAGATAGTTACTGAGCAACAAATAGCTCTGACTACTCACATAACCATGTAACTGCTATTCTGGACTATCAATTATGCACATCTAGTGCTCTCCATTATAGCTAGTACTGGCTAAGGCTAAAACCTACACCTGCCCCCATGAATGAGAGGTGGTACCAGCCAGTTGATCTAGTCTCCTTATCCCCCCCCCTCAGCCCTTCTCTGTCTGAAAGTGGATTAGGGAATGACACTGAAATTACAATTTAAGGGATCAAGAGAGAATGTATTGAATGACGAGGTACATCTGACGCCAAGACTGATAAAGGGGGATGCAATAATAATGAACCTTTCACAACCATGTCTACATTCACATCTATCCCATGTTCTGACAAGACATACATCAGTCTCCCAGTGTGGTATACATAGGCAGTTGGTAGCAATGCAGGGGACTTGGTCTCTGTCAAATGGAAAGAAATATTGCCAGTTCAGTTAGCTATAAGAACATTAAAAATGCCTGCACCAAGTATTCTGCAAATACTATGGATAATTCAACTATGATTTTATATATAAACATGCAAGGCAGAATTCAGTTGAATGATATGTGCAGTCTACCCATGACTATTTGGAACCCAGCTTTGTTTATGATCCCTCTGCTATAAGCAGCTATATATCAGGAGCAGACAGTGTTCTAGTCTCATTCAAGCTATTCATCTTGAGCACAAGTGACAGCTACACCTGAAGGTATTTCAGAATCTGACTGTAATCTTTTGGCTGTACCATGACTCCTTTGTGCCTCCATAAATGCTCATTTGCACATCTTCTGGACTAGGGCCTAGGATGCCCTTTCAGTGGAATAGGGGGCACAAACTATTATACATTCATCCTCCACTTCCTCTGATACATAACGTTTTATTACAAACAAACTAGGTGAGCCCGTTTATATTGTTTTGCCCCTTACAGCCTTAGTTTTTCCATCTTAATGAACTAGAAAATCATTTTCTGCAACTTCCTTTAGGGATGACTTTTTGATCAAGCAACAAAGCAGGATTCTTCACTGCTTTGTAGAACCTATTCATCTTTTGTATTTGCCCTAAGATCCACTTACAGGATCTCAGGATCTCTTGAACCTTCAGAAATCAACTAATCCCACTAATACCAAAACAAGGGATCTAAATCTGCTTCAGCAGATCAATTAAACAAGGTAGAGAGACAGATTCATTACTCAGCATCTCCCTTATGAATGGGCTCATCCTGAAGATAACACAGCGTGATACACTATCTTCCATCAAATGTGACCTGGATAATTGGATGGATATTTATAAATTCACTTGGGCTCAACTGTTTAGCCCTTAACTAAAGGGGAGGTATAGTCTAGGGGAGGTACTGGCAAGGCATGACAAATGCAAGACTCATTAGCCTTCAACTTCCCATGATTCCTATGATACAGTGTGGGAGCTGAACTCCTGATCACAAGTAAGGACTTAATTCTCATTAAAAGTATTACAGATTCGCTAAGAAACCTGGAAGTATTCTACTATAAAATCTTATTTATCATAATGGATGATATTTTTCTCAATGGAATAATGAGTCTCATAAAGTGTCATGCAAAATACACCTTCTTATGCCTTGGACAGTTTTATTCATTTTCTTTCTAACAACCTTGTTGTTAATTGTGTTGCCTTAGTTTGTTATTTCCTATCTTACTTTCTTAGTTATTAAGCTCACTATCAGGATGCCTCATAGGGATGTTATATATGAAACATCCTAAGACACCTTTGACTTTAAATTATTATCTTTTTTCTATGAGACTGGCAAAAAAACTCATTTTGAGTCTACATTTTTCAGTATTCTGCATGCTTCTTTCCTTGCAAATAGCTTTTCTTGTGGCAATGATGTCAGCTAGGATGGCATTGAAGTTACAAACTCTTATATGCTGTGAGTTTTACATGGTTTTCCATAATGGCAATGAGGTTCTTTCTGACAATCCTTCCTTTGTGCTGAGCATTATGTCAGGTATAGTACTGAGTTAAAAGATTCAGTTTTCATTGACTGCATGCAGGACAGTGACCTCTGCAACAAGACAGTTACTTTCATGTATTACCAGTACCAATGATATCAGAAAATCAGACCCATGTTTTATTGTTTCTTTTGCATCAAGATGATTGGGTATTACAGTAGGTCAGCAGCCTCTGAACATATTAAGTAACAGGCAGGGCTTATTCTTTAAGAATAGCAACTACTTTTCCTCTGTTCTTCAGAAGTACCTCTGCTGCTGTCATTGAAGCAACAGATGACATCATTATATAAGCTGCATGGTGTATTTCCAAAGGTGGAAGTGTCTTTACTCCAAGGGAGACTAACCAGAACTTCCACCCAGTTTTTGGACTCATCTATGATTAGCTTAATGTTCTACCTCATCAGTTGACTGTGAAGACGAGAAACTACATATCTGTCCTAGTATTCATAGCTGCATGCAGACTAATAAATACTTAGAGCCTAACTTATCCTTGTTGTATACCTCACACTTTATTCTGGTACTGCCCCTCTTCACAATCCATCTTCTATTAGTAAAAACATGATCCAACGCCACATTATATTAATAACATTTCTAACACTCATCACACATTTTACTTCATTTCACAATAACCTTCCTAAACCTACACCCTATCACACCACATCAGCCTTCCATGTTGGCTACGATAGTTCTTTCATCTTCCTTCTACAACCAGCAATCCTACATACACCTGCTAACCTCCACACCCTGTCCCCTATTCTAACCTCCCACCACTCTAATACACTATCTACCAAATACAACAAACACCTTACTAGACTCTTCAAAAACATAATGCACATACTAAGCAAACTGGCACTCAGCGGTGACATTCATCCCAGCCTTGGACCCTCAGACTGCAATATCACCTCGCTTACTCAAAAAGCACCAACATCATAGTCCAACTCCCTAGAAAAGCTTCTAACCTGCTGATACTAAATATCAATGCTAGAAGCATCACCAAAACAACCCATGATCTTCATGCTAACCTCTCCATATACTCACCAGATATAGTTCTACTAACAGAAACCTGGCTAAAGCCAGACATCTCTGACAATCGCATTTTAGCACCAGGCTATAATATCCTCCATCGAGATCGTATGACAAAAAAGGCAGGCGGTGTGGCATTAATATTTAAAACTGAACTAAATGTTGAAAAATTGGATTTATCTACCCCATCCCTTGCAAATGCAGAAATTATGCTTGCTAGGCCAATAGTGAACCCCCCCAAAAATTATCAACATAATTGGATGCTATATCCCACCCAGTAACAACATACTCACCCTTGAAACCCTTTTCGAATGGGCATCTAAAACTCTCCCACAAGAAATTATTATCTTAGGTGACTTTAATATTGATTGGCAATCCTGTAACTCCTCTACTCCTACTAATTGCATCAGTCTTCATGGTTTCTCCCAAATTACCCAGTCCCCAACATGAATAGACAAAGCAACTAAGAGGCAATCCACCCTTGACTGGATTCTATCTAACAGAATAACCCTTATCCATCAATCAGGCTGTCTACCAGACAGTTTAAGCAATCATTTCTCATCATACATAATAAGACACTGACCAGACCTAGACAAACTGATAATCTACAAGCTAATCAGAAACAAAAAAAACCTTCAACCCCACCAACTTCATTGCTATCTTAAAATCTTGCAACTGGAACCCCCTCAAACATCTAAACCTTGATAACACTATAGAGTACTTTAATGATACATTCTTAAATATCCTAGATTCACTAGCCCCACCCGGACCATCTGAGTAAAATCCAACTACACTCCTTGGTTGAGCAAAGAGACCAGATCTCTTCTAAGAACTAGGGACAAAGCTTGGGCAAATTGGCACAATACAGGAACCCAGGCTTTGAAGCAGACATACCTGGAACTAAGGAACATATCTAAAAAAATGGTTAAACTAGACAAGATTAAATACTATCATAATATACAGAACAAACATCAAAATGACCCCCAAAAACTTCTGGTCAGCTATAAACAAATTTTTCTAACCAGGAAAATCTAGTACCCCAGCCCCTACAACTGAACATACCACATATAATACTTCAACCATATTCAACAAATTCTTCACAGAATCCATCCCGACCCTATCCAACTCTCAAAAGTCCCCACCCTTAGACAAACCTTTCAAAACTCCTAAGATAACAAACTGCTTAAGTTTGCAACCTGTCCCTTAATATAATCACTAAACTGCTCAAAAAACTTAAGCCCACTACATTGGCTGTTGATAAACTTCCAGCAGAATTTCTGAACATTGCTGCTGATACAAATGCTTACCCTGTTGCCATACTTATTAACCGCTTCATCTCTGAAAAATATGTCCCTAAACTCTGGAAGATCTCACATGTTATTCCACTCCATAAAGGCAGAAAGTCCAAAGAATTGACCAACTATCGTCCTATTGCTATACTCTCTCCCCACTCCAAAATCCCTGAACGGAGCATACACACACAAATCATGGTAATACTTAAGCATTCATCATCTTCTCTCATATACACAACATGGCTTCAGCCAAATCACAGCACCACCACTGCCCTTATGACTTTTACTCACACAGTAAATCACCATAGAAATAACAGTAAATATGTATCTGCCACATTCCCTGATCTTTCCAAGGCCTTTGATATGGTCAATCACTCTAAACTCATTACAGCCCTTTCAGAATGAAATCTTAGTGAATCCACAATTACCTGGTTTCAGAGTTACCTAGCAGAGAGACAACAAGCTGTCTAATGGCAGAAAGAACTCTCCCCCTTACTCCCTGTAACCGTAGGAGTTCCGCTGGGCTCAACACTCAGAACTTTACTATTCTCCATCTTCACCAATAATGTCCATACTGCCACACTGCATGCATCAGTTATCCACTATGCAGATGACTCTACATTAATCTATGCTTCTTCATCCCTCCAAGAACCACACACTCTAACCCAGGATTCCTTTCTCTCTGTTGAAACATGGTTTTCCAATTCTCATCTAATACTGAATCCCAGTAAATTAAAACTTATGATTTTCCACTCAGCTTGTCAAACATCATGCACCTCTGCATTCAACATACTCTCAAGCAATACAACTACTATCTTCCCTACTACTTACACAAAACTACCTAGGGTTGAGACTGACTGTCACTTGAAATTTGATGTCCATATCTCCCTGACCATAAAAAAGTGTACAAAAACTAGGTATACTATACAGAAACAAACAGTTCCTCACAAAAAAACACTGTCTACAAGAGCACAAACACACCTCACTTCCACACTTCTCTATGCTTCCCCCTGTTTATTAACCTGAGAAAAACTGATATAACAAAACTAGAAGCTTGTCATAACAAAACTGCTAAGTTTGTCACTGATTCTCCATCCAGAACACACCACTGCTTCATAGTTACCCTCTTAACATGAATAGCACACGTTAGTATCTTTAAAGAGGCCTACAAGATAAGCCTCGCTTGCTGCCTGCAAAGCTATGACAGCAGAACTCTGGAAATGAAGATCTGTCTTGAAATCCTGTGTGATCCCCCAAACAAGTCACTGGAAAGGAAACTTGCTAATACGTAATTCACTGGACTTAGCGACAGATTTGTCTGAGAGTAACAGTGCCTGACCGGTAACGATGAGGCTTCTTGACACTTCGGTAGTTGGAGCACTTTTGTGGGCAGCCTTTGTAGCAAGCTGTTTACGAGGAGTCTTTCCACTGGTAGACTTCCTAGCAGTCTGCTTTGTTTGAGCCATAATAGTTGCAAAAGTTTGTCTTACAAAGCGAGTTTAAAACAAGTGTCAGCACTTAGCTAAAACAACTAAATTGGCTTGAACCTCCACAACCTCTCCTCTATAATCAACTGTTAGTTGCCCATAAGATCATTTACTACCCAGATAAATTACCTACACTACAAAACTTCCTTCATCCCTTCTCCAGTAATAGAGAACTACACTCCAGTAACAAATTTCTCCTCAAAGTAACAAATGGCAATAACTCAGCAGGAGACTCCCTTTACTAAAACTACATAGCAAAAAAAATGGAACTCACTGCCCACAACCATCCTATCTCTTTCCTCTTCTATGCATTTTAAAAAATCCCTAATGCCTTACCTAAATAATACTTGGCTTTGTAACTGTTTATGTCTTGGCTAATCTACTTCTCTACCTACATTCTCACTCTCCTGACTTCCACCTTCAACCTCCCCCATCTCTACACCTCTACACATTACTATTATATCTCTTCTCAGAACATGTACATAGTTGTATATAACTGCTAATCTATGACTAAACTGTTACTGCAAACTGCAAACTTGTTGTATATTGATTTTATTTGTATATACCTACTGTTAAATATTGCCTGTTGATCCTTCGCTGAACATGTACATACTTGTATATAACTGCTAATCTATGACAACCCTATTACTGCACACTTGTTGGATATCTATTTTATCTGTATATGTAAACTGTTAAATGTTGCCTGTTTTGATTTCTTAAATCTTCTTATAAATGTATCTACTATTAATTGTTACTTGTGGAGCTTTTCCCCGGGCCTCTGCTGAAACAGGACCTGTGTCCAGTTGGACAATCCCAGTAACCAAATGTAAAATAAATAAATAGAGCTATACTTCAGGGCACACCTAGATGGTATGCGTGTGCACATAACAGTCCTATAAATGCATAGATGTGCACATGTAACACTCCTCTCCTTTTATGTTTGAACCTATGAAAGATAACAACATAGAGGAACATAACCAGCTTATTATGTGTTTGAGACAAGGATGTCCAGATATTTGCATTCACATCAAGAGTGAAGCTTGACAGGTTCATAGGTTCATAGGTAGGTACTAGGCTATTGGTCCAAGGACCTACGTAAGCCTAGCCAACAAGGTTCCCTGGCTTATGCCACCCAGGAAAGTTATTTTCCTGTGCCACTGTTGAGCAGAGACACAGAAGTGATCCCCAGGGTGTATTTCCTATTTCCATCCACTCATCAAGATTTTTCTTGAAGAGTGCTAATGAAGAACTTTTCTTGACATAGATGGGTAACCTGTTCCAGAGTATGGGAAGTCTCTGGGACAGGAATCTATCCCTCCAGCATGTCCTGTTTATTGTGATGACACGGTTTATGTCCCTAGAGTGTGTAGCTCAGAGGGATTGGGATTTCTTTAGGTGTAGCATGTCTAACAGCTCTGGGTTTAACATAGCTTTATATGTTAGGCAGAGATCACCTCAGAGTAGGCGATATGCTACAGAGTAAAGCTGGAGTTTTTTGAGGTGGTCAGTGTAGGGCATTTGTTTGAAGCCAATAATCCTCTTTGTGAGGTACTTCTGTGGCCTTTCCAGCTGCTGCAGATGTCTTGTGAGGTACATTCCAAAAGGGGCATTGTACTCTATAATGGGTCTAATGAGTGATGAGTAGAGGGGAATAATTACCTCTTTTTTCCTGGATGAGAACCCTTTTATGATGAGGTGTGCCACGTAGAAGGACTTCCTGACTACTGTGGCGATGTGACTATCAAAGGAGAGACTACTGTCCACCTGGGTCCCAAGGCTCTTATCACGCATTTGGTGTTAAGTAGATTGCTGCCTATGTGGCAGTTCATGGGTACAGAGTTTTTACCAAAGTGGATGACATTGCACTTTTTGGCATTGAGCTTGTGGCCATGGCTCTGACACCAGGCATCTGTCTCAGGGAGGCTCTTCTGTAGGATGTCCACATCATTTGGTGACTTGACTATGGCTCCTAGTTTGCAGTCATCTGTGAACTTCGTTAGCTAGAGGCCTTCTGTGTTAGCCTGTACTTAAGAGAAGTAGATACCAAACAGGAGAGGTCCCAGGATGGAACCCTGTGGTACTCCACTTGTCACTGCTTAGAGGTCAGATTTGGAGTCTGCAACTTTTACAGTGACGGTTCTGTCAGTGAGCCAGTTGGCAACCCATCTTGTGACATAGGGATTTATACCTAGTTTAGCGAGTTTAGCTATAATTCCAGAATGGGGGATGGTGTCAAAAGCCTTGGCGAGGTCAAGATAGGCTGTGTGAACCACCTTACCCTCATCTACGGCTTTGGTGACTGCCTCAAAGAAGTCGATCAGGTTCAGGAGGCATGATCTGGCTTTCACAAACCCGAACTAGGTGGGATCCAGAGTTTGGAGGTTACCAGAGTCTTTGTTTATGAGTTCCATCATGATACGTTCCATGGCCTTGCAGACCAGGCTCGTTGGGCTAATAGGTCGATAGTTCCCGGGATCAGTGGTGGCTCCCCCTTTGTGGAGTGGGATAACTGTTGCTGTGCGCCATTCAGTGGGCACAAAGCCTAATGTGAGGTTATTATTGAACATGGTGCTTAAGTGGGGAGCCAGTTCGTTCTGAAGTTCATGTAAAACGCAGCCTGAGATGTTGTCCTGTCCCATGGATGCTGTGTTTTTGGCTTTAGAGAGTGCAGCTTTTACCTGCGTAGCTGTGATTACAGGGACTCTGCATTCTTCCTGTATAGATATGGGACCTTTAGGGGATGAGAGGGGGGTAAAGTTAGCACTGATCCTATCTGCCAGGATGTTGGCAATATCAGTTGGTTCTGTAATTTTCTTGCCTTTGTGCTGTAACTCAGAGCAGATCTGGGTGTTGCCATCAAGATTCTTGACATAGCTATTGAATGCTTTGTGGTTGTCCTTGGAATTAGTGGCAATTTTGTTTTCATAGCTAGCTTTGGAGGATCTTATAAGGGAACTCAGCTTCTTACTGAGGCTGACCAGGGAGCTCCAAGGGATTTTACTCTCTTTTGCAACAGTTTCTTCCTTATGTTGTACAGTTTGTTTATGGCAGGGGACCACCAGATTGACTTCCTTTTTTTGGAGGCTAGCATCTTGGTTCTGTTTGGGAATGCACGATCCATGCACTCGTGTAAGTGCTTATAGAGTGCATTTGTGTAGGATTCAGCAGTTGTAACTGTATTGTCCACCTGCATGGGTGTAATGAAGTTCACCTCTTCTGTCTTAAGAACCATGAAGTTGGCTTTGGAGAAATTTTTTACTGTGGTTTCCTTAATGGGGGTGGGGGCAGGAAGTGGATGTCAAGGGTGATTAGCTTATGGTCGGATCAGACCAACGAGGTGTTGACTTCAGGTGTGCAACACCGGTCACTCATGTTGGTAATGACTAGGTCTAGGATATTGTTGCCCCTGGTGGGGGTGTGGATAAGTTTATTCAGGGCATTGGAGTTTATGAATTCCAAAAAGCGTTGAGCTAAGGAGTTGGTGCATGAATAGTTTTCCCAGTTAATGGTGGGATAGTTTAAGTTGCACATTATTAGGGTGTTTGGTTGAACCCTAATATTTTCCAGTACATCAAGAAAAGAGGAGTGGGAATCCTGGGGCATGGTGGGGATCTGTAGCAAGCTACAATTTGGATTGCAGTTTTGCCCAGAGTTAGTTGCACTTGGATAACCTCGGATGCATTGTGCTGAGCAACTAGCCTGGAGGTGTGGATATCCTTAATGAATATGGACACACCTCCGCCTTTGGTATTGCAGTCCAGGTTACATGGCCAAAAAGTGTGGTATGAGTTATAGCCTGGTAGTGCAGGGGTGATCTCTGGAGCCTTGAACCAGGTCTCAGTCACGGAACAGATATCAATGTTCTCCATTTTAAGGAGTGCCTTGAGTGAGTGCATTTTGAGATTTAGACTTCTAGCATTGAGTAGCATTACCCTCAGTTTTTGCTTGCCTGTTCCTATGGTGGTAAATTTGTTATTTGAATCTTGCCTAAAAAAGGCACTATAGGGGCAGCAAGAGCCTTAGCCAGTATCCGGAATCCCAGGGGCAACAGGTGTAGGCCATCTGTGGCAAAGCATCGTGGTCTGTCGACCATGTCATCCCAAGCAGAAAGATACTGGATCCCCTTAGAATGACACTAGAAGCTTAGCCGATTGTTGAAGTCAATCATTTTGTCCTTGTACTGCGGTATCATTCTGGGTGATGGCAGAATGTTACTCAGGGCTAGGGTCATACCTGCCTGAGCTACAAGATCGGAGAGCTCTTACATGTCTCTTTTCATGTATTATCGGGAGGTACATCTCAGGTCATTCACACCAACATGGACAATGACAGAGTCATATTTGTACTTGTTGTGGAGTGACCTGAGTGCGTGGGTTATGTGGCGGATCCTGGCACCCAACAGACAACTGACAGTAACCTTCTCCTTGTTTAGCCTGGTGAGTGTGACATCAGTTTGCCTGACTATAGAGTCACCTATGATTAGTGTGTTGGGTACGTTGTTTTGCCTTATTGGCTGTGGTTGAGTGGCACACTGGGTCTGTGGGCTATGTGTCATTTGGGTTGTGTTGGGGGATGGAGGTTGCTTGCGTTTCTGCTTTGGAAGTCTTTGTTGCTTAGACAGATTATTATTGAGGGCCTCCGTGAATGTTTTTGTGTTACTATGTGTGGATTTTGGTGGTGTAGATCTAATGAGACTATGTGATGAGTGTGGTGTGGTGCAAATGATTACCTTCTCCTCATGATTGTCAAGTTCAGTCTTGGTTGGAGAGAGCTTTAGCTCCAGTTTGGCTAGATAAGTGCATCTCTCACAGATTGTAGTGTTGGGTGGTAGGAGGAGAGGGTTGTCTGTGTACATGAGGCAATTTCTACATTGCCTGAAGATGCCCAGATTCATCAGATAGACAGGAGAGAACACTGGGAGCTGACCCTTGGACATGCCTAAATAAAAAAATATTTTCCTCTAGATAAGTGAGGAAAATGAGTACAAGGGCTGTTTTTCTCTAAGCAAGTGAGAAAAGTAAGTACAAAAACTGTTTTCCTCTAGGTAAGGAGGAAGATTGAGTGCTATAGTAATTAGTAGCTTATTTAGTGCTTACAAGTTCTGAACAAGTGCTGAGCATGAATAAGCAAATTTAAGTGCTAAAACTAAGAATTTGTATCTGCACTAGATGAGTTACAGGACAGAAACAAGTGCAAATGCAGGCTTTCAAATCAGAAAGTTGAGAGAGATGGAAGAGATTGCCCAAACGGCCAATAACTACAATTTCTGGGCTAGAACCACTCCTTATGTGGCAGACAGGTTACCTAGTGCTTACCACTCCCACTTATAAGCTAGAAGGCTTCCCTACAACACAGAAAGGCTTGGGGGGCTCAGAAGCTTACATGCAGTCCTGGATACAGCAAATCTGTATCTGGAACACTAGTTACAGGAAAGGTAGGAAACCGGCTTACAGTTTTTTTTTTTTTTACAGAAAAGAAGCAAAAACAGTAGTAAAAACAATTCACATGCAGTGCAAGCTAGCACACTTGAGTATGTAGCAATATTAGATCAAACACAGTTTAAAAAATGCAATTAAATTAAAAAGGACTAAAAGCAAGTGTAGAAAGAGTTTATTAGGTAGAATGTGGTAAAGAGATGGGACTGGGGGAGTGTCCCAGATCAAATCTACAATGGGGCGGGCAACTGCAAAAGCCACCAAATTTAAACTACAAACAAAACTAGGGAAGAGGGGTGGGACAAAACAGTTTCAGCAGAGATCTAAGCAACAACTAACAGTACAAACTCTAAAACTAAAAAATATACTCAGCTCTGTGTATTTGCAGATCAGTCTCTCAGAACAGTGAGGCAACAGTTTCAACAGAGATCTAAGCAACAATTAAAGTCTATAACCAAAAAAAATATACTCAACTCTGTATATTTGCAGATAGTCTGGAAGGTAGTCTCTCAGAACACAAGTTGCAGCAATTTAATGCAGGCTGTTACTAATACACAAGCTGTAAAAACCAGTTAAGCCAACTGAAGGTGATCGACATCCAGGTCAAGAACACATAACAAGCTGGATTATGATTGGCGAGACCTGACAACCATAAGGCCTTCTTCAGCTAATTCAGAAACTTCAAAGACAGTGTGCTGAAGTGCTGGTTAATGGTGCCACATTCATTGAGCCAGGCAATATACTGAATCTGCTGGCTGACAAATTCAGTTCCAACTTTACCCCCCCCCCACTCACCCTCAACCATCTCCCAAGAAATACCTTCAAACATAACCCCTACAACTATAAACAGAGATAATGTCATGGCTGCACTTGTTAAAGCCAGGATTATAGCCGCAATGGGCCCCAATAATATCCCAGAATGCATCCTGACTAGTCTAAAACATGACCAATCAGGGCCACTGCAATTACTATTTAACTACAGCCTTAAAACAGGCTTTGTGCCATGAGAATGAAAAGCTTATAGGCAGCAGTGGTGGCGCAACAGTTAGCTTTGTCGTCTCACAGCAAAAGGTTCTCCGGTTCACTTCTTGTCTGGGGTGCCTTCTGTGTGGAGTTTGCATGTCCTACCTGCAGTCATGTGGGTTTCCTCCAGGTGCTTCAGTTTCCTCCCACATTCCAAAGACATGCACTAGGTGAATTGGACATTTTAAATTGGCTGTAGGTGCGAGAGTGTGTGTGAGTGAGTGGTACGGACGAACTACCGTGGCAAGGCTAGCCACCCAGTAGTGTAAACCTTGGCTCAAGATGATTGTCACTGTTGAAGTGATATCCCAACCCATGTGTAAAAATGGGAAAAAGCGGCTGAGGATGGATGGATGGATGAATGGATGGAATGCAGAGCTGTAACAGTCATCCCTCTTCATAAGGGTGGAACATCAACAGATCCCAAAAACTACAGCTCCATTAATGTGACTAGTCTTATATACAAAGCCATAGAAAGAATTATCATGGAAATGATCAACAAAGACATAGGAAACCTTCAGACACTGGATCCATCCCAGTTTGTTTTTTTTAAAGGAAGGCCATGCCTACTGAACCTGGTGGTCATCTTTGAGAAGGTCATCAAGGCAATGGATGTGGGTAAAACAGTGCATACTTCCATCCTTGACCTGGCTAAGGCATTTGATATAATACTTCACTCTGGCATTGTTAACAAACTTATGGAATTAGGTATAAACCCCTATATAACACATTGAATAGCCAGCTGACTCACAGATAGGACCCAAGAAGTTAGGATTAGTGAGACCACCTCCTCAAAGAGGCCAGTCACCAGTAGAGTTCCTCAAGGCTCTGTGCTGAGGCCACTCCTCTTTGGCATCTACTTCTCAGAAGACAAGCCTAATATCAAAGGCTTCTGGCTGACCAAGTCTGCAGATGATTGCAAACTGGGAGCAGTCATAGAATCCCTCCAAGACACTAACATGTTACAAGAGGGTCTAACACAGACAAATGACAGGTGCCAAAGCCATGGCTTAAAACTCAGTGCAAAGAAATGTATTATAGTACCTTTTGGGAAGTTGGCCACCCCTGCAAACTATGTCATCAATAAAACACCCTTAAGAGTTTACCCACTAGTCGGGATCTGAGAACACTTGTAGACAATAATTTTGGCCTTCAACCAATATGTATCCAAGGTAGTAAGGAAATCCTTCTATGTTACTCAACTTATAAGTAAGTGCATGGTATCTATGTCCAGGGAAGTCATTGTACCACTATACTCAGCCATCATCAGACCCATCATTGAGTATAATGCCCCCTTCGGAATGCACCTGACCAGAGACATGCAGCAACTGGAATGTCCACAAAGCTTTCTTACAAAAAGAATACAGGGCATAAACACAATGTCTTATGTGGATCATCTCAAAGTCCTATCTCTATATTTAGTCTCCTACAGACTACTGAGAGGTGATCTATGCTTGGCCTACAAGGCATCTCTGCACCCCACTCTAATGAACCTTTTTCATATCCGCAAAACAAACAGCATCAGAACTACTAGATCTAAAGACCAAAATTTTGCTTGCAACATAAATAAGACATGTTGGAAAGACAGATATGTATCTCAGAGGATTCCCTTTCTCTGGAACAGGCTACCCATCCGTGTGAAACAAAGTCCCTCCATAATGCTATTTAAGTGTAACTTGGACCATTGGATGGGAAATCAAAAATTCACCCCTGATCTGGAACCCACATCTCTGATGGACAGAAGCACTCAATAAATCATTTCTTAACCAACAATCACTCCTATATAAATGTCTAAAACATATAACTTGTGGGACACATTTGGGCTGCACAGCTAGGCTTATAAAGGCCCTAGTGGTCGTTCACCTAGTATACACCTATGACTCTAGTAATTTTTGTTGTGCATGATGTTTTACTTGCTTCCATGAAAAACAAAAAATATAGAGAAAAAAGTATAGGTGTGCTAACTATTTTTCAGCTTTGAAAAGGTAAAAGCTGTTAAATGCTTACTGCTGCCACATAGAAAGTGGCCATCACAGAAGAGCATCAGGAAGCACAAATAACTTTAAATGTTTTTGAATACTTCTTTTGACCTTTTTCAGCTTTTTTGGGAAGGCTGAATGAAGTGTTTAACAGCTTTTTAAAGCTGTTTGTGCTTTCTGACTGTATTCTGTAATGGCCAGTAACACCTGTTACTGCTCTGTTAATACTCTAGCACTCAGTTAGAGCTGAACAGTGGTGAAGAATCTTAACAAAAGCTTGTTAAGCACCATTATGATATCTGAAAGGTGCTAACAAAACTGATTTTCCCTCATATTTGGAGTGTAATCACAGCACAGCACTCTGTGCACTACATAAGCATTGCTAGCAGAATAGTACTTAATATCATACAGTTAATATTAATTCACAAGCACTAGTTATTGAGATGGGTTGTATTATTGTATTTTGTGCCATATTCTTTGAACTTCAGTATTATCAATTCAGTTGTAAATGCCACTTTGATTTCAGTGTGGGTCTGCAGTAATAGTTTACTGATAGCAGTAACATCTAGATGTCCACTTCAATTGCTCTTATAAGCTTTCTCTGACTAAACAAGTATTTCCCTACCATGTAACGTTACCTTCAGAGGAACCCATTTTATGTACTCAGAGCAGCAGCTATTTGGCCCTGTTATGAAGGAACAGTTGATCACAGTAATCTTTCAGGGGTATCTTCACTTTGAAATGCCACGACATTAACACTTTAGTTTCTCATCAGGTGTGGACGTTATTAGCCATCCATCAATCATTCCATGGAAAATTACCAAGTGGGCTATTCACCTTGAGGTACAAATATGATCTATCATATTCTTATGGGAACAACTGAATCTCTTATTCTTGTCTGTCTTCTTGCTCGGGGTGCAGAAACAGTCTGTCATCTTCCTTCAGAAATGATATCTTCCTTGCTCTGGATATCCTCCTGTTGGTGTAGGAATATTCTTAGTCATCTTCATCTGTAAATAGTTATACTTCATGCTGCAGTCAATTGTCTCACTTTTGCTGTGACACTTCTTGGTCATTCTTTTTGTCTGTGGTCGTCAGTCTATCTATAGTTAGTTGTCCATTCATACATGTGTCCTAGTATAAGGGTGAAATTAGGTAACGATGGAGATCATTCCCTTGGGACTGCCATGCTCATCGGACAATTCTTCCTAACATAATTTTCTCATTGTTACTTCTAGGACATCTTGTTTCAGTTGACATCTAAAGTGGTTTGCATTTCTTTTTTTATACACCGTAGTTCATCTGTAATGTATCATTTTCAGTCCTACTTCTTGTGACCTTATGGCTGACCATTTACTTGTCATATAGTTACTTGTCTTTACTTGTTGATCTATAGCAAAGCCTTTTCAATCCTTTCTTTTCTGGTGCTGATATTACATGGGTTTCCCTTTGCTACAATGTTCTGATTTTATTAAAACCATTAAGGAGTGCAGTTTTGTGTTTCAGAGCAGCATAGTTGGTGTTGCATTGATTGCTGTATGCATTGTGTTTTCATAGTAAAAAAGAAAATGACATGTCTTATATTGTAAGGATTTGCATAGCTTTGACTGTTTTCTTGATTATTTCTACAAATCTAACTGGTCCAGTTTGTGGGTAGATGGTTAGACACAGATATTATTAATTAATTTATTTATTTCCAGTTTGATGACCGGGGAGGTCCACTGGGCTCAGGGAGCCTGTTTTCAGTGGAGGCCCGGTGGAGAAAAGCTTGGCATTACATAGTTTAGTTAAATATACAATCATAGTAAAGAAGACACAATTACAATTTCATTTCATGCTAGAGAAGAGGAATAAATTATTTGGTTACATAGTATCTAAATATTTAGGAAGGCAGTGGTAACTTAATTGAGAGGGAGAATAAAGACAGTAGGAAAAGAGAGAAAAAAAGGTGAGATGGGTTATTTATAATACGTACAATTATGTTTACAATATGTACATTTATGCTAGGTTAGCTGGTTAGCTTATACTCAGAGTTAGTCAGGAGTTTAAGGAGTGGATTGATTATTAGGCTAGGTGGGTATTTTTTTTTCATTTTGTTTCAAGACTGACTTAGATAATTTTGACATAAAGTGTGGTTTCCATTTGCAATCTGCTCTGGTAACCCATTCTTGCAAAAAAAAAAAACTATTTAGTAGAACTTATATTGTATTTGTACCCATTGTGGACTCCATAACCAAAACTAAGTAATCTGCACCCTTGGCAGTTTCACATTTAGCACCTCTCTCAACCTAAAGCTCAGGATCATAAAAAGTCTTTGTGGGTTGAAGGAAATCCAAAGGAAAAAAAACCCTCCACTCTGCAGCTGCAGCAAGTTCCTTGCTACAAATGCAGTAAGCTTAAGCTACTTGCTACTGTTACTAACACGCTGAGCTCCATGAATGCAGTATTGACAAGAAGCAGCAAGATCATCAATGGCTTTTTATATCTATGTCAGTACTGGATTTGTGTTCCATGGGCAACTTCCAATTGTACCTCCTAACAGCTTGCAGCCAGGGTAGCTGCCCCTTTGTCATGTCCATCTGGTGGTCTAAATAGAGATAACTTCTGACTAAATTGAGTATACATCTAGTATAATTAAAATACCATTTCTGCTATGTAACCCATAAGGGCAGTATGAATACATTGCCAGGTACAGATATGTTTCTAAGGATGCAGAAATGCTCCCAGTAGTGTATTTTGGCCATCATTTTAACCACTGGTTATGACTTCAATTTCCTTATTCCTATTGGCTCGTCATATGAAACTCTGGACAACAGACTTTACTCTGCTTGTCCTCAGGTGCCTCCATCATCATGAATGCAGCTTTTCTGGAATTATAAATTTGAAGCCACATAATAAGATTACTTGACATACTGATGGCTGCTTTTCCCTGTTTATAAGGTCAGGGCATATAAAAGTCATTGTCTCTAAACAATTAGTTCACAACAAATCATTTGTATAAGTTAGTGCAGGATGACTTTTAGCTTCCTTTTTGTTTCGTATGTGCTGTCATCATAAACAGTGTAGTGACTGATGTTTAGTACATGTCCACTGGATCCAAATCTATTGGTGCGTCATCTTCTCATCTGATAAGACTGAAAGTCCTTCAGTACTGCCATGCAAGCCTTGTTAATTTATACTCCATGTCATTTAACCCCCCCACCCCACCCCACCCCAGCAGCAGGTGCAATGTGTATATCTTTTGCAGTCAGGTACATATAGCACTTATAATCTGTCATTAACTGTGAAAACCATGGCAGTTATTAATATTAATAATATGGTATGTTCCTTTGCTGATTATCCAAAACTTATTTTCTTCTCTTTTATCAATCTTTTCTCCCTACTGTACATTCAAATATTAATCTCCTGATGACTATCATAATTTACTCTGGGTGTATTCCACACCTTGTACTAAATATGCTAGAAAATAATATTTTGATATGGAATGAAAACGTAAATAAATGTACACAAAAGTTGCAATCAGGTCTTAAACTGGATCATTAAAAGTCATTAATGTGTAGAACTATAAAATAAAATAATGTAAGGCAGAAATCACTGGAGACAACATTTATTGTTAAAACAATATCACAATAGTAGACATTTTCATCTCATGCATAGACTTCCTCAGACTATCAGTACTAAACTTCCAGCAGACTGAAGCCTCAATTGTCTAGTCAGAACTTTGGACCAGCTTCAGACTGTCACATTATTCATAGGGATAAGCCAGTCACCCCAGGATACTTTACACCAGTGATTACTGAGAAGTTACACAGGCATTTGGTCAGTTTTGGGCAATATTACAGGTTGATAATGATTTACGTACAATTGTGGGCGATAAACCCTCTTTTCGTTATAGGAATTGTATGAACTTGAAGAGACTCCTTTGCCATGATAATCAACATGGCAGTCCTTCCCCACAGTTTGGTGTAACCACACCTTGTGGTAACTGCAATTTCTGTGGATACATAAACTCCCAGGTATCCTTCTCTCATCCAGATCTTTGTAAAGATTTTGTTTTCCATGCCCCTGCTAATTGCATGACCCCTCATGTTATTTATCTGGCTGAGTGTTCCATCTGTCATTCCTTCTACGTTGGCAAGACCAATAGGGTCTTGCGTGACAGAATGTGGGAACACTTATACCACATCAGGAAGGGTTCGGTATTCAATGCTCTCTTTAAGCATGTTATTAATACTGACACTTCGCATACTTTCAGTTTTAGGGTTATAGAAATTATACAACCCAGTGTTAGGGGAGGTGATTTACCTACACATACTGAGTATAAGGAAGCCTGCTGGATCATTATATTACACACTGACAGGGGCAGTGGTTTAAATGAAAGGGCGTCTATAAAACCTGCCCTAAGGAAAAGGAGACTTCATAAATAAGCCCTTTCAATGTTATGTTTCTGCTTACTGTTTTTATGACTACTGATTTTTATAGAATAGCATAAGGAGTATGTATGTTTATATATTAGGCATATTTTTATGTTTATTTTTGTGTCATTTGTATATTTTATTTTCTTATAGCGACATGTATTTTAATTAGAGTGCCTTTATGCTCATGTTTTTGCCACTCTAATTGTTTTTATGATTTAATTGATGTGATTATATTATTGGTTGTTTTTTCACCCTTTCGATTATATATAGGGTGTGTCTGTCAGTAGTTGCTTGATGGTCTGATGAAGCTATGTTGTGAAAGCGCTCACCTATGGTCGACTACAATTATAAGGATTTTATATGTTCTTGAGTTCAGCTTTCTTCATGTGTTTGTGTACTGGACTTTGCCTTGAACCACCTGTGGTCATTTAACTGTTGATATCTTGAACTGCTGGGACTTTGGGCCGCCTGTATTGTCCGTTGCTGGTTTTACTTTAATTTTATTTTGCTTATATCATTACAGCAACGGTAGACTTCCTACCGGTATTCCACCACTGTGTTTTTTGTTTACTTTATTCTGGTTGTTTTATTGGTGGTTTTACTGGTGGTTATGGCCTCTGAACAATCTATCTCCAGTGAGTTGGATTATAATCCGAATACTAAAGCTATCTGGAATGAAAGTAATAAGCTGGAGACTAATAATAAGACTGGTGCAGCTTTTTCTGAGAGGTTCTCTCTGTATTTGCGGAGAGAGAGGAGTGCCCTTTGGCAAGTAGATGTTCCCACCCTCGGAGATGACGTCACTATTGAGACCGGTGACTTGGAATTGCTCCAGCAAACCATGGAGAGCATGGAGCATGATTTTCTTAGGTTCAAGAGATTACAGGCACAGCGCTTACATTTTGAAATATGTTTGGAGAAAAAGGTCATACCGAGAGGCCTACGTGTTCTCAATATGCCGAATCAAGGAGAACAACATCCAGATTTACTTGCCCGTTGGCAGAAGATCAACTTAGAAGTAAGTGCGAGCTATATGCGCTTACTTAATGAATATTTTCGTCCTGAAGAGGAGAAGCTGAGGGACTCTTTATGTGAGAGGCAGGAAGCCTTACTCAATGAATATGATGTGAGTGTCTTGAATCCTTTATTTGAAAGTATGTTGGATGGTGTTGCTGCTTTTGAGAGGAAGCTTGTTTTTCAGAAAAAATCTAAACTATTACGTGACATTAATGACTTTAAGACAGGTCACGTGTTTATGTGGCCATGTAACGGTCAGCATGCCAATGGACATGATGTAAATGGACTTTCTCCTCAGCACAATGGTGTTAGTGACACTACTATGACTTGTTTGAATCTTTCTGATAATGTGCGAGGTGTTCCAGCTGTAAGACATGAATGTCATCAGTTAGATAAGAGTAATATTGGTGTTTCCAATTCTATTGCCCCTAATTCTTGCAATGTTAATGTTTCTGCTACTAATACCATTAATATTAACTCTTCTCCTGATATTAATCATGTACCAGGGGATAAGGTTAAGAGTTTAGGACACTCTAAGGAACAAAATGTAATGGATGATTTAATACTGCCTGTTCCACCTCACAGTATGGATACTAATAGGTCTACACCTGTAGAGGTAACTTCCGCTAGGAATTTGTATCCTCATGTCACCATTAATAATAAGGACACCAATACTGGTAATTCTAATATACCTGATAGGGTCGTCAGACCCAAGTGGCATGGGACTGTTCTAACAGATGTAGATTCTCTCAAGGCACTGAGGAGTGCTGGTACTGATGAGCTCCCTTTTCCTTTACCGGTTCTTCCAAAGAGAGGGGGAGGACACCCCCACTCCATGAGCAGGGGGCGTCAGAAACGCAAACTCTCTGGAGAGCTGGGTCAGTCACAAACTCTGAAGAAAATGTGGGGGAGGACTCAGAATCATTAATTCTTAATATATCTACATATGTTCCCTCTACAGCAGAGAAGCGAGTTTTAGTTAAAGGTTTAAATTTTATTCCTACTCGTATGAGTAAATTATCTGATACTATTTTAGACTTGCGTATGTTTTGTAGAAATGTTATGTTACGCCTAATTTATGGTAACACTATGGCTACAGATTCCATTCCTGCTTGTTCATTTGGTCCTTCTGACCTTAGGAGATTGAGCTGTTTTGTCCCTAATAATCATCCCCTTGTAGAGGCCTACCTGAAATTAACTGAGGATCTGTTGTTTGACTATTATGACACACGTGATGACCATCACATACGTTATAAGAAGAATTTGTCATATAATGAGAGAGTAGCTTTGAAAGCCCTACAAGAAAATAATCATGTAGTGATTTGACCTGCAGACAAGGGAGGTCTGATTGTTGTTATGGATAAAGCTCATTATGAATATTCTATGCGCCTGATGTTAAATGATGTCACTTTCTATAAAAGAATTACTGTCGATGATGTATATAAAGTGATTCTTCTGGTCAATAGGTGCATTTCAGACATTTTTTTCTGCTCACTTGATTACACAAGAAACTTATACATTTTTACAAGTGGCAAATTCTTTGATTCCACTCATACAGGGCCTCCCTAAAGTCCATAAACACACTACTAATCCTCTGATGCGTCCGATAGTGGCAGGTGGTGGTTGGGTCACCGAGCCTCTTTCTCTTTATGTAGAGAAGGCATTAAGACCTATTATTGATTTGAACAAAATAGTTTTAAGGGATTCCAAACAGTTCTTACTAGATTTATACCAGTGTACTTCTACTGTCCCTGATTCTGATCTTAGTAACGTCATTTTTGTAACCCTTGACGTTCAATCCCTTTTCACTATCATACCTAATGATTTGGGCATTCAGTACATACATGACTATCTCTTATTACACAGTGAATATAATATTACTAAGATTGATCTTATATGCTGTTTTTTAGAGATGGTGCTTGAGAACAATGTCTTCACTTTTAATGGAGATATGTATCTCCAGAAACATGGCGTATCTATGGGCACTTCTTGCGCCAATAGCTACGCCAACATGTTTCTAGCTCATTGGGAGTTGAATAGTCTTTTTTCCATTCCTGACTTTAAGGAGTATGTCTTGTTCTATCGACGTTTTGTCAATGACATTTTCCTGTTGTGGATGGGCCCTCTTCATAGTTTAAAGATATTTTATGAGGTGATGAATAATTTATTGCCCTGTTTGAAGATTACTTTCAATTGGTCTTATGACCATATTGAATTTTTGGATTTGTTTATTGAGAAATTGCCTGGTAACATCATTAATATTGGGGTATATCAGAAGACCTGTCATAGAAATGCCTTTCTTTTTAGGTCTAGTATGCACCCGGGTTATATCTTTAAGAATCTCATTAGAGGCCAGGGTATACGGGCATCTAGACTAAATTCTACACTTGCTGGTTTCCTGGGTGAGATTGATGGTCTGAGCCATAAGTTGATGGCCCGTGGATACACTCAAACTGAGATTGACAGACAGTGGTCAAATCTTAGTGTTTTGAGAATGACCACAGCAAGTCCCTATTTTGGACCAGCTTCAGATTATCACATTATTCATAGGGATAAGCCAGTCACCCAAGGAGTTAAGGTATCTTTACTTTACACCAGTGATTACCAAGAAGTTACACAGGCATTTGGTCAGTTTTGGGCAATATTACAGGTTGATAATGATTTACGTACAATTGTGGGTGATAAACCCTCTTTTCGTTATAGGAATTGTATGACCTTGAAGAGACTCCTTTGCCATGATAATCAACATGGCAGTCCTTCCCCACAGTTTGGTGTAACCACACCTTGTGGTAACTGCAATTTCTGTGGCTACATAAACTCCTAGGTATCCTTCTCTCATCCAGATCTTTGTAAAGATTTTGTTTTCCATGCCCCTGCTAATTGTATGACCCCTCATGTTATTTATCTGGCTGAGTGTTCCATCTGTCATTCCTTCTACGTTGGCAAGACCAATAGGGTCTTGCGTGACAGAATGCGGGAACACTTATACCACATCAGGAAGGGTTCGGCATTCAATGCTCTCTCTAAGCATGTTCTTAATACTGACACTTCGCATACTTTCAGTTTTAGGGTTATAGAAATTATACAACCTAATGTTAGGGGTGGTGATTTACCTATACATACTGGGTATAAGGAAGCCTGCTGGATCATTATATTACACGCTGACAGGGGCAGTGGTTTAAATGAAAGGGCGTCTATAAAACCTGCCCTAAGGAAAAGGAGACTTCATAAATAAGCCCTTTCAATGTTATGTTTCTGCTTACTGTTTTTATGACCACTGATTTTTATAGAATAGCATAAGGAGTATGTATGTTTATATATTGGGGATATTTTTATGTTTATTTTTGTGTCATTTGTATATTTTATTTTCTTATAGCAACATGTATTTTAATTAGAGTGCTTTTATGCTCATGTTTTTGCCACTCTAATTGTTTTTATGATTTAATTGATTGGTTGTTTTTTCACCCTTTCGATTATATATAGGGTGTGTCTGTCAGTAGTTGCTTGATGGTCTGATGAAGCTATGTTGTGAAAGCGCTCACCTATGGTCGACTACAATTATAAGGATTTTATATGTTCTTGAGTTCAGCTTTCTTCGTGTGTTTGTGTACTGGACTTTGCCTTGAACCACCTGCGGTCATTTAACTGTTGATATCTTGAACTGCTGGGACTTTGGGCCGCCTGTCTTGTCCATTGCTGGTTTTACTTTTATTTTATTTTGCTTATATCATTACAGCAACGGTAGACTTCCTACCGGTATTCCACCACTGTGTTTTTTGTTTACTTTATTCTAGTCAGAACTGGTTGACTAAGCATCTTCCCCAAAAGCGTCTTCATAATAGCTTAGCTGTCTTTATTTCTTAACCACTGTACTCTATTCCCTTTCCATATATATATATATATATATATATATATATATATATATATATATATATATATCTCCATGCGGCCAGGCTGAAATCTGTTGCTGAAAAATTGCAATCTTGCAGCTGCATTGAAATACTGGCAATGACAGTTGGTGAAAGATAAATTTAGAAAATGGATTTGAAGACTTAACAGGGGACCATTTGCACATCAGTTACATACAAGGTAACCTTTTCAAATATTGGATGCTACATGTTGGCATAAGTGATTGCAAACAAGTTGCTTCTTCCTTCATTAACAATGGTACAGATACAATTGCTAGGAAGTTAAAGACTTGCTGTGACCCAAGAAGCAATTTGCCATATATCTGCCATTTGGTCTTCATGAAGGCAGAACACCATAAGCAAAGTATGGCTATTTATCTTACTGAACTGAGGAATTAAGCCAAAGACTGTAAATTTGGTTGGTTATATGACTCAGTGGTGGAAGATACAACTTTGTGTGCTATCAGAAATAATCAGACGAAAAGTAGATTTAGTGTTAAAGTGGCCAATGAGCACAAAGTGAGTGAAATTCTTTTGTCACTTTTCTCCAGTAAATGCCATCCCCCTCTTGCCTATTCCCTGTACTCCTGCTTACTGTCATCCCTATTGGCAAAATCTCCTTTTTCCATTGGCAGCAAATAACTAGAGCAGGAAAGGTAATAGAGTGAGACAAGGCCAAGACAACATTTGAATTACAGGCTACAAACTGCCTTCCCTACCAGGAACTGATATCAAAGTACAGGCAAAGACAAAGGGATAGAGGAATCTTAAGTGAAAGACCTGCTCTGGTAGAGTTCTTTGGTTGAATCTAGAAGAGAAACTGCTGTCAAAAAAGGATAGTTAGTAAGCCATATAAAATATTTCATGATAAATATAAGAATCAATCAGAGGAGGTTAGAAAGACTTTCTTAGTAAAGTGTCCAATGATTTGTATAGTGAGGATATTACTTTTTCCACAATGGATGTTGTCAGCTTATTTTCAGTTATCCCCCATGACACTAGGCTTGAATGGTTTTATGATTATTTATGCACAAGTAGTAATTTAGATCACACTAAAATTAAGCTTCTTACTGAGCTTATGGAAGTTCTTCTTAAAACAGTTTTATTTATTTTGAAAGACAGTTGTTCAAGCAAAGTATGGGTGTGGCCATGGGGAATGCATGCGCCCCAACCTTTGCCAACTTAGTTATAGTGGAATAGGAATCCAGATATGTTCTTGGTTCCCTTCATTCTGGGCAGTAGTCCCTCCATGGGCATCACCTAGCCAACATAATCATCTTTTGGAAAGGTAGCCCTGAGAGCCTTGGAAAGTTCTTTTGGTATTTAAGTAACACTACTTCTTTTTTTGAAGTTTACTATCAATACCTCATTGGACTCTGTTAACTATCTTGATGTCACAATTTCTAAAAACAGAGTGTTGCAGTGTTTTGAGTCTAGCATTTGCAGGAAGCCCACATGTTCTAAATCATTACTACACTTTAATAGTTGGGATCCTGTACATCAAAAAAGAGATATAGTGAAAGGCCAAATGGTTAGACTTGCGTGCATCATTTCACAACTAGACTTCTTTATTCAAGAGACCATTAAGTTAAAAGGTATATTTGAAAAATGAGGTTATCCTGCTAACTTTCTTCAAGGAATTATGAGGAAGTGATTTATAAATGAGAGTAATCTGTGTTTATACCCATATTGGGTAAAGGGGCATCTACTTTTGTTAGTTAAAAATCCCCCAGGCCTGTGGAAATGTATAGTAGGGCCATGATTTTGACCTATAATTTGGTCGTTAAAAAAATTAATGCTGTCATTCACAAAAACTGGAATGTGTTATAAAACAGGTAGTGAACAATTTGATATCTTGGGCATACTTCCTTCTTTTGTTTATAAGAAAGATGTTTCTTTTACATTTCTTATTGAGAAGGTGAATGTGAGGTCTGAACAAGGATACATGAGGAAATGCAAGTGCTGCAACCAAAGGAAAGTTATATTTAAAGGTACAGCATTTCTGTGAGGTGTACCAGTGCTCAAAAATCCATAAAATCATGAGCTAATAATATATCACTTTATTGTAAAATAAAAAATAACCACTCTGGTTTAGCGCTTTCATCTACTAAGCGTAGACTTCATCAGAACTGGTTCTTTATATATTTTTTGTTTAATAATTGTTGTCCTGGTTCACTTTAACATGATTAATATCAATTTAAGAATTCTGTGCATCTGGATTGATTGTGTATTTCATTGTTTTCTAATTAGGTAACCAATGTACTTATCATCCAATATAAGTCTTTGAAGGGCTTTTGGTTTTAGTATTTATTGAGTGTTTTAACATGATTTTATCAAATTCTGATGAAGTCCAAATATGGACGAAAGCACTTAGTGTATTTATCCTGTGAAGCTGGAACTATTAAAGCCTTTGCAGCATAGTTCGTACCCTTTGTGGTGTTTTTTATTTTAACCTCTTAAAGAAAGAAATCTGGACAAAGCCACAAATAGTGGGGGGGGGATAAAGGCCCAAAAATAGGGGCAATTTTTAAATAGTGCTCTTACAGACTTAGAAAGTTGATAGAATAATAAGTTTTGCATTCACATGAATTTTTAAAGGTAGGGTGTCTGAAATTCAAATATCTATCAATATTTTCTTACTTCAGTCATCAACGATTTGCCAGTAACTTGCCAGAAAAGCAAAATTTTATGAGGAACATACTAAAAATATGAGGGGAAAAATCCAGACATTCTTTGAAAATTTAGACAGTTGAGAGGTATGGATGTTGGTTGTAAGGAGAATGATTGCCAGAAACTAAGGGCTATCTCTAAGAAGGAATATTTTGTTCTCTGTACATTAGTGGGGGTGATTAAGACTGTGGGTTGGTTGAGAGTAACTTCTTGGGTTCCATTTTTTTCAGTCTTCCTGCTATAGGTGAGAATGTTTTCAGATTTAATAGTTTAAGTAGTTGCACTACAAATAGGAGGTCAGCCATCTGTTTAACACAAAACCACTTAGCTTTGGAAAGAATGTGTTCATTATAAGGTGAATTTGTACTGGCGCAGCAGATTTTGTTGGGAATGGTTTGGAGAGTGTCAGAGTTTTTTTTTCTGAGGCTGCCGTGATGATGAAAAAGCTAAATTCCATCAGCGTTAGGAGGACTCCCTTTTTTATGGAAGTTCTTGCTTGGGAACTGAGGTAGGATGTTTTTTTTTCCGATATACATTTTTTATTACTTTTGTTTTTCAGCCAAAGTAAACAGACATTGCAGTCTAAAAACAGCAAGGAGTAACAATTTACAACAATTATCTACAATGCTCGCATAAAGACTTACCCAAACTAAAGAAAAAGAAAAAAGAAAACTAGCAGTTTCACCATTTTCAGAGGGTACAGGGAATAAAGAGACCCATATTTGACTTTTGATTATAACTGAAATGATACAGTACCCCTATTTCAGAATAAAGTAAAGTTATTCTCATTGTTACAGAAAAGCAAAATATAAAGTATACAGTTTTATATATATTAAATGTATTTTATTTTATTGTATCAGTTGCTTTTACTGCTTTAGTGTAGTATTCATTGTATTAATTCATTGAAGATGTTGACTGGCAATTATGTAATTAATTTAGTAGGAGGGACATGAGATTGTATGTGTATAAGCCTTTGTAAGGGTGATTGAATTTGTATTTCTGAAGAAGTCATTCTGACGAAAGCATTGAGTAAAAGTTTTTTATGCTAAATTCCTGGTTGGTGTCTTTCTCTGCTGCTTCAGTGTTTGTTTTTTATTTTATTTATTTTTTTATTTTAAAATATAAAGTTTGTTTTATGTCCTCATTTATATGTCGTTTGATTTGTGTAAGTATGATAACATTACTTACAGAAGGGTTAGTGAAACACTGAAACTCTGTACAAATTAAACTATTTACACTGTTGGATGCCATCCGAATGATGCTAATCTTGAAGCATGTTATTTTTGAGCAATAAACTTATTGTGTTTAATATATAGAAGTTTAATTAAATGCCACCAGAATTGTATTTATGTGTCTGGGTTTTATTTGCTTACTAGGATTGTGTCAAGAATAGAATTCCAATATGTTTGAAAATATGTTCTTTTTTTATGTTTTTTGTAGCTAACTTGTGGGAGGTGATATATTTGACTGCCATGTCCTTGAAGTTTGTCCATGAGATTTTATTATTTACCCAATTTTTGGTTATATAAAATTTAAGAAGGGCACAAAATGTGACTAAAATATGTTTACGCATTCCCTTGATTGAACTAGGGAAGATGTGTAGAATCATTGTTTCCCCGGAAAATGTGTTTTTTTCGTAACCAATTTTTTCAAGTTGCGCTCTCAAGGAGCACCAGAGCTTGAAAATATTCTTACAGCTCCAGAAAATATGGAGGATATAGACATTCTCTCTGGAGCAAAAAGGGCATGCTGATTCTTTTTTATAACAATTTTTTAAGGATAGCTAGGGTGTAATATGTGCTATTGTTAATCATTATTTGTGTGTAGATTAGGTTTTTGAAAGGTGTTTGTTTTAAGGTATTTTTAATAGCTTCTTGTTTTTGTGCTGTTGTGATAGTTTGACCAATATTATCTCAATATCTTGAGTAAAGTAGTGCAGATTGGTGTTTTAACTCGCTAATTAATTTATAAGACTTTGAGATCATTTTCTCCTTAGCAGCTAATGATTTGACTATGTTTTGGGTAGTTACAATATTTTGTGTGTCAATTTTGTAGTTTGAGAACTTCATCCTTGTTAATGATATAATTTGTCTAAGAATAGGGTTATAGCTGCCTGGTGTCTTTAGATGTGTTCTTAAAATTTTAAGTATTGATTTCTTATGTTGTAAAATATGCCATACTGTAAGATCTTTAATTAGTGGGAATAGTTTAAGATCTATCATTTTGTTATTTAACTTGATATTTGGGTTCATGTGCATGGGTTGTAGGAGACTTAGTGAATTTTGTAGATTGATAGAAGTAAATAGAGATTGGGAAGCCATTATTTCATTTTTGATTATTGGGTGTAATTTGTTAAAGACTTTATTATCAGGATTAAGATAAAGAATAGCTTTAGGGTTTATATTTAAGGAGTGTAGTAGATTAGACCATATTTTGACCCATGTTGGATACCAAATCTTTTTAGTTTTATCATATTCTGATATTTGAATTAACTGGTTTGCTTTGATAATAAGGTAGTACAGATAAAAATCTGGGAGCCCCAGACCTCCTTTTGATTTTGGTATTGTGAGTTTTTGATAACATATTTGTGTTGTTTTTGGATGCCATAGGAATTTGGAGAGGGCGTTTTCCATTGATGTGAACATTTTTTTTGGTATTTTAAGAGAATAGAGTTTAGTTGAAATAATATTTTAGGCAGGATATCCATTTTAATAATGGCTGAGTTGGACAATAGGGATAGATTAATATTTACCTATCTTGAGATGTCTTGTTTAATTATTTCCCATGTTTTTAAGAGATTTGATTTATACATTTCTTTGTAGGCATGAGATAACTTTATTCCTAAATATTTTAGCATGTAATTTAGGGGTATGTCAACTAAGGGGAAACAGGAAGTTTTATGATTTAGTGGGTTTAGAGGAAAAATAAAGGATTTTTGGGGGATCATGTTGTAATTTGCAACTTTGGGGAAATGTTCGATTGAAGATATAATTTCGTTTAGGTCTGTATTTGGGAGTTCAAAATATAAGTTTAGGTCATCAGCAAAAGCTGAGTATCTTACTATTGTGTTGTAAATATTAGGGAGGTGGTGATAGGTGTTTTGGGTGATGTGTAATAGTGGTTCTAGGTATATGTTAAACAAGAATGGAGACAGGACATCCTTGGCGGGTGCCATTTGTTATATTAATGGGTTGGGAGTGAACCCTGTTGATGCATAGTGTGGTGGAGGCATTATTGTAAATAATTGTAATAGTTTTTATAAAATAAAATTCTCTTGTATGTTAGGCATACAGTGTTGTTTTATTGGGTTGTATACATTGTTGTATATTTCCCAGAAGGAGTTGATTATATCTACTTTATTATATAAGTTTATCTCTTTATATTGAATTTCTGGAATATTTTGGAGAGTTTTCTTTATGTTTATCATATTTGCTAGTACCTTAGAAGGTATTTGGGCCCATTCAGAGTGTTTATAGATGAGTTTTAACTTATTTAATGAGTGTTTCTGTAGTTGTATTGAATAAAGTTCTTTTTTGATTTCATATAGTTTTCTTTCTAGTTCTTGTGAGTACTGGGATTGAAGTTGTTGTTCAATACTGTTATACTGCATTTCAAGCAAGGCAATTTGTTTTTGCTCTTGTTTTTTGTATTAGGATTCCTCTTAGTACAGTTTTAGTAGTTGCCCATTGAATATCTAATGGGATTTGGGTTTGTAGTGCTTCTTGATCTAGTTGTACTATTATCCTACCTATCTCCTCTACAACTTCTTTTTGATTTAAAAAGTTGTTGTTTAGATACCAGTTATAGGGACCACCCTGTTGAGAAATTTGACTAGTTGTGTTAATTGTTATTGTGATTTTAGAGTGGTCAGAGATTATTCTTTTGCTGATCTTGTATTTTTGACATTTCTTGGAGAGATTTGATGATATTAGGAAATAGTCTAATTTTGACCAGACTTTATGTAGAGAGGAAAAAAAGTGTATTTACTCGTTGATCTGTCATGGTCTATAGTTAGATAAGGGTCAATAAGATTGAAACTTTGTATGAGGTCATTTAAGGCTGAAGTGATCTGAACTGGCTGTTTTTTGTTTTTGCTAGTGCTATCACTTAGTGGATTAATTAGAGAATTACAGTCCCCCCTATAATGATGGAATGTTTGGGGTAGTTTAGGAGTAGATTATATAGTTCATAAATAAATAATTGCTGATTTGAACAGGGGCCATAAATATTCAGCAAAAGAGTATTATTTTTTTGTCTGCGGATGTGTACTGGTGAAGAGACACCATCTTCCATTTGTATCAGAATTGCTGTTGGTTATGTTTTCATGAAATGATTCTTTAATTATTATGGCAGTACCTTTTGAAGCAGAGCTATCATTTGATGAAATGATTTGTTTGATCCATTTTCTAGAACAGATTTCTAACAACTGATCTTTGATTAGGTATGTTTCTTGTAAGAATATGACATTGAATTTGCTTTGAAAAATCAGATGTAGATTAAATTCAACTTTTTCCTATCACCTAACCCATTTACATTCCATGTATCAACTATGGGCATGGCTTACTATTGTATCTTTATTTATGTGTGGCTTTAGATTGTCTTTATATTTGTATATATGTGTTTGTGTACATGATGTAGTTGATTTATTGGTAACATGCATTTATTTAGGGTGGCATCCAACTTATCCTCACCTACCTTAGTGTCTGCCCACATATCTCCCTTCCAATGTGTGGTAATAAACTTTATCTTTGGTTTGTTGTTGATGTGGCTTCTAGAAAGCCTATTGTATTTTAGGTATAGGGGGATATTAAAAGGAAACTTTACTTTGTTCCAAGTATCACTACACATTCCTGACATACAATGCTTTCTCCATTATGAGAGTTAACACCCTGAAGTATGGCTACAGTTTTTGTGAAGAAATCCACAATTATGAGCTTTCCATGTTAATAAAGTGATGTGGATTTTGAAAGGATGTAATTTGTTCACATTTTTGGATTGGTGTTTTTATCCATTAATTAAAATACCAAACAATTTATTACATCAGTTTAGTATAGTAACTTATACTTCCCAAGAACTAGAGCCTGTTGAATCTAATACCCAGAGGGCGTGCACATTATCAAATCTTGGTATCTTTTGCTTATTTATTTTTCTGCAGAAAATATTAATATATGCGCCTATTAATATTTATGTTTTTTCATTACTGTACTCATTCCTAATTGTGTATTAAGCTTATATTTGGTAATTACATGTGGCAGTTGCAGTTCCAAAGTTTAGCTATTCTTTCATATTGCTTAGGAGACAGCTTAGCTGAGTTTCATTCCCCTTTTGTAGATGGTTTAGCTCTGCTCTATACTATTATTAATAAAAGGCATACTACAGCATTCAGTTTTAAAGTGTAAAGAGATATGCTAATATTGTCAACTATCTTGTTTAAAATTTAGTATAATATAGTCAATACAAGCAAACCAATTTACTAATAGTTGCTAAAAAAGTCTTTAGTTTCATGGTGAGTTGTAATATATAGTCCTTTACTGTAAGACTGTTTCAAGAGAAGGTTTAAATATAAATGTCTTTCTTGCATCAAGATTAAGGCTGGAATGTATTTATAAATGATTTTTGAACTGACATTCAGTAATCTTTTTCTAGGGACTTTTGTCAGTATCCATAGTCTCAGTTGCTTTTTCTGTTCACATTGTGCAATACAGGAAGATTCTTCATTATGCTAACATCCGCTGAGCCAGAATCTATTTTAATCTATTTAAATTGTTAGATTGTCTTATCCGGACCTTTACAATGTATTATGAAAGATTTTTCTTGTTTTATTTCCTTAATTATTGTTATTTATTACCTTGCAAACTTTGTCCTTTTATTTTGAATCAGGTTCCTTGGTTCAGTGGATTCCGGTTGATTAATCAGCCAATTAACAGTCCTTGCAGCTCCCAGTAGTGCTTTGCTATTACCCACTTTTAAGGAAGTTGCCTTTGACCTCCAAACTCTGTCTTGATTTGTAATAGTGTTACTTCCTGTCCTGCGATCAACCAAACGGCTCTCATGACCAGCAAACAAAGTAAGTTTTTAGACCTTTATTAACAGTGACATTCTTTTTTTTTTTTTTTATTTAAAATGAGCTTATTGATTCCTATGTTGCAGCATTCATCTACTGCTTGAATTGCCACGCTGAGAGCCGTCAGCGTAACTATGGGCTTGTTAAAGTTAACAGATGCGACTTTCTTTTGTATGTGCTGTTTTCTTTTATTTTCAGGTATCTATTTAATGCTGGCAGTGTTTATATAGATGAAGAGTCCAGTTGTAGCATTTTATGTAAATGTCTTTTATTATCAGGGGATAATTTTTGGATTAACAGCTTTAACATATTTAGACGAGTTGAATGTTACCGTTGTGGTTTGTATTATCCCTCTTAGGTTAGATTTGCAAGAGCCCACGTAACCAACAAAAACTGTTTTTAATCTTTAGCGTTTATGTTAATGTAACCTTTCCTTTGAACGCACATGTTGGATGTTAATTTGTAGCATTAGCTTACCGGTTGCAGAGTTGAGTTATTTATTTTCCTCCGGAGATTCTCCGAAAACTTTTGTGAAAGTGTTCTTTGCCTCTAGTTTGTTTTGTATTTGGTGTTTCTGATCTTTATAGCTGAAGGAGAGTTTTGCCGGGTACCTCATTTGGAAACGGATATTTTTTTTATTAGGTATGAACAGTAGGGTGATAATGCTTGACAATCTTGCTTGATGGGAAGGGGGAGATCTTGAGTAATGCTTATCTTGTGACCTCTCCATGTCAAGTTTCTTTTTTGTTTAGCTGCCATTAAAATCATGGAGATGTATGCAGCGTTGAGTATTTTTACGTAAATTTGTCTTGGTGTTGATTCATCTTGAGTTTTCCTGATAGATCTGTGTGCTCGCTCTATGCTCATTTCTTTTGCAATGTTCTTGTTTTCAACCGTTGTCTCGACGATTTCCTTTACTATTGCATTCAACTGAGTTTGGTCAAATGCTTCCGGCACTCCTCTTATAATAATGTTCTTTCTTCAGCTTCTTGCTTCTAGGTCGATTAATTTTAATTGTAGGTCTTTTATGGCCTGTTCATTAGTTTTTATTTTAGCCTTAAGGCATTGATTTCTGTCATATTTGCTTTGGTTTTGGTTTCATTTAAAGTTAGTCTAGCCAGAATCTGTTCAATATTTGTACCAACCATACTGAGCTTTTATGAAAGAGCACAGATATAATTTTGTAAAGATTGTAGGGCAGTTTTTTTATGTCTTCAACTGTGTATGTGTTGTCGTTTTTTGATCTTATAGCTATTTTAGTAGGCTCTTGTTGTGCCTTAGCCGTTTTTTTGTCTCTTGCCTGCTGTGTCTTTTTCTGGGGTCACAATTGTGGATAACTTCATTTTAGTCATTTGTGTTTCCATTTGTTCCTTATTTAAGTCCTGTGTTAGACATTTTGGTTTGTCTTTTACACTTGTTCAATTCACTTTTCAGGCACAGTTGCTTGGAGAGACCCTGCCACGAGGTTGCAGTCTCAAATAACCTGCTGCTTCAGAAAGTACTATTAAAGTCTTTGTTTTTAGCTTTATGGTTTGAAATAAAAATATTTACTTGCTTCTTAGGTGATGTAGCCTCAGGATTTATGCAGGATTGTAGATTTACATAAATGATGATGTGGCTAGGAGGCCGATTTCTGTTTTGGATTTTAGAGCAGCAGCCTAGTGCATGTCTTGTTGTCAGCAACCATCTTGGAATGAGGTAGGAAGTTTTACTGATCCAGAAGAAGAGGGAGTCATTTTTTGATGTTTTCTCCAATGTACAAATGAAAATTAAGGTATTGACCAGATCTCAAGACATTTGAAGGAGGAGGTTGCTTCTATGCTGGTGTTACTTAGAGCTGAGGTTTCTACGATTTGTGGGGAGTGGGAGAGTTTGGGGTAAGTTCTGAACTGCATTTTCTTTTGAAAGAGTAAAATGTTAATTTGTGATTTATTAGTCATCTATGGAATGAATTAGTGTCAGATTGATGTTGTGACTGAATGTTAGTGAAATTGGGACAAAATCTGTATATGCCTGTTTCATCTGCATATAAGATCAGTGGTAAGTGAGGGAGGTCATAAGACAGTTTATTAATAAAAGAGGACAATAAGAGAAGGGTAAATGGAAATGTTCTAAAGAATGAGCATTCTATTTTTATTTTAAAGTACATGTTTGTGAGGAAGTCTTTGAATCATTGTAGCACATCTGTACTAATGCCATTTTCAAATAGTTTCTCAAGGAGAAGGACATAGTCAATGTGATCAAAACCTTTACTGAAGTCTATAAAGAGTGCACCTCTGAGGTTATCTTTGTCTTGTATTTGGAAATATATCATCTGTTACTGTTCAGATTGTTGTCATGGTACTTAATCCCTGCTAAAGTCATGTTGTTTAAGGGAGAGCAGGTAGCATTGCTGGATATTAGCAATTAATTGTGTGTATATATTTTTTCTAGGATTGTAGCATTTATAAATAAACTGGAGGTTTGGTTGTCTGAGCTGGGATCATGTCTCTGGGGATGTTATCAAGCAAAGAAGTGACTCTTTTTGATTTTATATATTTAACATAGAATGGAGGGGTTGTGTGTGATGGGGAGGAGGGTGTCAAAATGTTATGGAGGAGAGACTGTCAGTTTGAGGGAGATTTATGCATTTTTTGAGTAATTCCAAGCAGGATGATTTAATTTGTCTGCAGTGCATCAAGTTTGAAGAGTTATGGCCTTGCTGTACCTTTTATCCTGTTGTTGACTTCCTTCCAGAAGTAATTTGGTTTATTTATGAGTGTGGTTTGACTGGATCTATGAAAGAGGGGTCTATGTCTACACATAGATTGTTTTGCAGGGTTACACAGGAAGGTATAGTTAGCTCATTTTTCGGTGCTAGGGTCTTGTTTCCAATTATACCAAGCTCCGTCTCTAAATTTAATTAGCTTGCTTGAGGTCTTTGGACATCTAGTCTGTCTTGATGTGTTTATATAGTCTTTTAATGTGGGGAAAGACTTTATTTTGAAGCTGGAGAAGGCTTTATGTAAGGCAATTAGCTGCTGCATTGGGACCTTCATTTGTAAGTAAGAATAGGTGGCCAAAAATAAAAGGTATTTTTTTAGTTTGGTGATACTGTTATTAGACTGGGCTCTGAAGTACTGTCATATGAGAAGGAATTTCATGGACTGACTGGTAATAGAGAAGATGACTGGGCAGCGGTCCTTGAATGAAGGAGGGTGAATGTATATATACTGGAGATGTTTGTAATAATGTTAATGATAAGGTCTAGCAAGGAGTGCTTGGAAGACTTGACATGTGGTTGAGTGGTTATAGTGACTACTTACAGATGGCCAAGGCCAGATAAGAATTCTGACATGTCTGAAGATTGTGGGATGACATAGTTAAGGATAAAGTCTCCAAGGATTATTTTACTGTTTTTAGCAGCAGAGTGCAAGTTATTTGAGATGAGAGATTTGAATGTTGTTATTGAGGAAAGGAGTATCCAGCTGGGGTCTGAGAATGATGTGGCACTGATTTAGATTAAGACAATAGGGTGGAGGTAGCCTTTGTAAAGAAGTTAGAGTCACCTCTTGCTCTTATTTCTGACCAGGAGTAATGAATGTGTTTGCAGGAGGGGATTATGTGTAGGAAATTAGGGGAGTCTTGTTTGAGCAAGGATCCTGTGACTGCTACAATATTGAGATTGTGCTGGGAATAAAGTGATAATTTAGTTTAATTTGTTTCTAATATTGTTTTTGTTTATACTTAATTTATGTTATTTGATATAATGTATTGCATGATTGTATTGTATTATGATGCAAAGTATTATGTGACTGGGGAAGTATTTTTTTTTTAATGTTTGGAAGTTGCATTGTAACTTTCATTCAGGTGAAGTCATTTGTATATGTCTTTGAAAGGTTAAACTGTTTACCGACAGTGTCATTTTTGGTGATAATAAAATAGTTAATCTTATTTTACAAGTTGAATTTTTGTTTTAAATGTGATTTTTTTAGTATTTTAACAACTTATTCTGCATTTTTCCATATGGGCATTAAATCTTATGATTCATTAAATTTTATTACATCAAAGAATCTCTGCAGATGAAAAGCTGTGCTGCCATTGAGGAACAGGGGCTGAAAACATCTTTATTCTGCAACTACTGAAGACAGATATATGATGAAATAATAGTAATGGGTTACTTATTATAAATTATGGTTTACAGTCAGCAATAGGAATTTTTGGATAAGTAACATTTCAAAATCAATTTCTGATTTGCAGTAATAAAGAAGGAAAGAGAAAAGGAGAATGTACAAGAAAGGAAAGGAATACATCTTGGGTTAGAGAGATCGGATATGGTGTGATATTTATGCAAATCAGAACGTTAAATTAATCAACATAAAAAGTCAGCCTCAAGGCGATCAGAAGAGAAATACAGGCAAAGGCATCCAGATATGAAAAATTTTACAATAAAAGAATAAGATCGCAAACTCTACAACAGGAGGAAACTGATGCTAAATAAGGTGAAGTCCCAAGACTGGAAAAACTCCATTATCAGCCTCAACAAAAGGTTGAGATCCCTCATCAAATCCTCTAAAGCTAGCTATGAAAACAGAATTGTAGCAGATAGTAAAGGCAACCACAAGGCCTTCTATAGTTATGTAAAGAATCTCCATGGCAATACCCAGATTTGCTCTGAGCTACTGCACAATGGTACCGCCTATGCCGAGTCAACAGATATTGCCAATATACTGGTTGACAGATTCAGTGCCAACTTTACCCCTCTCCCCCCAAAGGACCAATCATAATACCAGTAGATTGCTAGGCACCCAGTATTACTGCTGCACAGGTTAAAACAGCACTGTCCAAGGCCAAAAATACAGCTTCCATAGGACCTGACAATATCCCTGGCTGTGTTCTACATGAACTACAGAGTGAACTGGCACCTCACCTGTGTGCCCTGTTCAATCACAGCCTCACCTCAGGCTTTGTCCCTACCAAATGGTGAACTGCTACAGTCATCCCTCTCCACAAAGGAGAAATGACTACAGACCCTGGGAACTATCACCCCATTAGCCTGACAAGTCTGATATTCAAAGCTATGGAACACATCATCATGGACCTAATAAACAAGGATATTATAAATCTCCAAACTCTGGATCCCACACAGTTTGGTTTTGTGAAGGGTAAATCATGCCCGCTCAACTTGATCGACTTCTTTGAGTCAGTCACCAGAACTCTGGATGAAAGCAAGGTGGTTCATACAGCCTACCTTGATCTGGCCAAGGTCTTTGATACCATTCCTTACTAAGGAATCATAGAAAAACTCAGTAAGCTAGGCATCACCCCCTATAACACTATATGGGTTGCAAACTGGGTCACAGATAGAAACCACAGTGTGAAAGTAGCTGACTCCAAGTCAGACTGCCGACCAGTCATGAGTAGAGTCCCACAGGGATCGGTCCTGGGTCCTCTCCTGTTTGGTATCTACTTCTCAGAAGTCCAGGCCAACATGAAGGGACTCTGGCTGACAAAGTTTGCAGATAATTGCAAGTTGGAAGCCATTATTAACTCCCCAAGTGATGTTGACATCCTACAGAAAGGCCTCACTGAGACCAGCGACTGGTGTCAGAACTATGGCCTTAAGCTCAATGCCAACAAATGTGTCATCATCCCCTTTGGGAAAAACCCAGTTCCCATGAATTACCACATCAATGGTAGTCCACTGAACACAAAAGTAGTTATAATTGATCTGGGAACACAGGTTGACAGCAACCTCTCTTTTGACCACCACATTGCCACTGTGGTCAGAAAGTCCTCCTATGTGGCACATCTCATTACTAAGGGTTTTGCATCCAGGAAGAAAAAGGTCATTGTCTCCCTGTATTCTTCCCTCATTAGGCTAATCATTGAGTACAATGCCCCATTTGGCATGTACCTCACTAGATACCTGCAACAACTGGAGAGGCTGCAAAAGTACCTCAAAAGAGGATGGTAGGCCTTAAACACTTGTCCTATATGGACAGACTCAAAAAACTCCAATTATTCTCTGTCTCATACCACCTACTTAGAGGTGATCTCTGCTTGATTTACAAAGCCATGTCTGACCCAGCTCTGTTAGAAATGCTACATCTAAAGAAATCCCAATCCCTCTGCACCACATGCTCCAGAGACCTCCACCTCATTATCACAATCAACAGAACATGCTGTAGGGACAGGTTCACAACCCAGAGACTGCCCATGCTATGGAAAAAAACTTCCCATACATGTTAAACAGAGTGCCTCACTGGCCTTGTTCAAGAGAAATCTTGATGAATGGATGGGAAATAGAAAATTCACCCCGGGGATCACTCCAGTGGCTTTTACTCGACAGAGGCACTGGGAACTAAGGTTGGGTGGCACAATGCCAGGGTAATCCTATGGGCTAGGCTTGTAAAGGCTCCAGTGCTATTAGCCTAGTACACACCTATGAACCTATGAATATAGGAGGAACATGGAATAGAAGAGTAGAAGTTAAAAATATAGAAGATGAAGTTATGGAATACTTGCAAAGTGAAGGATTTAATGCAGAAAGTCTAACACAGGTTACATCACAGCATAAATGGAACAATGAGTCCCCAAAGTAAGCAGAAACAGGAGGAGCAGGAGACATCTGAAGAAGAAATATGGACATGGGAAAGAAAAAGAGATTAAATACAATGTAATATTTATGCAAAGGAGAAAGCAAAAGCTAATCAATACAAAAAGAGCAGCACCAAATATGTTTGAAAAGAAATACAGACAAAGGCATCAGGGCATGGAAAATTTTACAATACAACAAATAAGAAACAGAGAGGAAAAGTAGAAAAGAGGATTAGTAATGGAGAAGTTAAAGAAATAGAAACTGAGGTTATGGATTACCTGCAAAGTGAAGGATTTAATGTAAAAAATCTAACTCAGATAACATCACATCAGGATAGAGAAATGGATCCCCAAATTAAGGAGAAACCAGTGGTGTGGGAAACATCTGATCAGTTGCCATATGAAGATAGTTTAGAAACTTCCAAAGGAAACCAGTACAAGTGTTCATTTGGAGTTGCACACCAAGGGAAGGAACAAAAAACTATGGCAACCTGACACAGTCAATGTTGTGGAGTGATAGGCCAGTGAGTTCCCATATCAAAGTGCAACGGATGACACAGGATGAATTTGAAGAGAATGTAGCACAGGAAGATGCTCTGGAACTTTCTAAAGAATGCCCACAGGAAATGGAGAACAAAGAATGTGCCCTCAGTTTAGACAAATATGATCTAAGAGAAGAGTTGCTTGATTTAATAGAAATGGACAGATGTATTAATATCAATGAAAGAGGCAACAGAAAGTCAGTATAACCCAAAAAGTTAGAAGTTTGATAAAACAAATGAAAACAGTAATTAGGACTGTCCATAGAGATTCATATGATTTAACAGAAGTAAATACTATATACTACTCTCTCTCTCTCCTGTGCAGCTAAATTAATAACAGATAAAGTCTTACTGCAAAAACACATGGTAATAAGAGAAAGGAAGGAGAAAAATGGAATAGCAAAATGGAAGTAATGAACAGAGAAAACTATAAAGCAAATAAGACAAGGTGTCACTGTTAGAAGAGTACAGAAGAGGGAATAGATCAACAAAATTACTTAGATAGACACTATCAGAACAGATCAGGATCTATTGTGCACTATCACAAATAATAAACTAAAAATATCAGCACAGGCAGAAAACTTAGAAGATATGTAGATAAATATAAAGGAAAAGTACAAAATAAGCAATTAACTGATGACCTAAAAAAGATTTACAGAGAATTGGGAAACAAGGCAAAGGGAATTAAAACACCACCAAAACAACAAGAAATAGATACATTTTGGAAAAATATACATAAAGATCCTGTGGAACTTAACAAAGATGATAAATGGATAGAAGAAATAAAAGAAAGAATAAGAAGCTCAAATGTACAGAATATGAAATGGGATGAAGTAAAGGCCAGAGAGATTGAAACAAAGTTAAGAAAAGTTTCTAATTGGAAAGCCCCAGGCCCAGATGCAGTACCTAACTTCTGGCTAAAATTATTAACAGCTCTACAGAAGATTTAGCCATCAGTAAGAACTATTTATATGCACACCCTGAACAGACACTAGCCTGGTTAACAATAAGAAACACAATACTCTTACTTAAGAGTGAACCTGCAAGCTATCCTAACAACTATAGACCCATAACTTGCCTTTTGATGACATGTAAACTATACACCGGAATTGATGCTGATAGAGTTTATAGTGATTTAGAAGAAAACTCAATCATGACAACAGAACAAAAGGGTAATGAAAGAAAGTCATATGGAACAAAGGATCATTGTTATTAAGTAAAGTCATAATGGAGAACTGTAAAAAGGGAAGAATCTAAATATGGATAGACTATAAAAAGCATTTGACACGATCCCACATTCATGGATAAAAGAGTGTTTAAAAATGTGTAAGATACACCCTACACTAATCAGTTACATTGCAGCGACCATGAAACAGTGGAAAACCACACTGCAATTAAGCCATGATAAAAGACAATTTATTATTCCAGGGATAAAAATTCAAAGGGGGATATTCTGTTATCATTGCTCTTTTGTCTTGCAGTTAATCCATTAAGTTGTCTACTTAACAGAATAATAGAATCCAACACGGAGGAGAGAATAGTTCAAAAGTTCAAGTGATCTTCATGTATCCAACAAACATAAAACACCTTCCACAAGAACGATGAACAGGCTGTTTTAATAGAGTAAGCGCTTTCACCTACATGGCTTCTTCAGACTTATGTAACAAACAGACAAAAGCACTCCAAACATTTAAATCAATTCATGAAGTGCTAATCATTGACTCCACCCAAACTATTAACATCCAAATCCAGCATTAAAACTAGCATAAAACTGAACATCATGATCTAAAACTCTGGTTAAAAACATACATATAACATTGCTATAAGTGTGCATACACAAAAACTTATATCAAGGAAACATTAGTAACATAGTACTAATAACTATTGCACTTAGTAAAGTTGGCCAACCATCATTAATGAAATATATAATTAATTTAAAAAGCAGTAACAAAAGGTGTATATCTATATGTATAACATAGAAAATATGTACATCTAAAGAGTATAAAAATGTGAAAAGCATAAAAAATACATATTAAACAATGACTACTGTTCACTGTATACTCAGTTCAGTGAAGATAAAATGAGTCATAAATTAAAATACCTGTCAGTGTACTTTAAGCCTTCTCATCCTTAAGAAGGGTTTAACAGATAATTTGGCATTAAGTCCTGGAGGTGTATCTGATCTAAGCTTAATAATCCACATATTTTCTCTGCTCTCTGTATGTGTTCTGATATCCCCTCCTCTAGCATTCACATCCATCTGTTCTAAAATCCTAAAATAGAAAATATGTGTAGGATCAGAATCAAGGACATGTTTCGCTAATGCATTAGTTTTATGCTTCATTCTTATGCCATATAGGTGTTCGTTAGTCTTTCCTACATAGAAAGAAGTACATTTTGAACAGGTAGCAATATACACAACATTACTGGATAAACAATTTCCATTAACATTTAAATAATATCTCTGTTGACTAATTGGATGAATAAATATAACATCATTGTCTATATATGAACAAAAATTGCAATTGCCACAACTATAAGTGCCTCTAGAAGTCTCAGTTTTAGATTGATGTTTATCACATAGTATCTTCTTGAGACTTTTCTTATTCTTATATACAAAGTGTGGAACATCACCTAACCTGTCTTTAACTTGTGTGTCCACTGTCAAAACATTCCAGTGAGATTTAACCACTTCTTTTATTCTCCATGCATCACAAGTATAAAACATTGTAAATGCTTCTTTATGAGAAGTGGATTCAGTGACATCGGATAAATTATTTACTTGTACAGTACCTATCCTATCATCAGAGAAATACAGTGCTGCTGTACCCCAAGAATATCAGTATCCTTGTAACAACGCTGTAAGAGTGATTCTTCTAGATCTTGTTCATACCCTGTAGTGGTTGGATTGTATCTAGAGGCCCTCATTGCCTGACCCCTTAATATATTTCTATAAACGTGAGTGTGGATGCATACTATGTGCAAGAGTGTATTGATATGGCATGGCTTCCTGAAAACACCTGTATTGATCAATCCACTAGGTAGCTTTTCTACATAAACATCAAGAAATGAAATCCTAGTTGTGGAAATCTCATAACTGAATTTAAGGTACAGTGTACTGTTGTTCAATTGTTCAATAAATTGAGCCTCCAAATGAAGAAGAGGTCATCCACGAATACTATGTGTTCCACAAATGCTGGTAAAATGTTATTGAATAACACTAGTTCTAACAAAGAAATCAGTAACATGATGTTAGGTTCAGACATCTCTGAGACCCTGTTCAAATAAAATTCAGTTCCCACTGAATTAGGGATAACTGTAAATAATGATTTCACATCCATGGTCATGAAAGTCAATTGTGATGTATCTGTTATATCTTTGAGACAGTCATAAAGATCAATCAAGAACTGTCTTTGAGAATAAACCTGTTGTTGTCTACAATAGATCTTAAATTGCTCTCAATAAATATGGAGGAAGGTCAACCCCTGCCTGCAACTATAGGTCGCATGGGAGGATCTAAAAATTTTGTGTATTTTAGGGAGGAGCCCACTAATCAGAGGGTGATTGGTGATTTGAACATCCAGAAATAGAAAAGTTTGTTGTCTATCATATTGCTGTTCAGAAGTCCCAACAGAAAGGAATGTACCCTGTGGGAAAATATCCTTACTATATCAGCATCCAATGGTTGATAAAACATCTCCAAGCATAATATCTTTCTATTGTAGTCATCGGTTCCCATAACTACAATGCCCCTCCTTTGTCAGCTGGTCTAATAGATATACTCTATGTGTCAGATTATACTTGCCTCATTTTATACAAATCATCTTCTACAAGTTTGCTGAATGCTGATAGTAGAGGATGTAATGATGGAGTATGATGATTGTCCACCATCTTCTTTAAAATAAAGCTTGAGAGATAGGTTGGTATAAAGGATAGGCCTTTGGATAATACTGATAATCCCTTTGCCTTCCCACATCTTCCTTATACTCTTGTTCAATGGTTGTTCAATGACAGCTTGTATCTTGGGTCTTAGGAATACCAGTATCCTCATGTGTGTTGGATGTAAAAAATTTCTTAAATATGTTGGTCTCTTCAACAGGTGCTGAACTAGATGCTGTCTCATTCTCTAGTTCATGTGTTACTATAATCACATCTGAAGTACACACAGTATCACTGTTACTGGATGGAGTATTGCTATTCATATTAGATGTGTGACAGTTCAAGAGTCTAACAGTTTTTATTTATAAGTTCAGTCTCACACCTCCATTTGTGGAACATTATTCACCTCTGTTTGTATAGCATCAACTGCTGATTATCCACTGTAGTGTTATGACTCTGTAGAGCCATGTCATGAGCTCATTCTGATTGTCCACTATAGTGTTATAACTCTGTTGGAAGATGTGGCCCAATTTAAAATCAGTGATGTCTCTTTGTAGCTTGTGTTTCTTTTGTGAGAGAAGCTTTCTCTCATATTGGCTCACATTATCCAATAAGCTATTAAAGTTATCTTCAAACAGTAAATTCTGTTGTTGAGAAATCTCTAAGGGTTTCTTCCATCGGAAGAAAAAGTTATTCAATAACTGCATATATTTGCAACTAACCTCAATGTTTAACTGCTGCCACTGGTATAGCAGTTCCTCTGAAGACAAACATCGATCTTTAATGATGTCACTTGATCCAGACTTCCTCCCTTCGTCTCCACCACTAAAGAACGTGTAGGATAATATAAAAAAAAAAAAAAAAGCGGAGGTCTCTCCTCCCAGTGCACCAAATGTATATACATAGAATCCAACACGGAGGAGAGGAGGAGAATCACAGATTAAAACCTAAAAGTTCATAGTTCAAAAGTTCCAAGTGATCTTCCAACAAACAACAAACAGGCTTTCATGATCTAAAACTCTGGTTAAAACATACATATAACATTGCTATAAGTGTGTGCACACAAAAAACTTATATCAGGAACATTTAGTAACATAGTACTAACTAATATTGCATTAAGTTTAGTAAAGCATTAATAAAGCATAAAAAATACATATTAAACAATGACTACTGTTCACTGTATACTCATGTACTTCTTTCTATGTAGGAAAGACCAACACCTTTATGGCATAAGAATGAAGCATAAAACTAATGCATTAGCCAAACATGTCCTTGATTCTGATCCTACACATTTTTTATTTTAGGATTTTAGAACAGATGGATGTGAATGTTAGAGGAGGGGATATCAGAACATACACTGAGAGCAGAGAAAATATGTGGATTATTAAGCTTAGATCAGACATACCTCCAGGACTCAATGCCAAATTATCTGTTAAACCCTTCTTAAGGACAAGAAGGCTTAAAGTACACTGACAGGTACTTCATTTATGATTCATTTTATTCTCACTGAACCGAGCATACAGTGAACAGTAGTCATTGTTTAATATGTATTTTTTATGCTTTTCACATTTTATACTCTTTAGATGTACATATTTTCTATGTTATACATATAGATATACACCTTTTGTTACTGCTTTTAAATTAATTATATATTTCATTAATGATGGTTGGCCAACTTTACTAAGTGCAATAGTTATTAGTACTATGTTACTAATGTTTCCTTGATTTTTGTGTATGCACACTTATAGCAATGTTATATGTATGTTTTAACCAGAGTTTTAGATCATGATGTTCTTTGTCTGTTTGTTACATGAGTCTGAAGAAGCCATGTAGGTGATTAAAACAGCCTGTTCATCGCTCTTGTGGAAGGTGTTTTATGTTTGTTGGATACATGAAGATCACTTGAACTTTTTGATATATTACTTAACAGAATAGGTCATGGTTACAATTTGGCTCCTAGAAAACAACAAAGTATAAAGACTTTTCATCTTCTTTTTGTCAATGATTTAAAACTGTATAGTTCATCAGATGAGGAACTGAAAGCACAACTGCAAGTTGTCAAAACTTTTTCAGATGATATAACAATGTAATTTGGTCTTGAAAAATGTGCAAAAACAACCTTTAAAGCAAGAAAGCTGCAGCACCAAGAAAACATTAGTTTGGGAGAGAAATGTGATATAAAAGAACCTGAGCAAAAGGGAGCATATAAATATTTGGGAGTTAATGAAGGATCAACAATAAAACTGAACAAATATGAATAAAAATTAATAAGAAATATTTTGGAAGACTTAAATTAATACTGAAAACAGCATTGACATGTAAGAACAAAGTCCAAGCTATAAACTAATTTGCTCTTCCTGTCCTAACTTATAGTTTTGGAGTGATTGACTGACCCTCAAAGATGCTGGATAGGTTGGACAAGAAAACAAGATGGATGCTTCATGCTCATCAAATCATCAAATGATTTACAAAAATCAGTGCATACCCAGATTATATATTTCCCATTCTGAAGGAGGTTTTGGCCTCCTCAAAATTGATTACATGTATAGGTCTGCAATTGTGGGACTGCATACATGTCTGCTGACCTCACAAGACCCAAATGTCGTGAAAGTTTTGAAACATGAGGAGAATAGACCTAAGATGACTTCTCTGCTTAGTTTAGCAGAAGCATATCAGCATCAATCATGAATGGAAATCAAACCAGAAGTAGATAAAAATCAGGCAACTGAATGTGCCAAAAAACAAAGCAAAAGAAAGAATATAAGGTGAAGGATCAGATGAGAAGGCAAGAAATGTAGAAAAATGCATAAATATAGTTGCAAGTATAGAAAACTTCTGGAAAAACCTCATGCTGATGAGGAACTAATGCAGGAATGGTTAAGGAGAGGTGAATTTAAACAAAAAGATGAAAGGTTAATATTGGCAGCCTAAGACAGTGGACTATATACATGTTGGTTTACAAAGTCCATTGAACATGTGGAAGAAACAGACAAATATAGGTTTTGTAAAACAGAATTTGAAACAATCACACATCTTGTTGCTGGTTGTGATATAATATTGGCAGAAAGACTGTATACGAAAAGTCATAATAATGTGGCAAGACTGTTGCACTGGGGATTGTGCAAACATTATAACATTGGAGTAGCTGAAAAACACTGGAAATAAGAGCCACAAAGGTGTTGTTTATAGCACAGTCATATCTTCTCACTACTCTAACTTTTCTTTGGTTGATATTTATATTGGTGTTGCAATATTTATTTCCTGATCAAGTTGGAGATTTGCTTTGAAAGGCACCTTTGTATGCTTTCACATGTTCTAGATATAAATCTGCCCTTTAATATGTCCCTTATACCTTCTTTAAACTTCATTTGTCAATTAGCCCCCAGTAATCTGATATGTACTCCAAAATGTTTTCATGCATTTGACTTCTCTCATAAAACCTCAAAAGTTATATTACTGTCAAGGTTTTTAGTTTCAAATATTTATAAACATGTCTACAGTTTATCAAACTGATTTTTCAGATGGTTGCTTGGTTGCTAATGGACTGCACAGCAGCCATAACATTTTGGTGCTCATTATATGTATATGGACTGTAAATGGTTATATAACAAAGTTCTACTTTTCATTATGTTACCCAGGCTTCCTTGCTAGTAGACTCAAGTCACAATAATGTGCCTATTTTCCTCACTCATTTTAATGTTAGACCTACATTACGTTACATTATATTTTTGCTTGACCTTCTTTCCATATTAGGCTTGGATCCAAACAATTGTTCATGTAACACAGAGTGTATTCTTAATTCACAGAACTAATTGTTAACATTTTGTTTAGTTAAACAGTCAACAGCTATTTAAAATACTGTGGCAAACACTGTTCTGAGAGACTGCCTTAAAGACTATCTGCAAATATACAGAGCTGAGTATATATTTTTTTGGTTACAGAGTTTAATTGTTGCTTAGATCTCTGTTGAAACTGTTGTCTCACTGTTCTGAGAGACTGATCGGCAAATATAGAGAGTTGAGAATATTTTTTTTTGTTTTAAAGTTTGTACTGTTAGCTGTTGCTTAGATCTCTGTTGAAACTGTTTTCCCCACCCACCCCCATTTTCTGCAGTGTCTTCAGTTGGTATAGTAACAGCTGCATTCAAATTGCTGGAACATGTGTTCTGAGAGACTGCCTTATAGATTATCTGCTGTCTTCAGTTGGTATAGTAACAGCTGCTTTTGGTTATAGAGTTTGTAAATTGTTGCTTAGATCTCTGTTGAAACTGTTGTCTCACTGTTCTGAGAGACTGATTGGCAAATATACAGAGCTGAGAATTTTTTTTGGTTTTAAAGTTTGTACTGTTAGTTGTTGCTTAGATCTCTGTTGAAACTGCCCCCCCCCCCCACATTTTCTGCCATGTCTTCAGTTGGTATAGTAACAGCTGCATTCAAATTGCTGGAACCTGTGATCTGATATTTTCAATCTTTGTTCATTCCTTATGCATGGGTATCGGTTCCGACCTTGTAATTGAGCCGGCCATTTTTCAAGCTCGCATCAGCTTCAAACTCTCGAGCTAAACTCTTACCCACAATCCCTCTCTCCCTGTTACCTTGGATTTCATTTGCCGCGTTGCCATTCGGTCATGCCAAGCTGCTTCTCTTGAGCTAAGTAAAGTTATTTGTTGTATAATAGTCATTTATATTACCTTTCAGTCAGAAAAGTTTCTTTTTCATTGTCTCTTACCCTATCGCATCTAGCGACCATATTTTCTTGAGGTTTTCTTCTCTTTTTTCTACCTTTTTACTGCAAGGTATTCTCCCCTTACCATCATTGGTAATCTTTCCCTTTCTTTTTTCATACCTTCGGGTATTCTTTTGTACCATTGCTGGTACCCTTTTCCACTATCTAATTTTGTTATCATGGCAGATACGTAAGGTAGTCCGGGGTTTAAATGGTGTTCTGATTGTGGACACAAACTACCTACTTCTGATTCACATTCTTTGTGTATTTATTGTTTGGGGTCGTCCCACTTATCTGTTGACCCTCCCTGTACTATCTGTGAAAACTTTTCAAATAGAACTTTGTTGGAAAGGAAAAACAAGTTGTTGCTGAAGGGACTTCTTAAATCTCTTTTTTCAGGGGCATTTCTGGGTCGGAGGTCTCAACCCCTCCTAGAGCCCATAAGAAAATTTTGGATGTTCCTACCAAGGCTAAATCTTTGCCTTCATCCCTGGCTGGAGACTCCCATCAACCAAAACCTAAAAAGGCTAAAGTTTTGGCTCCAGAGCTCTCTCAGTCAGCCCCAGTGCTTTTGGTGCCTAGACCTTCGGCACTGAGGCCTTTGGCTCCATTAGTGATCTCAGCTCCATCTTCTTCTGCAGCCTTCACTATATCGGCACCGAGGGGCTCCTCGGTTCAGACTATTACCACTGTATCGGCACTGACCGTTCAGTCGGCGCAGACTTTGACCATGTCAGCTCCGACATCTTACTCGGAATTGATGCCTTTATTGTTGACTCCAGTTTTGTCGGTTCCGGCTTCAGTTCCGACAACCACTTCAGCACCGATCCCTGTGTCAGTGCAAACCATGATCTCGGCACCGATGACTTCTTCAGTGTAGACACCCATATTCCAGTCTCTCTCAGCACCATTGTTCTCGGTGCAGACTGGTGAGATGGGCACCGAGTTTGCCTTTTCTGTGGACAGGCCTGTTTCTCCCTCAGTCTCCGTGAGGTCCACTAGAAGCCTTTCCAAACATAATGTGTTGTGTCTTGTGGATCAGGTGCTCTTGGCCAGAGGTATCCCACCCCCCAGGAACTATCCTTCATTGGGAGATGATCGCCTGTCTCCAAAGACCCCTTCTTATTCACCTCCTTCATTGCCTTTGAAGTCCATGGATATAGCACAGTCTTCCCCTTCTGTAATTCCCTTTATGGATCTCACTAAGGAACCATAGTTGCCTTCATGGCAGGAAAGTTTTGCTATAGGCAGGATGTCAGTAGTGACACACATAGTTTGCTGCTCCACAGCCATCCAGGGACTCCGGGTCGGCAGGCTGAGCCACTTAGGGGAGGGGTGACCTCTGTCCTAGACATTCACTCCTCTTCAGGTGGACCAGACTTCCAACTGATGAAGGCTTTCACTGCTGCTGGCGATACTAGACTGTCTATCCCTCCACCCACCTCTGGTACATTGGTTTCACAAGTCGCACCAAGTGGACATGGTGCAAGGGCTTCAGGACATATTCCCACAGGAAACCCCTTTTTCATTGTCTTCCCCAGCTTCCCCCACTGAGGAAGTCCACCGGAAAAGTTCATGTAAGAGGAAGCACATGGACTCCACAGAGGTGTCCCTCACTGAAGACACAGATTTTGATGAGGGGGAAGGATCCCCTCAGTCACCCTCTGAGGTATCCTTTGGTGATATCCTCGAAATCATTAAACAGAGAGGTGACTGGCAGTCCTCTAATCTGACCTCTGAGGAATCTGTGTTCCTGCAGGCCTTTTGCACCCGGCCCCTACCTCCTGAGTTACTCCACCTGCCGATGAACTTGTCCAGCTTATCATGCAGCATGCTTGGAAGGCTCATGACACCATCAAAGCTATTCCCCGAAGGCCAGATAAGATTTTTTCCCCTCCTGCTATGGATCCTCATTGGTCAAAAGGTCTTCCTGTGGATGCTTTGGTGGTGGCGGCTGCAACAAAAAAGGATTTGGCAGAGGAAGAAAGCCAGACTGTCCATCCACCTAACAAAGAGTCCTGGGCCCTGGACAGGATAGGGAAGTGCATCTTTGCATCAGCGACCTTTACTATCAGGTCCCTGAATTATATGGCAAACTTTACCAGGCTTCAAAGGGATCTGATTTCTGAGCTCTCTGAAACCTTGGCTGGTGCCGTGTCTGATGAGGTCCATGACAAAGTGGCCTCTCAGCTGGCCACCATTGAGTCAATATCTAACTCCTCTATGTGACTGATATCTCATGCATCAGAAGGAGCAGCTAGAGCAGCGGGTTCAGCTGCAGTCTTGAGACGACACGCCTGGATGGGCTTGTGCAATTTCACAGAACCCTTTAAGGCTTCCTTTCTTAATGCTCCCATTGAGGCCTCCTTGTTGTTTGGACCCAAAGTTAAAAGCACACTGGCCAGATGTGAACAGGGTGGTAAGACCCTTTCTGCCATAGGTGTCTGTCATTCTTCCCCTCAATGTGCTTTCTCCCAAAACCAAAAGAGAAGGAAGATATGGTTCAAGAAATCTCAGGGTCCTTTCTGTGACACACAGGCCAAGTTCTCCCTTAGAGGCAGAGGGGGAAACTCACAGGGAAGACGATCCTTTCGGGGCAGGGGGGTCTGCATAACCAGGGTTCCAGGGATTCTTTCCCTGGCCAATCCTACCAGCGATCCTGAAGAGTGGCCCAACTCCTTTCCTCTGGAGGTGGTTGGGGGACATTTCTCCTTGTACCCTTCTGCCTGGCTGACCATCACCACTGATTCTTGGGTACAAAGGATTATAACCAGAGGTTATCATATCCCCTTCGATCTTTGTCCTGTCCCTTCAAAAAACCTTCCCGACATTCCACCCAGTCAAAGGGAAGAAGCAGCACTAGAGATAGAAAAGCTGCTAAGAAAGAGAGTCATTCAAATAGTCCCTCCAGACCAGATAGGATCTGGATTCTACTCAAGACTATTTTTGGTGCCAAAGAAAACCGGGGACTGGAGACCAATTTTGGATCTCAGTGTATTGAACAAGTTTGTGAGAGTACAAAAATTCTGGATGGTCACAATACAGTCTATCCTCCCGCTCTTGGAAAAAAGATGATTGGATGTGCTCGATAGATCTTCAAGATGCATACTACCACATAAAAGTGGACAGGCCATCAAGAAGATTTCTGCGCTTCCGTGCAGGAGCCAGTCACTACCAGTTCAGAGTACTGCCCTTTGGACTGTCTACAGCCCCAGAGTGTTCACAAAGTGCATGGCAGTTGTCACAGCTCACTTGCGACTTCAAGGATTCCAGGTGTTTCCATACCTAGACGACTGTCTCATTTCCACCCCCACCAGACATCTACTGGAAGAAGCCCTGGCATACTCTCTCCTCATTGCACAAAGGATAGGCATAACCATAAACTGGCAAAAATACAATCTCACCCCATTTCAGTTGACAGAATTCATAGGGGGTTATCTTCGGCACAAAGAACTGTAGAGCTACCATTCCAGAGCACAGAATTTTAAGGATAAAGCAGCAACTGATTCCAATCCTTTCAAGGGAGAAATCCATGGCTCACTCGGTTCTACAGTTGTTGGGTTCCATGGCAGCCTCCATCACCATTGTTCCCCTGGCCAGGTTTCACATGAGGCTTCTACAATGGCTACTGCTCACCCAATGGTATCCTTTTCAGCATCCTTTTTCAGCCAAGATTCAAATAACCCACAGGTGCAAACAGGATTTAAACTGGTGGATGACACACAATCTGTCACAATGGTCTCACCCCTTTTCCCCCCAGCAAACCAAGGCCACAGTGACCACGGATGCCTCCCTGATTGGGTGGGGGGGCTATGTCAGGGACAGACAGTCCAAGGCACTTGGTCCGAACTGAAGGCCCATCTGCACATAAATATTCTAGAGCTGAGGGCGGTGCTTCTGGTGTTGCAAGCATTCCATCCCCTGCTGCTGCCTGGGACAATTGTGATTCAATCAGACAACATGGCGGTGGTCTGGTACATCAACAAGCAAGGTGGAACCAAATCTTAACCCCTTTGTCGAGAGGCCATGAGGATATGGCAATGGGCGATGGCTAACAACCCTTTTCTTCTAGCAACGCACATTCCCGGGAGTTCCAACATGATAGCAGACAGACTCAGCAGGTGAATACTACAATCTCATGAGTGGTTCCTGAATCCCTCAATAGCGGCGGAGATCTTCCACCACTGGGGCCGTCCTTGCTGCGACCTCTTTGCATCCCTGACCAACTACAAATGCAGCAACTACTTTGCCCTGATTCCCCCTCCAGGACAGTCACCCAGGGATTCTCTAGTCCACGATTGGCCCTCGGGTCTTCTTTAAGCATTTCCACCCTTTCCCCTCATTCCCCAGTTTCTGAAGAAAGCCTGTCGGTTGAAGAGCAAGGTGATCCTCATAGCACCATATTGGCCTCGACAGATTTGGTTCCCCTTCCTTTGGCCTCACCTACTAGATCGACCATGGATTCTCCATCCAACCCCGGAGTTGATCTCACATCCACAAAACCTGATTTACCCCAACTTGAACAGCCTGAAGCTCACAACTTGGCTACTCCAGTTCCCTTGATTGCCAGGCAGAATAATCTTTCTTTACCAGTACGTGACATTCTCATTGCATCTCATAAGTCTTCCACTAGAATTACTTATCTGAGCAAGTGGAAAAGATTTACCTGTTGGCTTAAAGATAAACAAGTAGATCCCTTCTCAGCACCAGTGTTGATAATACTAGACTATCTGGCCGAACTTTTCCAATCAGGTCTATCGGCCTCTACCATTAGAGTTCATTTGGCTGCAATTTCTAATTTTCATGAGGGTGTCCCACAAGTTGTGCAAGACCTTCATAAAAGGTGTGAATCATCTGAAGCCACCTTTTAGAGAACCTATTCAACCATGGGATTTATCATTAGTTCTACAAGCTCTGACAATGCCACCTTTTGAACCAGCCTCTTCTTGCGACCTCAAGCATTTGTCATGGAAAACCTTGTTTTTGGTCGCCATTACTTCTGCCAGATGTATTTCTGAGCTTCAAGCTTTATGTATCAAGAGTCCATACTTGATTTTTCATAGAGATAGAGTGTCTCTGAGAACTAATCCATCTTTTCTTCCAAAAGTGATCTCTGAAATGTCCATTAATCAAACCATTGAATTGCCAGTTTTCTTTCCCAATCATTCAAACAGAGGAGAGTATTGCCTACATACCCTAGATATCCACAGGCAAATCCATTTTTACTTAAACAGGACTAGGTCCTTTCGTAAATCTGACCAGTTATTTTTGGCCTTTTCTGGACCTAGATTAGGATCTGCTGTTGCTAAGGTCACATTAGCTAGATGGTTGAAGGACTGTGTGACCTTCATTTATACACAATGTAATATCTCGTTGCCTACTACCATGAAGGATCCTTCAACAAGGTCGGTGGCAACTTCTGCTGCTTTCCAGGCCAGAGCTTCTTTACATGGCATCTGTGCAGCTTCAACTTGGACTACGCCTCATACCTTCATCAATCATTACAAATTGGATTTGACCTCCAGGGGAAGAGCATCTTTCGGTGTTATGGTGCTTAGGAATGTCCTTCCATGAGAGCCACCCAGGAATAGAGGTAGCTGGGGACTCTGTCCCATGCGTAAGGAATGAACGAGGATTAACAATATTAGATAAAGAAGTTATGTCTTACGATAACGTTCCAGCTGTATTGTTGATCCTCGTTCAGTCATTATGACCCTCCCTCCTTCCCCCTCCTGTGGTTTCTAGTGGATCTCACCATCCAGTTCTCTTAGGTTATTTGACCAGAGGTAGCCTCTACCTTCTTTGACTTGCAAACTCAATCTGAGGTAACAAGGAGAGGGGGATTGTGGGTAAGAGTTTAGCTCGAGAGTTTGAAGCTGACTCGAGCTTGAAAAATGGCCGGCTCGGTTCCGAGGTCGGAACCAATACCCATGCGTAATGACTGAATGAGGATCAACAATACAGATGGAATGTTATGGTAAGACATAACTTCTTTTTCTGAGAGACTGCCTCACAGATTATCTGCAAATATACAGAGCTGAGTATATATTTTTTTGGTTATAAAGTTTAATTGTTGCTTAGATCTCTATTGAAACTGTTGTCTCACTGTTCTGAGAGACTGATCGGCAAATATACAGAGCTGAGAATATTTTTTTTGGTTTTAAAGTTTATACTGTTAGTTGTTGCTTTTCTTACATCTCTGTTGAAACTGTTTTGTCCCACCCACCCTCCCTATTTTTGGATTTTTGTTTTTTTGGTTTGTAGTTTAAATTTGGTGGCTTTTGCAGTTGCCCGCCCCACTGTAGATCCCATCTCTTTACTACATTCTACCTAATAAACTCTTTCTGTACTTGCTTTTAGTCCTTTTTAATTTAATTGCATTTTTTAAACTGTGTTTGGTCTAATATTGCTGCATACTCAAGTGTGCTAGCTTGCACTGCATGTGAATTGTTTTTACTACTGTTTTTGCTACTTTTCTGTAAAAAAAAAAAAAAACTGTAAGCCTGTTTCCTACCCTTCCTGTAACTAGTGTTCAAGATACAGATTTGCTGTATCTAGGACTGTATGTAAGCTTCTGAGCCCCCCAAGCCTTTCTGTGTTGGAATGAAGCCTTCTAGCTTATCAGTGGGAGTGGTAAGCACTAGGTAACCTGTCTACCACATAAGGAGTGGTTCTGGCCCAGAAATTGTAGTTATTGACTGTTTGGGCAATCTCTTCCATCTCTCTCAACTTTCTGATTTGAAAGCCTGCATTTGCACTTGTTTCTGTCCTGTAACTTGTCTAGTGCAGATACAGATTCTTAGTTTTAGCACTTAAATTTGCTTATTCATGCTCAGCACTTGTTCAGAACTTGTAAGCACTAAATAAGCTACTAATTACTATAGCACTCAACCTTCCTCATTACCTAGAAGAAAACAGTTTTTGTACTTACTTTTCTCACTTGCTTAGAGAAAAACAGCTCTTGTACTCAATTTCCTCAATTATCTAGAGGAAAATAGTTTTTTATTCAGGCATGTCCAAGGGTCAGCTCCCAGTGTTCTCTCCTGTCTATCTGATGAATCTGGGCATCCTGAGGCAATGTAGAAATTGCCTCATGTACACAGACAACCCTCTCCTCCTACCACCCAACACTACTACCTGTGAGAGGTACACATCTAGCCAAACTGGAGGTAAAGCTCTCTCCAACCAAGACTGAACTTGACAGTCATGAGGAAAAGGTAAACATTTGCACCACACCCCACTCATCACATAGTCTCACTAAATCAACACCACCAAAATCCACACATAGTAACACAAAAACATTCACGGAGGCTCTCAGTAATAATCTGTCTAAGCAACAGAGACCTCCAAAGCAGAAATGCAAGCAACATCCATCCTCCAACACAACCCAAATGACACATAGCCCACAGACTCAGTGTGCCACTCAATCACAGCCAATAAGCCAAAACAACATACCCAACACACTAGTCATAGGTGACTCTATAGTCAGGCACACTGATGTCCCACTCACCAGGCTGAACAAAGAGAAGGTTACTGTCAGCTGCCTGTCGGGTGTCAGGATCCACCACATAACCCACGCACTCAGGTCACTCCACAACAAGTACAAATATGACTCTGTCATTGTCCATGTTGGTGTAAATGACCTGAGACATACCTCCCTGGACTACATAAAAAGAGACATGAAAGAGCTCTCAGATCATGTGGCGCAGGCAGGTATGACCCTAGCCCTGAGTAGCATTCTGCCATTGCACAGAATGTTACCACAGTACAAGGACAAAATGATTGACTTCAATAATTGGCTAAGCTTCTGGTGTCATTCTAAGGGGATCCAGTATCTGTCTACTTGGGATGACATGGTCGACAGACCATGATGCTTTGCCACAGATGGCCTGCACCTGTCGCCCCTGGGATTCTGGATACTGGCTAAGGCTCTTGCTGCCCCCATAGTACCTTTTTTAGGCAAGGTTCAAATAACAAATTCACCACCATAACAGGAACAGGCAAGCAAAAACTGAAGATAATGCTACTCAATGCTAGAAGTCTAAATCTCAAAATGCACTCACTTGAGGCACTCCTTAAAATGGAGAACATCGATATTTGTGTAGTGACTGAGACCTGGTTCAAGGCTCCAGGCAGCACCCCTACACTACCAGGCTATAACTCATACCACACTTTTCGGCCATGTAATCTGGACCGAAACACCAAAGGCGGATGTGTGTCCATATGCATTAAGGATATCCACACCTCCAGGCTAGTTGCTCAGCATAATGCATCCGAGGTTATCCAAGTGCAACTAACTCTGGGCAAAACTGCAATCCAAATTGTAGCTTGCTACAGATCCCCCACCATGCCCCAAGATTCCCACTCCTCTTTTCTTGATGTACTGGAAAATATTAGGGTTCAACCAAACACCCTAATAATGGGTGACTTCAACTACCCCACCATTAACTGGGAAAACTACTCATGTACCAACTCCTTAGCTTAACGCTTTCTGGAATTCATAAACTCCAATGCTCTAGATCAACTTATCCACACCCCCACCAGGGGCAACAATATCCTAGGCCTAGTCATTACCAACATGAGTGACCGGTGTTCCACACCTGAAGTCAACTCCTCGTTGGTTCGATCCAACCATAAGCTTATCACCCTTGATATCCACATCCCGCCCCCACCCCCCATTAAGGAAACCACAGTAAAAATTTTCTCCAAAGTCAACGTCATGCTTCTTAAGACAGAAGTGTTGAACTTCATGACACCCATGCAGATGGACAATACAGTTACAACTGCTGAATCCTACACAAATGCACTCTATAAACACTTACACGAGTGCATGGATCATGCTATCCCAAACAGAACCAAGATGCTATCCTCCAAAAAAAGGAAGCCAATCTGGTGGTCCCCTGCCATAAACAAACTGTACAATGGAAGGAAGAAACTGTTGCAAAAGAGAGTAAAATCCCATGAGTGGAGGAGCTCCCTGGTCAGCCTCAGTAAGAAACTAAGATCCCTTATAAGATCCTCCAAAGCTAGCTATGAAAACAAAATCATCACTAAATCCAAGGACAACCGCAAAGAATTCTATGACTATGTCAAGAATCTAGATGGCAACACCCAGATCTGCTCTGAGTTACAGCACAAAGGCATGGAAATTACATAACTAACTGATATTGCCAGCATCCTGGCAGATAGGTTCAGTGCTAACTTTACCCTCCTCTCACCCTTTAAAGGGCCCATATCTGTAGAGGAAGAATGCAGAGTCCCTGTAATCACAACTATGCAGGTGAAATCTGCACTCTCTAAAGTCAAAAACACAGCATCCATGGGACCGGACAACATCCCAGGCTGTGTTTTACATGAACTTCAGAACGAACTGGCTCCCCACTTAAGCACCATGTTCAATAATAGCCTCACATCAGGCTTTGTGCTCACTGAATGGCACACAGCAACAGTTATCCCACTCCACAAAGGGGGAGCCACCACTGATCCCGGGAACTATTGACCTATTAGCCTGACAAGCCTGGTCTGCAAGGCCATGGAATGTATCATCATGGAACTCATAAACAAAGACATTGGTACCCAACAAACTCTGGTTCCCACCCAGTTCAGGTTTGTGAAAGGCAGATCATGCCTCCTGAACCTGATTGACTTCTTTGAGGCAGTCACCAAAGCCGTGGATGAGGGTAAGGTGGTTCACACAGCCTATCTTGACCTCGCCAAGGCTTTCAACACCATCCCCCATTCTGGAATTATAGCTAAACTCACTAAACTAGGTATAAATCCCTACATCACAAGATGGGTTGCCAACTGGCTCACTGACAGAACTCACACTGTAAAAGTTGCAGACCCCAAATCTGACCTCAAAGCAGTGACAAGTGGAGTACCACAGGGTTCCGTGCTGGGACCTCTCCTGTTTGGTATCTACTTCTCTGAAGTACAGGCTAACACAGAAGGCCTTTGGCTAATGAAGTTCACAGATGACTGCAAACTAGGAGCCATAGCTGAGTTCCCGAATGATGTGGACATCCTACAGAAGGGCCTCACTGAGACAGACACCTGGTGTTAGAGCTATGGCGTTAAGTTCAATGCCAAAAAGTGCAGTGTCATCCCCTTTGGTAAAAACTCTGTACTCATGAACTACCACATAGGCAGCAATCTACTTAACACCGAATGTGTGATAAGAGACCTTGGGACCCAGGTGGACAGTAGTCTTTCTTTTGATAGTCACATCACCACAGTAGTCAGGAAGTCCTTCTACATGGCACACCTCATCATAAAAGGGTTCTCATCCAGAAAAAAAGAGGTCATTGTTCCCCTCTACTCGTCACTCATTAGACCCATTATAGAGTACATCGCCCCTTTTGGAATGTACCTCACAAGACATCTGCAGCAGCTGGAAAGGCCACAGAAGTACCTCACAAAGAAGATTACTGGCCTCAAACAAATGCCCTACACTGACCATCTCAAAAAACTCCAGCTTTACTCCATAGCATATCACCTACTCCAAGGTGATCTCTGCCTAACATATAAAGCTATGTCAAACCCTGAGCTGTTGGACATGCTACACCTAAAGAAATCCCAATCCCTCTGAGCTACACGCTCTAGGGACCTAAACCTTGTCACTACAATAAACAGGACATGCTGAATGGATAGATTCCTGTCCCAGAGACTTCCTATACTCTGGAACAAGCTACCCATCTATGTCAAGCAAAGTTCTTCATTAGCACTCTTCAAGAAAAATCTTGATGAGTGGATGGGAAATAGGAAATATACCCCATGGATTACTTCTGTGTCTCTGCTGGACAGTGGCACAGGAAAATAACTTTCTTGGGTGGTGTAAGCTATAGAACCTTGCTGGCTAGGCTTACATACGCCCTTGGGCAGCTAGCCTAGTACCTGCCTATGAACCTATAAAGTAATTTATGGTTCTGCGTCCATAAAAAATGCATTTACAAAGTCTGTTTATTATCTGACCCATTGATTTCCTCTTTGTAGCTATTAAGTAAACATACATGACTTGAAATGTTTATATGCATTTGTATTTAGCAATACATACAAATAACCACATTCTGTTTTTTTGTATAGCTTGTAGTCTCTTTTGACTCTGAACCACTGTTTGACCTTTTTTATGTATTTTAAGCAAACTGTATTCATTTAAAATGTTTCTAGCCAAAGGCATGTGTAATAATGCACAAAAATTGCTTCATTGAGCTTTGATATTATTTGTCAGTTTACCAAAAATGTACTCTGGTTTCAATATTTAACTTATCTCTTTATTGTGTTACCATTACATATAATTAGGCTTGCTTCTTCGTACTATTATTTGATAAATCATTCAAGTTTTATCCCATTTTCCAATAGACATTGATTATATACTTACTACTTTGACCATTGTAAGTATTTGATATTAGTATATTACTTTTTGATAAATATTGCTTTAGCTTCTATAACTTCATTATATGTTGCTCCTTGTATTGTTTAGACTTTGACAAACATAGAGTATGGAGTCTCATTGCTGTGCTACTACTCTATCAATATCTGATATGACATAGAACTGGTATTATGGGGTTTGACTTCCACCACTGTTACCCTTAAAAATACAAAGGGCAATTGACTTTAAGGGTCTACAGCAAATGTGTACTGCTGCTTTGTGTAATAGCCAGCGAGTATCACACCAAAATAAGCTTCACACTGTCCAACTACAGATTAAAATTATAATCACCATTTCTCTAGGATTCATACCTTACAACAAACCGAATGCTTTCAGTGCAATCTTACTTGAAGTAATTGAAGCCTGACCAGAAATACACACACACACACACACACACACACACACACACACACACACACACACACACACACACACACACACACACACACACACACACACACACAAATACCCTTGCGCAATATTTTCAGAATGGGAGCAAGGGGTGAATCTCTGACACCAAGATCCTCCTCCTCAAAATATTTAAGCTATGCTGTCATCAATTAGTCAAAACTAACAGAACAAGAACACTCCATACTGTTTGAAATATTCCAACCTTTAAATGTTTAAACATAAGAGCAGATACCAAATAGCTGGATAAATCAGTAAAATACACAAGTCCTTACCAATAAATAAACAGTCAGCCACAAGTACTTAAAACAGAGCAATACAATTCTTTCCTAGAAATAAATAAGCCAAAGTATTGTACTTGAAAGTAAAACAGTAAAAAGCTTACACAAGAAATAAAAATAAATAAATAAATTGTACTTGAAAGTAAAACAACAATAGTAAAAAGCTTACACAAGAAATAAAAAGAAATCAATCAATCAATCAAAATTGCAATTAATGGTTAGAAAAATCTATTTAACTTTTAAAGTAAAATGTGTCTGTTTCAGATTAAAGAATGTACTCTGTTTCATTTTTTCTGGCTTTTCAGTTAAAAATAATTGCAAAGTCCTACAGGAAGTATAGCTTTACCCAGGGTATGCTTTAGCAGCCAAGCAGTAGCTACTTTATCTTCTGTTAACTTTTGCAACTAACAATTAGAATTAACTGATAGTCCATCTGTTTATAAATCCCCAGGCAAGATTTCCTGTAAATTTCATTTTAATTTAGCAAATGCCCATTCTAAATCTCCATTACATGTTGAAGTTCTAAGAATAAAATTCAAAAAGCATTAGTCCCAACAAGGAAATTGTCAGGTGGCCTAACTCAACAATTATCATGCCAGATTGTGCAATGCTACGTACATTTGCATAATTGAGAAGTAAGACTTAGTTAAAGTACAATTCATTTTTTCAGTTAAAATGTACAGTTGGGTACCATTTTATCCATTTTTTACATATTGTGCCTCACTGATAAAAACAATTATAATTCAATTATTTTTTCTTTTATTCTTTGAACATATATGTGCATGCTTTTTAAAATATTATACAACTCCCATTCATCTAGTTTACTTTGTATGCATTTCCTTTTTGAAAGACAGTTAACATTCTCTTTATTACAGTATTCCTCTATTCTTCATTCTAAGCTTCCAATACTGAAGCAAGTTTTGTTGAGAGATGGTCAAGAAACAAAGCTTGAGGTAATAAATGTATTTTATACCACACTGCCTAGTTCTTTTTCCAGAAGGGCCATCAGCATTTGCATTACTGACACCACCTTTACAATGTGTGGTTATAAAACTGCAATCCCAAACTCCAATTAAGAAGCTTGCTATTTTGATTTCTAGCTCCATATAACTGCTATAAGGAATTGTGCTCTGTTCCTACTGTGAATTTCCTACTATGCAAGTTAGGTTGTGCTTTTGCAGAATCCATACTCTTCTAAGACTCTTCTTTTCTATATCTGTATACAAGTCATCACATGGTTGAAATCTATGACTCAAATATACTACTGAATGTTCTTCTCTCTTTGGAGAAACCTGGCTAACTACAGCTTGTAGTCTGGTTTGAAATATCTATTTATAATTAGGACTTAGCTGGAACAGGAGGTCAAATCAAGACTTCCTTAATGTTTTGGAATGCCTACTGATGAGCCGTTATTCAAATAATCTTATCCAGTTTCTTTTGCTGTGTAAGGTCTGTGAGTGGAGTAGCTATAGTACCATAGTTGTGGGTAAACTTCATGTAATACCTCACTGTTCCAAGAAACAGTATTACCTGCTTTTTTCCTTTGGTAGCTAGGGTAGACCATGCCTAGATATCCTGTATTTTGACAGGCTCTGGCTAAATTTTGCCATCACCCTTCTAATTATTAGGGCATCTTTACCACTCATACCTAACATTTCTTTCACTTTGATAGTTAGCCCAGCCCATTTTAATCTGCATAGTACCTCTCTGATATGTTGTAAATGCTCCTGCCAGGACTGACTAAAATGTCAGTTGCACCTATATAGGGTAGGACATAGTTTCCTGACCTGCTCCTGCTCCTACTGGGATGCAAACCACTAGCCTCCGGAAACTTGCTGGGATACTTTCCATTCCAAAAGACACTTTAGTGAATTCATACAGCCCAACTATGGTAACAAATCCTGTGCTGTCAGTTGTTGAAGGTGTCATGTGTACGCACTATTAACATTCGGTTAGGTAAAAGTGGTTAGACACTTTGTCCCACCAAGCTCCTCTAATGTTTCATTTGCCCTGGGGATTGGGGATGAGGTATGCATTTGCCTCTAGTGTGAGTGCTTTATTGTCTATATTCATCATAAAACCTGGTACTTCCATATATGTTTTGGCACTAATACCAATGCTGAGGCCCAGGGGCTGCAATTCTTGAATCAACCCCAAGATTTAACACTACCTCTTCTTCTCACATGATTTCCTTGACTTGCTTGGGTACCCTGTGCACAGCCTGTTTGATTATCTGCATTTTACATCTACATGGAGGTCTACATATTAGCAGTGAGAATGTTCCCAAAGTTATGCAGAACTGCTTGAATTTCTTGATCCTGAGTAGAAGATTGCTGCTATTATTGTACTATCTTATCCACTCTAACATTAGTTTGAGCTTCACTGAGGAGGTCAACCACCAAATCCCCGTATGATTTTCCTTATGAACAACTGCAGATACTAAAAATTAAAACCTGTCTATTATGGCAGGGTTTCATCATATCGAGATTATAGAATTTGTGCTCCTGCCTCTTACCTGGCATTCCACTACACAATTAATGTCCCTTACATTTTCCAGTATAGTGTGAGGACACTTCCATACTGTCTGTAAATTCCTTTCTGAACAGGGATAAGTACCATCCCCCTTTTTCCCATTATATGTTCTGTGACTCTTGCTGTTTGGTCATATCAGACTTTTTGCTACAGCTGTATCTGCAATAGGGGCTCTTATACCAAACCCCATGAGCTCCCTAAACCTGGCCCTGAAATTTAAAAGATGTACTGCCTGTGCAACAGACTCTTTCTGGGAATCCTACCACTCTTCCCAAATTAAATTTATTTATTTATTTATTTAACATTTGTTGACCGGGAAAGTCTGACCTAGGTTCCACAGATCCTGTTTTCAGCGGAGGCCCGGGAAGAAATGCTCCAGAAGCATGTCTTTAGAATCAAAGGGACTTCACCCTGTGAGCATACAGCAACTCAAAAGGTAATAAACCTATACATTCTTGGGGCCGCTCTCTCCAAACACAAAGGGAAAATACAGCACTCTGACTTGAAGTGGTCAGCAAATGCTCTCAGCATGGTTCTGAGAGTAGAAATTAACCTCTCTATTATACCATTTGTTTTCAGAGGGAAGATGTGATTTTTGATTGCTTTACCCCACAACTCTACCACAAGCAAGTCAGCAGGTGTGACATAAATTTAGTCTATCTGTCAGTTACTATCTCCAGAAGAAAACTCACCTTACTAAAAATCTTCAATAGAGCATTTACCACCTTCTCTGCCTCTAGAGAGGGTAAAGGCACCATCTGAAGTTACATAGTGCCATAGTCTACCACTGGATTTATTTAGTTTTTCTTTCTTTCTTTCTTTCTTTCGACATGCTGACTGTGGTAGAGCATTGATCCACAATGACCTAGTCCAGGTGTATGCTAGGAGAAATAAATAAGAAAAAAAATCAAGCAAACATTTCAAAAACAGGCAGTCATAACAAACTGTTATTCTTAAAGTGTATTAGTTCTGGCACTTGGGCTTCAGGCCAGTTGTTTTACATTAGGAAGGTTTGTGGCAAGCACTGTGGTGGCAGGACAGGTAGCTTTCATCCTTCTAAGTTGGGAACTGCTGATTGAGAGCCCAGTGTCCAAGTGTATTAGTTCTGGTTTAGGCACTTGGGCTTCAGGCCAGTTATTTTACATTAAGAAGGTTCGTGGTCTGCACTCTTGTGGGAGAAGAGGCTGGACTCTGCCCTTCTGAGCTGGGAATTTCTGGTTAAAGGTTTATAGTGCCTGAATATTTGAACTGTATCTTACTGAAATTGGTACACCTTGTTTGCTGTAGCATAGACTAGATCCAGGCCTGCTGAATCTATCTTTGTTTATATGCTTGTTGTTTGTTTGCTTGTTATTTCCCTGGAACGCTAATTCCACCTAATATCTGGCTTCTCAGCACTTCTGTGGATCACTAGTGATATCTGCATTGCTTACTGTACTTATTTCCTTGTTTCACTTGAAAGAAAGTTACTGTTTGTCGTTTTGCATTTAAGTTACCTGTAACACATTGCACTTAAGTTACCTGGCACTTGCTCACTAAAGCAATTATATAAGTCAGCACTAAAATTAAAAGCACTACACCCTCACTCCCCACTGGCCCTGGTTTTCAATTATTAAGGAATTCCCAATATTATTCTAGCATGTCCAAAGGTCAGTTGTCAATCTTCGGTCCAGCTGGTGAATCTGGGAATCTTGAGGCAATGTTACAACTGCCTCATGTACACAGACAACCTTCTCCTCCTCCCAACAAATTCCAACACATGTGAGAGATGCAACCATATAGCCAAACTGGAGGCTAAGCTCTCTCAACTCAGTACTGGCATAACCAGTCAGGAGGAGAAGGAAACCACACTCACTACAATTCCAGTCTCACATAGACCTACCACGACAGCAAACCAAACACATAATCACACAAAAACATACTTGGAGGCTCTAAATAAAGATCTGCCAAAGCAGCAGAGACCTCCAAAGCAGACACCCAAGCAGCCGCTACCCCAAAACAAAACACCTGCAACACATATCTCACAAAGCCAGTGTGCTGAACAGTCGCAGCCCTTAAGACTAAACAACACACCTGATACACTTGTAATAGGTGACTCTATCGTCAGGCACACTGACGTCCCGCTCACCAGGCTGAACAAGGAGAGGGTCACGATGAGCAGCCTGTCGGGTGCTAGGATCCGCCACATACCACAAGCACTCAGGTCACTCCAAGGCAAGTACAAATATGACTCAGTCATTGTCCATGCTGGTGTGAATGACCTGAGATGTACCTCCCTGGACTACATGAAAAGAGACATAAAGGAGCTCTCTGAGCATGTAGCCCAGGCCAGTATGACCCTGACCTTGAGTAGCATCTTACCCTCACCAAGAATGATGCCACAATATGAAGACAAGATGATCAATTTCAACAATTGGCTTAAGTACTGGTGTCATTCAAAGGGGATCCAATGCCTGTCAGCTTGGGATGATATGCTCGACAAGCCACGATACTTCACTAGGGATGGCTTGCACCTGTCACCCCTGGGCTTTCGGATATTGGCAAAGGCTCTTGCTACCCCCATAGTGCCTTTTTTAGGCAAGGCTCAAAAGACAAACCCACCTCCATAGGTATCACAAGGGATAAGAAACTAAGAGTAATGCTACTCAACGCCAGAAGTCTAAACCTCAAGATGCACAGTCGAAACTCTCCTAAGCATGGAGAACATTGATATCTGTGCAGTAACAGAAACCTGGTTCAGGGCTCCCGACAGCACCCCAACACTATCAGGTTATACCTCATACCATGCTTTTCGGCCCCAAAACTTGGACCGAACCACAAAAGGATGGGGAGTATCAATATTCATCAAAGATACCCACACCTCCAGGTTGGTGGCAAAGCACGAAGCATCAGAGACTATCCATGTGCAACTAACAGTGGGTAAAACTGCCTTCCAGTTTATAGCCTGCTACAGACCACCCTCCCAAACCCAGGAACCCCACTCGGCCTTCCTGAGAACACTGGAAAATATGAAGGTCTCTCCAAACACCATTATATTGGGCGACTTCAACTACCCAAACATAGACTGGGAGCATTACTCTAGCTCCAACACCTTAGCCCAAAGGTTCCTAGAATTTATAAACTCAAATGCTATGGAACAACTTGTTACCACTCCCACAAGAGGGGAAAACATACTGGACCTGATCATCACCAACATGGGGACTCTATGCTCCAGACCAGAAGTGTATCCCTCACTGGTAAGATCAGACCATAAACTAATCTCACTGGATATTCACATCCCGACCCCACCCCTGCCCAGAAAACCACAGTGAAAAACTTCTCTAAAGCAAATTTCACACTCCTCAAAACTGAGGTGGAATCCTTCAAAGCCCCCGGGCCTGTGGAAAATACGGCCCAGACCACAGAATCCTTTATAAAAGCATTCTATGAACACCTTCAGGAATGCATGGATCATGCGATCCCAAATAAAACCAAGACCCAATCCTCCAAAGGCAGACGTCCTGTCTGGTGGACCCCAGCCATAAACAAACTATACAATAGAAGGAGGAAGCTACTAAATGATAGAGCAAAATCCCAAAAAGGGAAGGCATCACTGATCAGTATTAGCAAAAAACTACAGGCACACATAAAATTGTCTAAGGCCAGCTTCGAGAGAAAAATTGCACAGGACACTAAGGATAATCACAAGGCTTTCTTTAGTTATGTTAGGAACCTGGGTGGGAATTCCCAGATATGCTCAGAATTAGTCCAAAATGACAAAAATACACGAACCCACAGACATTGCCAACATCCTAGCTGACAGGTTCAGCGCAAACTCCCTCCCCACCAAAAGGGCAAATATCTATCCCAGCAGAGTGCTGCCCCTGACATCTCAGATGCTCAGGTAAGAGCCGCCCTCTACAAAGCAAAGACACAGCATCAATGGGACCAGACAGTGTCCCGGGCTGTGTCCTACATGAACTCCAAGAAGAGCTAAACCCAAACATAAAACTACTGTTCAATCTCAGCCTTACTACAGGATATGTGCCCAAAGAGTGGCGTACAGCAACAGTGGTCCCTCTCCATAAAGGTGGTGCCTCAACGGATCCTGGAAACTATTGCCCCATAAGCCTGACTAGCTTGGTCTGCAAAGCTATGGAAAGGATCATCATGGACCTCATAAATAAAGATATTGGGGACCTACAAACACTGGATCCTTCCCAGTTCGGCTTTGTTAAGGGCAGATCCTGCCTCTTAAACCTGGTTGATTTCTTTGAAACAGTCACCAAGGCCATTGATGAGGGAAGGTGGTCCACACAGCCTACCTGGACCTCGCAAAAGCCTTCGATACAATACCCCACTCGGGCATTATAGATAAGCTCACCAGCTTAAATATAAACCCCTATGTCACTAGATGGATTGCAAACTGGCTCAAGGACAGAACCCACATGGTTAGAATTGCTGGAGCCATGTCAGACTCCAAACCAGTTATAAGTGGTGTCCCACAAGGCTCAGTCCTGGGACCTCTCTTGTTCGGTATATATTTCTCGGAGGTACAGGCCAACACGGAAGGACTGTGGCTGACCAAGTTCGCAGATGACTGCAAACTGGGCGCCATAATCGACTCTCCAGCCGACACAAGCATCCTCCAAAAGGGCCTCATAGAAACAGACAACTGGTGCCAGAGCCATGGCCTCAAGCTAAATGCCACAAAGTGTATAGTCATCCCCTTTGACAAAAACAAAGTGCCCACAAATTACCACATAGGTGGTAATCCATTAAGTACAGAAGAAGTAATTAGGGACCTGGGGACCCAAGTTGATAGCAATCTCTCATTTGACAACCACGTGGCCAAAGTGGTTAGAAAAACATTTTATATAGCCCACCTAATCATGAAGGGATTCACATCTAGATCAGGGGACGTCATTGTGCCTCTTTACTCATCCCTCATCAGGCCCATAATTGAGTACAATGCCCCTTTTGGGATGTACCTTACCAGACATCTGCAGCAACTGGAAAGACCCCAAAAGTACCTCATCAAGAGGATCAAAGGGCTCAAACAGATGCCATATGCTGCCCGGTTAAAGAAACTCCAGCTCTACTCAGTGGCATACCGCCTGTTCAGAGGCGATCTGTGCCTGACATATAAAGCCATGTCCAACCCGGAATTAATGGACATGCTGCACCTCAGAAAATCCAAATCCCATCGAGCTACGCGCTCAAGAGATTTGAACCTCAGCACTGAAATAAATAGTACATGCTGGAGGGACAGATTCATAACCCAGAGTCTCCCTTCACTCTGGAATAAAATCCCAGTCCAGGTTAGGCAGAGTCCCTCATTGACTCTCTTCAAGAGGAATCTTGATGAGTGGATGGGAGATCGTAGGTTTACCCTGGGTATCACTTCTGTGTCACTGTTAGACAGAGGCACAGTATACTAACCTCGAAAAAGGGCATAGCAAAATAAATTTAAAATGGGTGGTGAAAGCCAAACACATTCTGGCTAGGCTTATAAATGCCCTAGGGCAGATAGCCTAGTATGAACCTATGAACCTATGAACTAACCCAACAGAATGCAAAAATTGAATAAACATCTTTATGAGGAAAATAAATTGAAATTGTGTGGAAGAAAAAAAAATAAGAAAGAGTTACTAGGGTGGGGTATAGCAAGTATAAAGCTATAGTGGAATATATCTGGAGGAAGGGAGGAAGCAAAGGAAGTTAGAGACACTGGGGATGGTATGCATCTTACCTGTGGTGACTGGGGAAATAGAAGGTCTCATAATGTCTATGTCTACCTTCTGAGATAATTATTTAATAAATGGCAAAAACATCAAGACTTTGGTTTTATCTCCTACCTTGGCCAAATTGATGGCACTGTTCACATGTTTTGCAGCACCCTTTTGCATTTTTCATAATGCCTGGCCACAAAAAATACATAAATCTTATATTTTGTGTGTTTTATGTTCAAATCACCAAAAAGACTTTCAGCTATCCACATTTCAGACAGACATCCCTAATTGATTGTCATGCTATTGCTCCATCCTTCCTAAAGCTGGAAATCATTATGAGATGTTAATAGTAACTGTATTTATAATATACTTTTTGCTTTTTCCCTAATGCTGGAGTTAAAACTTGAGAGCTATAGGCTATGGTCAGTAGTGCCTGTGTCAGACCCTTCAGACTACCAGCTACTGTATCACTTCTCCCTATAGCAAAAGTAGCCACAGAAGCCATTGCTCTCCCTATCAGCATACAAATTAATCAGTCTATCTCAGAAAGCCAGGTCCCCCAGCTCTGGAAGAAAGCCTTTATTATTCCTCTACATAAAGGAGGTAATAATAATGACATTCCAAACTTCTGCCCTATTGCTATCCTATCCCCTATTTCTAAGCTTCTTGAAAAATGTATCCACCCTATCTCATCAACAACCAGCTTTTTACCCCCACACAGCATGGAGTCAGACCCGGTCATAGCACCTCCACTGCTCTCCTCTCCTTCCTTGAAACAATTAACAAAGCCTGTGATTCTGGCCATTTCATGTCCACCCTTCTCCTTGACCTCTCCAAGGCATTTGATACTATTTCCCACCACCTGCTTCTTAATAAACTAAACCTATCCTCTTCCTGTACCAAGTGGTTCTCCAGCTACCTCACAACCACAGGTGTCCCTAAGGTTCCATTTTAGGCCCCCTACTATTCAACACATTCATTAATGACTTCTACCAAGACATTCCAAACTCCAGCCTCATCCAGTATGCTGACGATTCTACCATTATCTGCTCCTCTCCTTCTATCCCCACTCTAAATAAGCTTACCCAAAGCGCCTTCTCCTCTACGGAGCAGTGGATGCTAGACAACCATCTGGCTCTTAATGCAACCAAAACTAAACTTATGTTATTCACTGCCTCAAAAACCTCTTCCCTAAATAAACACTCATTTATAATCACCAGCAAAAATAACACTCACCTAGAAATATTCTCTGACACTAAACTACTAGGAGTACTCATAGATGATCAACTAAAATTTGACAAACATTTACAAGTAAATATCAAAAAAACTTGGTATGCTATACCGCCATAATCATTATATCTCTCCTTCCACTAGGCTCATACTAGCCAATACTTATCTCATCCCATCCCTCCTAAATGGTGCATCTATCCTCACCAACCTGCAATCCTCCCTCAAAACAAAGCTCTCCTTTTGCTATAACAAGATATCAAAATTTGCAGCAGGTCGCAGAGCCATTTCTCACCATTGTAATTCTCTTCACCAACTAAACTGGCTTGAGCTACCTGACCTCCTCACTTATACCCAACTCATCCAAGCACACAAACTCATTTACAACCCCTCTCTTTGTCCCTCCTTAGCCACTACCTTTGAAATGTATGAACCAGAATGACTTCTAAGATCTAATTCCCAAAAACTAATTAAATTGCACAAACCCACACATCCAGCTGGGAATCACCTAATGTCCTTCTCTCTTGCATGCCTTTGGAATTCTCTACCATCTCCTATCTGCATCACCAGCAGTCTCTCCTCATTTAAAACCTTGCTGCACTCACACCTAACTTCACAATGGAAGTGCTCCTGTTCCCATCCTACCTAATCCTTCTAATACCACTTCCTACTCTCCTAGAACTAAATACGCCATCACTGCCTCCCATAGTTCCACAGCTCTATTGAACTATTTGACCAACTACTTAACAGTTACCCTATGCTGCTACTTTTGTGTGGATAAAAGTGTTTTTTAATGCTGTTTTACAAACTATACTAATGTATTCTATCATTGTTAACCTTTCCTTATTATATTTACCTTGTATTCCTATGAGATAATCAATAATGTAAATGTGCAATGTGTACTATGTATCTGTATTTTTCTGGAGCTTTTCTCCCCAGGACTCCATTGAAAATGGGATCCCTGTGGCCCAGTTGGACTATTCTGGCAAACAAACTGCAAATAAATAATAATAATAAAAAAAAACAATATAGTTCATCTTCAGAACTGCACTTTCTGCATAGCAGTCTTTTGTCCAAATATAATGACCTGCTCTGCCCTTGAGGATCAGAAGATTCTTTGGCTAACTCTCTCATGTTTTCCAAACTGGGGTTTGAGGCCCGTGCCAGCCTTGACTCTCTTATCATAATCCTTGCCAATTTTCCTTTTAATGTAAGTCCATAAATATTGACAAATGTGTCTCGGTTCTGGACTCACTGTATCAACCATTTTTTCACTGGAGTAACTCCTTCTAGAGGAAGTCCAGTACCTTCTGACAGCTGTGGACTGCTACCATTAGCTCTTTTTCTGAAGTGACTAGATTACCAGCGTCTGTTAAACAGGTAGACACTGGCTGGTTCTCATCTCTGTTAGCTTAATCAGCAAAGATCTATTCCAGGTACAGCCCAGCAAAAATATATAAGGAAAAAACAAACAGCCATTCCTAAACCTTTGATTTACATTCAAAAGACTTTACTACTGGACCGTGTCATGAACTTGAGCCATTGTTTCCGCTTCTGCCTGTACGGTCTGCTGTTAAAGTTTAGACAGTCCCATGGATGTTCTTATACATGTGTATGGTGTTGTGTACTGCCTTATGTAGTTGTGTCCTGCTGGCTCGACAGTGAGCAGTGTTTTCCTGATTTCATCAGAAGTTTTATATCCCCAGTCTGACAGCTAAATTCTCATGTTCTCATGTTCTCATCCAAAGTACTATATGCTTGGTATGTTATTATAAAGTCTCCTAGACCTTTTAATCACATGGCTTGACATCCACTCACCCACTAGGGTCCTGATGGAGAGATGAAAGGTCAGCAAGCAAAGGAAGGTAGTAGTGCTGAAATTTAATTCATCCTCAAGTCTTGGTGAGTACCTTCGCGAGGTGGATCCTGTTTTTCACAAAATCTCACCAAGGAGACACTGATATAGAGACTGTATTTATATAGCATATATCATGACAGAAATAAATCAAAAATAAAAAAAGATAGCTGGGTGCACAAGACCCAGGATAAAAAAGTGCCCAATCCTGGTAGGCGCACTGGTGCCAGGATTGGAAAAAAATGACAGTGTAGAATCCTCAAAATGCAGAAACATTCCTACAATGGGGTCAGGCAAGGCTCAGGGGGAGGATGCCCCCCATTGTCGAAGGAAGTAGCAGTCCACAAAAATTGATTGGCCAAAGAAGAGCCATAAAGACGATAGAGCGGACTATTGAGGATAAAAAAGAAATTATGTATTGTTACTATTATGTAAAAAGCCCAGAATTTCCAGATACAAGATATACAAAACGATTAAGAGAGAAATAAGAGGAAAGAAAAATAATTCTGCAGGAAAAATTGTCATAAGCTTCAAATAAAAATTTGCTTTCATTAATACAACATATTTTTGAAAAACAGTATATACAACAAGACACTTTGATCTCTTTGTAAAAAGAAGCCTCTGAGGAAGTGAGACAATATAAACAACAAAACCTAGAGATATTTGAAAAATATAAAAAAAAATATGGACATGGGAAAGAAAAAGAGATTTGATATGGTGCAATATTTATGCAAAGGAGAAAGCCAAGTTAACTAATATAGAGAAGGCAGTCTCAAAGATATTTGAAGAAAAATATAGGCAAAGGCATCTAGATATGGAAAATTTCACAATAAAAAGATTAATAGCACAGAGATGTAATGTAATGCAGAAAAGACGATTAGTAAAGCAGAAGTTAAAGAAATAGAAGTTGAAGTTATGGAGTGCCTGCAAAGTGAAGGATTTAATGTAGAAGGTCTAAAACAGACTACACCACAGCATGATGGAGTGAGTCCCCAGAATAAGGAAAATCAAGAAGATCAGGAGACATGTCAAGAAAAATATGGACAGGGGAAAGGAAAAGTGATTTAATATGGTGTAATATTTATGCAAAGGAGAAAGAAAAACTAACTAATACAAAAAGAGCAGCACCAAAGATATTTGAAGAAAAATATAGGGAAAGGAATCCGGATATGGAAAACTTTACAATACAAAAAATAAGAAGACTAAGAAGAAAAGAAGAAAAATAGATTAGTAATGGAGAAGTCAAAGAAATAGAAATTGAGGTAATGGAACAGCTGCAAAGAGAAGGATTCCGTGTAGTAAATCGAATACAGAAAGCACCAAAACAGGATAGAACAATGGAACCACGCTGATTGACGCTGACTTAGTGAGTCCCACACCCAGAAGCGCTGCTACGGCAAGCTCTGGGCAAACGTCAGGAACCAGCTTCATTACACCACCGGAGCTTCCGGTCTCTACAGAGGGAACCAACGAGGTATCTACACCACAACCCAATCAGGAGGCGGAGAATGTCACTACATCTAGGAGAAACCTAGGAGCCATAAGGAAACATACAGCTTTACCTTGTGGTTCTGATTTTTTACCGTTACCAATCAAGAAGCCAGCTATATCGAGAGACAGATCGCAGAGCTGGGACAGGAGGAAACGGAAGCTCTCAGGAGAGAGCCATTATCCACAGAGAAGGAGGTTCAGATGACGGAACACTTGTTTTTCAATTTATCAAGGTTGGTTCTCACTTCGACTGACGTCAGTGTGTTAGATAAAGGTCTCTCCTTTATCCCTTCCCAAGGCAGCACATTGAACAGTTTGCTAACAGATTTACGGCTTTTTGCCAGGAGCATAGCTCTTAAATTGTTGTTCTGTAAAGATGATTCTAGTTTGTCTGATAAATTATGCACACAAAGTGCTTGTTCATTCAAGCGTAGAAGTACTTTTTCCCCTCCATTATCTGGGGTTGTTGAAACTTTTGTTAAATTGTGTGAGCGGGATATATATATACTTATTTCCTAGAAGGGAATAGGAAATGCTCATATTTTAATATGTCTAAGGAGGAAAATATGTCCTTGAAGAAATTGTCACAAGACAGTTCTATTGCTATCAGACCCGCAGATAAGGGGGGAGGGATTGTGTTGCTTAATAGGGAAGATTATGATAGATACATGCAGAATATGCTCAATGACCACTCAACATATAAAAGTATAGATGAAAAAGATTTGGATAAAATACTTAGAGATATCAATGACACATTATATGACTTACTGATGTGTCGACAGATCAGTAAGGATTTATATGAGTTTTTTCATACTACCCATCCTCAACTCCCAGCAATAAAGGGACTACCTAAAATGCACAAAGGGACATATCCACCTCCCATACGTCCCATAGTCTCGGGAGACGGATGGAGTACAGAAAATATTTCCATCTATTTAGAAAAATGTTTGAGACCCCTTGTCAATGACATTCCGACTGTCTTGAAGGACACCTATCAGCTTCTGGAATTTTTGGATGATCTGGAAGTTGAATTATGTAGAGATAGACATCTCCTAATAACTATGGATGTCCAGAATTTGTTCACTTGCATCCCAAACGACAAGGGCATTGACTTAGTTAGAGAACTGCTACAAGCTTCACCATCAATAGACTGCAATATGCAATCTACAGTTTTATCAAATAAATATTCTGGCTTTTACAACTGCTGCTGCCGTTTTGTGCTTGAGACTGTACGTGTTTTATTGCCTATGATTTAATATGGTGTAATATTTATGCAAAGTAGAAAGAAAAACTAACTAATACAAAAAGAGCAGCACCAAAGATATTTGAAGAAAAATATAGGGAAAGGAATCCGGATATGGAAAACTTTACAATACAAAAAATAAGAAGACTAAGAAGAAAAGTAGAAAAAGAGATTAGTAATGGAGAAGTCAAAGAAATAGAAATTGAGGTAATGGAACAGCTGCAAAGAGAAGGATTCCGTGTAGTAAATCGAATACAGAAAGCACCAAAACAGGATAGAACAATGGATATCCAAATTGAGGGGAAACCAGTGGAACAGGAAGCAATAGGTCAGGTGCCATATCAAGATATTTTGGAGCCTTCCACAGGAAACAAGTATAAACATTCATTTGAAGCTAGACAGCAAGGAAAGGAACAGGAAACTGTGGAAACTCTGATCCAGTCAATGTTGAGGAGTGATAGGCCAGTGAGTTCCCATATGACAGAACAACAGATGACGCAGGATGAACTTGAAGAGAATATGCCACAGGAAGATGCTATAGAACTTTATACAGAATGCCCACAGGAAACGGAAAACAAGGGATGTGCCCTCAGTATGGAAAAAAATGAGTTAAGAGAAGAGTTGCTTGATTTAATAGACACATACAGATACATCAAGATCAATGAGAGAAATAGACTGCAGAAGGTTAATAAAACCCCAAAAGTCAGAAGTTTGATAAAACAAATGAACACAGTAATTAGGACTGTCCATAGAGATCCATGCAATATAACAGAAATAAACAGAATATATTACTGTGCTGCTAAATTAATAACTGATAAAGTTCTACCACGGGAATACAGGGTAACAAGGGAAAAGAGGGGGCAAAGCGAATACCATCATGGAAATACCGAATAGAGAAAACTCTAAAGCAACTAAGACAAGAAGTGTCATTGTTAGAAGATTATAGAAGAGGGAACAGATCAACAAAAATATTAAGAAAGATAGATGTGATAAAAGCAATGAGTGGTATTAGAATAGACCAGGATATATTATGCACTATTGGAGATACAAAATAAAAATTTCAAAACAGAAGGAAAGACTTAGAAGATATGAAGATAAATATAAGGGAAAAGCACAAAATAAACAATGTATTGATGACCCAAAAAAGTTTTATAGAGAATTGGGAAATAAGGTAAAAGGAATTGAAAGACCACCAAAAAAGAGGAAGTAGATATATTTTGGAGAAGTATCTATGAAGATCCTGTGGAACATAACAAAGATGCTAAATGGATAGAAGAAGTAAAAGAAAGAATAAGAAGTTTAAAGGTACAGGATATGAAATGGGATGAAATAACAGCCAGAGAGGTTGAAACAAAGTTGAGAAAACCTCTAAATGGAAAAGCCCAGGCCCAGATGGAATACCTAACTTTTGGCTTAAATTATTAATTTCCTTGCACGAGGATCTAGCCATGAGTAAGAACTATTTATATGCACACCCCAAACAGACACCGCACTGGTTAACAACAGGAAAAACAATGCTGTTACTTAGGAGTGAACCTGCAAGATACCCTAAAAATTATAGACCAATAACTTGTCTTCCGACAACATATAAACTATACACGGGAATTGACGCCGACAGAGTTTATAGTAATTTAGAAGAAAACTCAATTATGGCAGTAGAACAAAAGGGCAATAAAAGAAAGTCATATGGAACAAAATATCATTTGTTGTTAAGAACCTATGAACCTATGAACAAAGTTATAGTGGAGAACTGTAAGAAGGGGAAGAATCTAAGTATGGCATGGAGTGATTATAAAAAAGCATTTGATAGTATCCACCTTTATGGATAGAAGAGTGCTTAAAAATGTATAGGATACACCCTGCACTGATTGACTATATTACAGTAACTATGAAACAGTGGCAGACCACTTTGCAATTAAGCCATGATAAAGGACAGATTATTATCTTAGGGATAAAAATCCACTGTTACTATTCTGCCTTGCCATTAATCCATTAAGCTGTTTACTTAACAGCTTAGGCCAGGGCTACAATTTGGCTTCTAGAAAACAACAAAGTCTAATGACGTCTCATCTTCTCTATGTTGATGTTTTAAAGTTGTATAGCTCATCAGATGAAGAACTGAAAGCACAGCTGCAGGTTGTCAAAACTTTTCAGATGATATTGGAATGTCATTTGGTCTTAATAAATGTGCAAATGCAACCTTTAAAAAAGGAAAACTGCAGCACCGGGAAAACATCAATTTGGGACAAGAATGTGATATAAAAGAACTTGAGGAAGAGGGACTCTATAAATACTTGGGAATTGATGAAAGATCAGCAATAAAACATGAACAAATGGAAATAAAACTCAGTAAGGAGTACTTTAGAAAACTTAAATTAATCCAGAAAACAGCATTGACATCTAGGAACAAGATCCAAGCCATAAATCAATTTGCTCTTCTTGTCCTAACTTATAGTTTTGAAGTGATTGACTGGCCCCAAAAAGTGTTGGATAGATTGGATATTAAAACTAGAAGGATGCTTCATGCTCACCAAATGATTTATAAAAATCAGTGTATACCAAGATTATATATTCCCCATTCTGAAGGAGGGATGGTCTGAAATCATGGGACTCCACACATATCTGCTGACCTCACAGGATCCAAATGTAGTGAAAGTTTTGAAACATGAGGAGAATAAATCTAAGATGACATCTCTGCTTAATTTAGCAGAAGCATATCGACGTCAAGCAGGAATTGAAATTAAACCAGAAGTGGATAAAAACTAGGTAGCAACTGAATGTGCTAAAAAAACAAAAGAACGAATATAAGGTGAAGGACCAGTTGAGAAGGCAAGAAATGTGGAAAAACATAAATATAGTTGCAAGTATAGAAAACTTCTGGAAGAGCCACATGTTGACCAAGAATGAATGCAGGAATGGTTAAGGAGAGGTGAATTCACATCAAGAAATGAAAGGTTAATATTGGCAGCCCAAGATAGTGGGCTACGTGCACGCTGGTTTACAAAGTCCATTGAACATGTGGGAGAAACAGACATATGTAGGTTTTGTTAAACCTAACTGGAAACAGTCACACACCTTGCTGCTGGTTGCGATGCACTAATGGCAGAGGGACTCTGTACTGAAAGGCACAATAATGTGGCGAGACTGTTACACTGGAGATTGTACAAACATTACGGTATCGAAGTGGCTGAAAAACACTGGAAACATGAGCCACAAAGAATCATAGAAAATGATGAAGTTTATATCACATGGGATCACCCAATACCAACAGTTCAAAAGATAGATGCTAGAAAACCGGATATAGTGGTCCAAGAAAAGAAGACAAAACTAGTATTGATCATTGAAATCGCCACACCTAGTGACTACAGTGTCATGCATACAGAGAGACACAAAGTCATAAAATACCTGGATCTGCAGGCAGACATGAGGACATGAGAGACACACATAGAAGAAAGATATGCAGAAAGTTCCAATAGTAGTAGGAGCAACTGGTCTTATAAAAAAGAATTTACAATTGTATTTAGATCTGTTACCAATTCATGTAACACCGTATGAATTGCAGAAGGAGTCATTACTGGGTGCATTGTGGGTGCTGCGAAGAGCACTTTTGGCTAACATCAAAGAGGGAAACAATACTAATTTCATGAACTTAAATTGTACTTTGACTTAGGAATGGGGTCCATTTCCATCATGGTATTAGAAACCCAAAAGACTTGAAGAAATTAAAAATGAAAGTATGTGCTTATTTCTGCAGTATCATCACTCACATGTTCATCCGCCTTTTTCTTTTCTCTCTGGATTTCTTACTATATGCTTAAAAAAACTTAAAATATTCATATAAATGGTATTTAACTTTATGACATTTCAACAAACCACATCATTCATTTTGATCCAACATGCAATGCCTTTCCTCTGAGTAGGGGAACTAAAATCCTTATCTGCTGCCCCTGGTCAATTTAGCATTTGCACATCACATGAGATTCTACATGTAGATAATCAGAGGCACTGTTATAACTGCTTTATCTTAGGTTACTTACTCATTAGGAATATTTTGCATGCTTTAAATTTATGGCTTGCTAATAGCATTCTCACATCTTTATGAAAGAAAGTCTTGTTAGAAATAACTGTCTTTTGGTTATACTGTTGTCTGTAGCTTGAGAAGGTACACTACTTTCTTCACTAAGCCAGAAATCATAAGTAGCAGAAAACCAAACCTTTTTGCACATAAGAATGTCCTTCAACTTTTCATGTCATCAAAAAGACATGCTAGGGATTACTGCCACAACTTGTCATATATTGAATATAAAATGAAATACATAGCTCATGTAAATATAGTATTTACCAGTCATATATTATACTCTACCAGATGGCACCAAGCTGCAGGTAATGAAACATAAAAGTTCAGTATTCTGAAATACTTGTCAGTCCAAATGTTTTACAAATGAATCATTCTCCATTTTCCTTCACCCTACACCTTTATACCAGAAAGCATACTTTAAAGAAGTCAGAATGCCTATCATTTCATTTGTCTACCTGAAATTTTTCTGACCAACAACAAATGTATTGTCCTTTGGTTGAATCTATAACATACTATTGCCCTCATCAGCTCCTATACTTTTTCTGGTTTTATTATATTGTTTCACTTGTAGAGTAAAACTTTGTATTTATTTGAACAAAACATATTAGCACAGTGACTTTAGACATGAAATGCAATTCTAGTTTACAGGCTGTAAAATGTACATATAGAGTGACAGATCAGAATTAGATTACTATAATTAAAGAAGAGTTTTGAGTACCCAATGTACCTTTAGAAATTTCTCTAACACAAACTATCTTTTCCTAAGTGTACATTGGCAAGTGTCAAATCCATCTCAGTTTGGCTTTGTGAAGTGCAGGTCATACTAACTTAACTGGTGGATGAGAAGGTCACCAAAGCAAAAGATGAAGGTAAAAAAGGTACAGACTGCATACCTTGATCTGGCTAAAGCTTTTGACACAATCCCCCATTCAGGCATAGTAAAACAGCAAAATAAAATGAGGAAGAACCTACGTCACCCACTGGATTGCCAACTGGCTTTTAAGATAGGACATGGGAAATCAAAATAAAATAGTCCCCTCCATAAAGACACCAGCCTCCACTGGAGTCCCCAAGGGTTTTTGCTGAAAATTCTCTTGTCTGGCATCTATTTCTCTGAAGTGAAAGCCAATACCAAAAGGCTCTGGCTGACTAACTTTGAGAATTACTGTAAACTCGAAGCAGTCATTGAATCCCAAAATGACTTAGCCATTCTGCGGGGAAGTTTCCCCCAAATAAATAACTGTTGCCAAAATCACGGACTTAAACTAAATGTCAAAAATTGCATTATTATATCCTTTGGGAAGTCATCAGCCCTGGGGAACTACCGCATTGATAATATACCACTAAGAGTTGACGCAGTTGTTCAAGATTTGGAAATTTATGTGGACAATGACTTAACTTTTGACCAACATGTGTCTATTGTCATGAGAAAGTCCTTCTATATTGCACACCTTATAAACAAAGGGATTGTGTCTAGATCTATGGGGTGTCATTGTATTGTCCCCTTTTACTCAGTCGTCATTAGGCTAGTCATTGAATATAATGCCCCATCTCTCTAGACACATGCAACAACTGGAATGCCCACAGAGATACCTTACTAAAAGGATACAAGGCCTAAACAATGACCAACTCAAAGCCCTTCACCTATAATCTGTATCCAACAGACTGTTAAAAGGTGACCTGTGGCTGAATAACAAGGCATCCTCTGACCCAATACTGATGGATTTACTAGACATCAGCAAGACAAATGGCATCAGATACACTCAGTCTAGGAATCTAAACATCTTCTGTAGCATCAGCAGAAGGGTTTGGAGAGACAAGAATATAACGAGCAAGAACCAAACAACACAAAAGCAAACTTGTACTTACGATCCCAAACTGAGTGATGTAAAATCCGTTTTATTAGCAAACGCTTTCGGAGAGACCAATGCCCCTCCTTCTTCAGACAAAAAAATGGCAACATTCCTTGCTATCCTTATATAGGGTAGCAATCAAACAATTGCTTCATACTTAATTAACCAATTATGACAAAATTGTTATAAAAAATCCTCAAGATTACTAAATTCTATCCATTGTTAAAATTCAAATACCAAATACAATGTCATTCATTTCATTCATCACCCCACCAACTTGTGTTACATAAATAAACAAATTTAGGTTGTGCTAAAATAGCTTAATACATAAAAATGAAAATAAAAATGAAGATAAAAATAAAAATAAAATAAAAATAAAATAAAATAATAATAAGGCTAAAAGACCATGATTTCACCTTTTCATTGAATAATATCTTAAAAAACAAGCAATAGAAACATGATCATTCAAGCCCGGATACATGTAAGCAGCCGTACGGATTTGCCAAATAAGTTCATCCATTTCTAATCTAGTCTGCCATGGACCACCCCGAATCCCAACATTTATTTTTGTAAGGATGGTGAATTTAAAAGAATTTTCAGGGAAATTAATTACGTGTCTTGCAAGAGCATTGTTAGAATCATGCTTGTTAATTGCATATATATGTTCATAAATGCGCTGCTTTAACTTCTTTTCGGTTTTACCTATATAAAAAGCAGCGCATTTCTGACACAAGGCCACGTAGACCACGCTGTTGGTTTCACAATTAAATTTCCCTCTTACTTTGAACATTTGATTCCTAATCTTAACCATCGAGTCAGTGCATATAAACTTACATTGTTTACATGCACCGCACTTTGTGATACCAAAGGAAAGGTTATTGTTATTATTAGTACAACCTTGAGGTTTACCCTCAAGCAAAAATTTCAAATTGTACCCCCTCCTAAATATGATTTTTGGACCATTACCCAATTTACTACTTAAATAGATATCCTCCATCAACAAAGCCCAATTTTTATTGAGCAATCTCCGTATCTCTAAATGATCTACACTAAAGGTGCACAAAAAACTAGTACCACGAAAACCATTAGATGTACTTATGTCATGTGTGGTGATGTTAAAGGTGTGGTCATCATCCAAAGAGCCACTATCCCCTGACAGAATCGGTGTATATACACCAGAATTTCTCTTGTGCGTCACTTCTTTCTTGATATCCAAAACCAAAAAAGGTGGATATCCCCTATTAATGAACATTTCACATAAATGTTCACATTCCATCATGAAATCATTCGAGTCGGAAACCATCCTTGCCGCCCTAACCATCTGCCCCTTCACCACTGCTTTCGTTTGGTGGCTAGGGTGGCAGCTGGTGAAATGAAGGAAGGCATTGGAATATGTAGGCTTTCTATAAATGACACTCTTGTATCTCATATTAACCGTGTCCTTAATCAGAAGAATATCTTAATAATTGATGCTTGTTTCCTGTAACTCATATGTGAATTCCAAAAATTTAGTTAATCTGGAAATACTTTCCAAAAACGTTGGAACTTCAGCAGGTGCTGACTTCCAAACTAAGAACATGTCGTCCTGGTACCTAGTGTACCAGGCGACGTTCTTAACAAAATGTTCATTGGTGACCAAGAATGTCCTTTCCTAATAGGCCAAAACACAGTTGGCAAAACTGCCACCACAGGGCGATCCCATTGCCACCCCAGATTTCTGTAAGAAAATTTTTCCATCAAACAGCATGAAATTGTTGTTTAAAACAACTTTTAAAAGGGTCTCAACCAGGTAAATGGTGTTGTCATCTATCTTCCTATCATGCATGAACTCACGAACCCACTTAATCCCCAAATCCTGTGGTATCACAGTATATAAATCTTTAATGTCAATGGTTAGAAACCAGAAGTTAATATCAAAGGGGATTTCATTGATGTTCCGGAGAAAACTCCAAGAGTCCTTACAAATCTGGGACTCCTTACTAATTAATGGCCTCAAAATGCTATCTAGAAATTTTGCACATGCAAAGGTTATGGAGTCACGACCGTCAACAATTGGCCGAAACGGGGGGTTAGATAAAGATTTATGGATTTTGGGAATACCAAATAAGACTGGTAACCTAGGCGCTACCACATTCAAATATTGATACAACTCCATGTCAATAACTCTTTCCAAAAATAAGTCTTCTATGGTTCCTCTGATCCTAGCATAGGCTATGTTGACCTCATTGTTACTTGCTACCTCATAGCAGTCAGAATCTAACAATGACAACATTTTTTCAACATAAAGAAAATAATCCATAAAAACAAGACCACCCCCCTTGTCGGGCTTCATAACCCTAATGTTGCATTTCTGCAACATTGTAATAAATTCACGTTGATGTTTAGTAATGTTGACTCCCTTTTTATAAGCTAAAAGCTTGTTAGCTTCCAAGGCTCTTAAATCGTATTCACACATTTTCTCAAGTAGATGTAATGTTTCATGTAATGGAGGATTAAAAACACTGGATACCTTAAGTGATCCCCCATTGATACCCTTGTCACCCATCAAAACCTTTAAATTCAATTTTCTTACATACATCTTAAGGTCAATAATGGTTCTAGCCATGTCAAAATGTGAGTCAGGCACAAAGGACAAACCCTTTGAAAAAAATTCCACCAAATCAGAATCAATACCGAATGATGTAAAGTTATATATTTTAAAGTCACCTTTAGAGTCAACAATAATCACTGGGTCTCTAAAATGTGCTGTCATCTCCTGCGCTGCGTTCTTCGGTTTCTGTAATTGGTCTGGTTGTTCCTCCCCTGACTCTTTGTTTGACCAGCTTTTTTGTTTCTGGGAAGACCCTGTTGGTTGTGAGGGTTTTGGCCATTGACTTCCGCAGACTCTTGGGCATGTGGGCTATTACTAACCGCATTGTTTTCATTGTTGTTTCTTACATTGTTGTTAAGTAATCTTTCACTGCGAAGAAGGGGCAAAGCTTCCTCATTATTATCACTATTTGGCCCACTATACTGGTTATCAAGCCCTTCAGACAAACCCCTACCAGCATAACGCATGCTACTTGTGTCCTGTGGCCTATTAAATACCGGTGGTGGACGAGGGTACGCTTTATTGTCATGGTATTCTTGAACATCTCTAGCTATCTTTTTCTTCTTAATGTTTGTTAATTTTGTGGCCTCAATACTAGAGAAGATATGAAGAAAATCGTACTTATATCTTACAAAATCCACGTCAGACTTAATGTTGTTTTCAAGCCCCTCAAGCTCAAACTTTAAACTGTCAATATCCCTTTGGTACTGGGCAATAAGCATATTTATGAACTCAAAGCCCTGTTTGTCAAACAGGGCTAGTAGATCCTTATGAAATTGGGACCCTTCAATGAGCCCCACCGGGAAACGCCATTGCCGCAAACCCTTAGGAACCAGTTTTTTCAATAAACACTCTTGAAAATAAGATATTTCAAGCTGCAGTTTCCTGCACTTGAAAAGTTTCTGATCAAATGTGCAAATCAAGTTCGCAATATTACTTACAGTGTTTTCATTTATTTCCGGCTCAGACGTACCAGCCTCGTTGTTGAAAAAATTTGTGTGGCTTAAAAAGCCAACAATGGTAGGGCAAACGTTTGTATTAGAACCGACAACACAGTCCCTCTGTGTGCCATTGCTCAATGACTGCGTCTCCAACCCTTGCCCAGCCTGAATAGAAGGTGCTGAGCTATTGGACGCAGAAACGTCTTGGTGGAGTGGAGTAGAGAGTGTGACGTCAGCCGACCTTGAAGCGTGTCCAACCACGTTGGTTGATGTAAGTAAACCAGAAGAAAGTTTCTTAAGGGAACAGGTGCACCAGTCGCTTGCAAAACATCAATTCTTTGAGTCAAATTGTCAATACGACTCATAACCAATCTCAAAAGAACGGTTAGATTACCCTCGGCATTCGCCTCATCAGCCATGGCCGTCTCGACAGGTAAGCTGCCATCATTGCCATCCGTTTGAGAAAACAAAGATCCTTGTGGGGACGTAACTGCCAAGCTCATTGCTAAAAACAAACTCCGAATACAACGAGCAAGAACCAAACAAACTGAGAAAAAAACACAAAAGCAAACTTGTAGTTACGATCCCAAACTGAATGATGTAAAATCCGTTTTATTAGCAAACGCTTTCGGAGAGACCAATGCCCCTCCTTCTTCAGACAAAAAAAATGGCAACATTCCTTGCTATTCTTATATAGGGTAGCAATCAAACAATTACTTCATACTTAATTAACCAATTATGATAAAATTGTTATAAAAAATCCTCAAGAATACTAAATTCTATCCATTGTTAAAATTCAAACGCCAAATACAATGTCATTCATTTCATTCATCACCCCATCAACTTGTGTTACATAAATAAACACATTTAGGTTGTGCTAAAATAGCTTTATACATAAAAATGAAAATAAAAATTAAAATAAAAATAAAAATAAAATAGAAATAAAATAAAATAATAATAAGGCTAAAAGACCATGATTTCACATTTTCATTGAATCATATCTTAAAAAACAAGCAATAGAAACATGATCATTCAAGCCCGGATACATGTAAGCAGCCATGCGGATTTTCCAAATAAGTTCATCCATTTCTAATCTAGTCTGCCATGGACCACCCCGAATCCCAACATTTATTTTTGTAAGGATGGTGAATTTAAAAGAATGTTCAGGGAAATTAATTACGTGTCTTGCAAGAGCATTGTTAGAATCATGCTTGTTAATTGCATATATATGTTCATAAATGCGCTGCTTTAACTTCTTTTCGGTTTTACCTATATAAAAAGCAGCACATTTCTGACACAAGGCCACGTAGACCACGCTGTTGGTTTCACAATTAAATTTCCCTCTTACTTTGAACATTTGATTCCTAATCTTAACCATTGAGTCAGTGCATATAAACTTACATTGTTTACATGCACCGCACTTTGTGATACCAGAGGAAAGGTTATTGTTATTATTAGTACAACTTTGAGGTTTACCCTCAAGCAAAAATTTCAAATTGACATTAAAGATTTATATACTGTGATACCACAGGATTTGGGGATTAAGTGGGTTCGTGAGTTCATGCATGATAGGAAGATAGATGACAACACCATTTACCTGGTCGAGACCCTTTTAGAAGTTGTTTTAAACAACAATTTCATGCTGTTTGATGGAAAAATTTTCTTACAGAAATCTGGGGTGGCAATGGGATCGCCCTGTGGTGGCAGTTTTGCCAACTGTGTTTTGGCCTATTGGGAAAGGACATTCTTGTTCACCAATGAACATTTTGTTAAGAACATCGCCTGGTACACTGGGTACCAGGACGACATGTTCTTAGTTTGGAAGTCAGCACCTGCTGAAGTTCCAACGTTTTTGGAAAGTATTTCCAGATTAACTAATTTTTTTGAAATTCACATATGAGTTACAGGAAACAAGCATCAATTATTTAGATATTCTTCTGATTAAGTACACGGTTAATATGAGATACAAGAGTGTCATTTATAGAAAGCCTACATATTCCAATGCCTTCCTTCATTTCACCAGCTGCCACCCTAGCCACCAAAAGAAAGCAGTGGTGAAGGGGCAGATGGTTAGGGCGGCAAGGATGGTTTCCGACTCGAATGATTTCATGATGGAATGTAAACATTTATGTGAAATGTTCATTAATAGGGGATATCCACCTTTTTTGGTTTTGGATATCAAGAAAGAAGTGACGCACAAGAGAAATTCTGGTGTATATACACCGATTCTGTCAGGGGATAGTGGCTTTTTGGATGATGACCACACCTTTAACATCACCACACATGACATAAGTACATCTAATGGTTTTCGTGGTACTAGTTTTTTGTGCACCTTTAGTGTAGATCATTTAGAGATACGGAGATTGCTCAATAAAAATTGGGCTTTGTTGATGGAGGATATCTATTTAAGTAGAAAATTGGGTAATGGTCCAAAAATCATATTTAGGAGGGGGTACAGTTTGAAATTTTTGCTTGAGGGTAAACCTCAAGGTTGTACTAATAATAACAATAACCTTTCCTCTGGTATCACAAAGTGCGGTGCATGTAAACAATGTAAGTTTATATGCACTGACTTGATTGTTAAGACTAGGAATCAAATGTTCAAAGTAAGAGGGAAATTTAATTGTGAAACCAACAGCGTGGTCTACGTGGCCTTGTGTCAGAAATGCGCTGCTTTTTATATAGGTAAAACTGAAAAGAAGTTAAAGCAGCGCATTTATGAACATATATATGCAATTAACAATCATGATTCTAACAATGCTCTTGCAAGACACGTAATTAATTTCCCTGAACATTCTTTTAAATTCACCATCCTTACAAAAATAAATGTTGGGATTCGGGGTGGTCCATGGCAGACTAGATTAGAAATGGATGAACTTATTTGGCAAATCCGTACGGCTGCTTACATGTATCCGGGCTTGAATGATCATGTTTCTATTGCTTGTTTTTTAAGATATTATTCAATGAAAAGGTGAAATCATGGTCTTTTAGCCTTATTATTATTTTATTTTATTTTTATTTTTATCTTCATTTTTATTTTCATTTTTATGTATAAAGCTATTTTAGCACAACCTAAATGTGTTTATTTATGTAACACAAGTTGGTGGGGTGATGAATGAAATGAATAACATTGTATTTGGCGTTTGAATTTTAACAATGGATAGAATTTAGTATTCTTGAGGATTTTTTATAACAATTTTGTCATAATTGGTTAATTAAGTATGAAGTAATTGTTTGATTGCTACCCTACATAAGGATAGCAAGGAATGTTGCCATTTTTTTGTCTGAAGAAGGAGGGGCATTGGTCTCTCCGAAAGCGTTTGCTAATAAAACAGATTTTACATCACTCAGTTTGGGATCATAACTACAAGTTTGCGTTTGTGGTTTTTTCTTAGAGACAAGAATATCTTTCAGAGGATACTGTTGCTCCAGAGCAGTTTCTTAATCCACATAAAACAAAACTCATCCCTGTCCATATTCAAACACAGCTTGATTCTGTGTATGGGAACTAGAACATCTACCCCAGGAATGCCACCTGTACTACTAATGGACCAAGGCAACTCCTAAATCCTTTATTCAGTGAATAAAGATGGGTAAGGCCAGTGTAACACCAAATTGCATAGGCTGATTCAAGAAGAAAAATAGGGAAACTGGATACGCTTAACATGGCCTACAAGGGTAGCTAGTCTCGTACTTACATATGAACCTATGAGTACAGAAAATTATTAATATTTTTTGTTAAACATTATATTTTTCTCAGTACAGTGACTACATCCACCAAATTGCAATCCTTAAGAATCAAGGAGTATCACTCAACCAAAAAAATGTTTTTAATACGTTAAAATGCACTTGAAAAATAAAAACAAAATACACAGGATTAAGCACTTTCATGTGTTTTTTCCAGGCTTTAGCAGAATCAGAATACAGTCCATCTCACTCATTTAAATATCCCGCCCTATAAAACACATGACCATGCTCATAGCCAGCTTTAGGCATCAGCGAACCCTGCGGTCGGTGGGGGACCCCTGTTCCTGGTGGGGCCCCCAACCACAACAAATTAAATTATCTTGATATTTTGTAGCATGTCTATCAAACTAACAAAAGCTATTGCAGCAAGCTTGTATACTTAATAAACCAGGTGGGTAGCAACTCTTATTGATATCTCCTCTAAAATAACAAGATATCTCTGGTTATAGTAGCACCCACAACATAGCCAGCTTTAGATATCTGCAATACATGTGGCTGCAAGCGGGCCCCCTTAATCATTCTTGACTGTGTGGGGACCCTACAAAAGCAGCTGCTGGATTATGCTCTTTAACCTGAACAGGGCTGTGGAATGACCCTGTTAGGATAAAATTGATAATTAACATAAGCTAGGTAAGGAATACAGAGATCAACAGGTCAGAGTGACTGATTTGAGTGCAAGCCTTGTATTTTATGAAGAGCTGATGCTTCTGATCTTCAGGGATATATTTTTTTTCTTTCAGGGAGTTTTATAAATACTGGTAGAACAGAAGATACTACAACTCTCAACTTCTTTGCAGAAAAATTCAGCACAATTCCAAAAATATTAGCAAAATAAAGGCTCAGAATGAGGAACACATTTTAAATATTACTCTAATTCGATTAAAAGGTAACACCTTTTGAATCAACATGAATTTTTTTGGATAATACAAAGTATAAACCTCTGATGCCTGGAATTATTGACTGTACTCCTGAATGATTTATTAGCAAATCAAACTTTTTTTATGAAGGACAGAGCAAAATTATGAGGAAAATCAGGAAAAGTCTGTGAAATCAGAGACAGTGACAAGTATGCATTACACCTCAATGATGTAAATAAAAGTGATTTACCCCTGATGCTGTTTGACTGCTAAACAGCAGTCACTGATTTGGTGTCACAGTACCTGTGTTGTACAGTGTATTGCTATTTGGTGAAGTAAGTCCAAAACTAGTATTGCTATGGCTTGTGTGTATGTGTGTGCAATAATGTCACTGATGTTTTTCTGTGCATACACTCAGTAATACCAGAAAACATACATTACTCTTCTGGGTATCAGTGAAAAATGTAGCTAACAAGTAATTATATTTCAAAAGTAATGCATAAAATATATCACAGAACATTCAGACACTTCAATCTTCAAAGAGTCTGGTGGTCCCCACTCTCCAGACTGTATAAATTGATACAGGGGGCTCCCTTAATCATCCTTCACTGTGTGAGGGCCCCACAAAAGCTGTTGCTCGTTGGGGACAAACTGAGAAAAAATGTATTACTTTTCTGATTATGCTCTTTAACCTGAACAGGGCTGACCATGTTAGGATAAAGCTGATAATGGCCTCTGCTCTCAATGCACCCATTCTAATACCAGTCCTGCTCAGATGTGTGTGGGTACTTACGTATTATCGCAACCAGATTTGCGAGGTGGCATAATTGGTCATGTTTCAGTTCATTAGTGTCTGTTAACTTTTAAAGGGTTGGCTGCACTGTTAAGAAGTCTTCCAGTATGTTGCTAGTGGGTTTGGAAGAGGAATAAGGGGGCAAAATCAGGTTTTTGGATAGCGTGCTTTACCGACGTCACATATTGAATACAGCGATCACGACGAGTACTGCTTGCTGTGACAGTGGGGATGAATGACCGTTATTTTTTGGGTGTAACATCCTGGTAAAAGGTTACTATTTACATTGTGAGCAAAGTTCATACATCCAATGAAGTATACCGACAAATGAACACACAGCAGTTGCAGTAATGGCAAGAAATCATACCTTTTATTTGCTGACTGTTATCAGCAAAACGATCATTCACACTGTTAAACTGCATCCAAAAGCCTGCAGTCCTTAGTCAGATGTTACAAAAAGGGAAGGTTATGAGGAATAAATGCATTCAGTTTTACTCGCCAGTCATCATGACAATGAAAGCTGCCTGTCAGGGAGTAGTAAGTAACACTTTTAACCGCATTTCAAAGGCAACACTTCTGTAGTCGAGAAACTGTTAATTCTGCTCGCAGTTCAATTGACGGCCATTTTGAAGCAGAAGTCATGTGTCTAATTCGGAAAAGGGCGCTCCCTGCAAAGAGGAAATTTCAGATTATTCCTCTTCGTATTTGGCAAACAATAGGCCCCAATAGTGTGTCACACTTCACAGTGCCCTTCTTCCATAAACACACATACTTTCCTGGAAAGCATTACACAGTACGCCACCTCACAAATCTGGTTGCGATAATACGTAAGTACCTGTGTGTGTACAGAAAGCTGCTGTAGATTGAGAGGGATTTACTTCTTTAATTTTCATTACTGTCTAACCACAGAGGTGTGCACAGGAGGTCATTGCAACTTCTGTTTGGGCTGAGGACGGTGTTTTCATTGATCCTTTTACTTTTTTCACAGACCTCAGACGTGTACAAAGAAGGTTACTAAAGCCTGTGTAGGGACAGTGTGTGCTGTCTAGGAGCAACAAAGTTGAATACATTACTATAGTCATTATTCTTTTCACTTTCCTCACAATCACACTTCAGGCATGTAACATAGGTAGCTACCTTTGACAGTTTGGGTTGAGGAGTGAGGAGGCATGCTATGTTTATATATGTCAGCACTCACTTGAAACACATGACACTGGCAATACGAACATCTGCTTTCATCCCAGTCTAATACCAGAGGGATGCATAGGCAGTGAGTATCTTTTTTTTTTTTGAGGGGAAGTTAGGGAGGCAGGCCATATTCCCAGATTGGACCTATGTATCCAGACAACAGATGGCTTGTAAGTTTTTTGTGAGCTACTATTATGTCATCTTTGAATCTTAAGCCTTGATCTTATGTCATCCTTGAAAGAAAAAGAAAAGACTGACATTCTTTTCTTACTCGTGGTTTTTGGACACCATCAGATTAAAAGGTTGGGAAAATGCTCTAAAATTCATTTCAGAACACCTATATATGTTTCCTAAGTGGTTATTACTGTGCTGTCTTGGTCAAGAAGGGTGTGCTGAAAGGATGCATGAAAAACTTAAGTTGAACAGCCGCATTGAATTTCTTTCCTTAATCATCATTTCTGTTCAAACATCATTGGATGAAAAGATTATGTAAAAAGGAAAAAAAATAAAATGCACTTTAGAGCATATAGACAGCATTTCACCTAAGTCCAGACCTATACATAGAGTTGTTATTATGTATCATTGTTGTAACTAAAATGCCAGTAACTGTGAACATCCCTCTGTTAGATGGGTGAACATAGTATGGTACATAGGCCTTTTATACTGTAACAGCATTGTAGCTGAAGGTTTGTCTATACATAACTACTTCTAAAAGTTTGCAGCATGAACTAAAAGGCTGCTTTGAAAGGGTTGCAGTCACAGGGTGATACTTTGATGGAAGTGTGTAGGGGCCCCCAAACTTGACATTTGCTGGGGGCCCCCAAAATGCTAACACCGGCCCTGACCATGCTCAACCAATCCAGTTTTAACAAGTTTCTACAAATAAGCACATCATCTTAGCCATGTAAGATTTTAACTTAAGGATACATCCAATAGAAACATGCTCATTCAAACCATAGGGGACTATGGCATTTAATCTTAGTTGCCACAGCAACTCACTAGTTTCAATCAAATCTTCTCAAGGTCCCCTAGGATCTTTCACAATGTGATCTAAGCCAAAAAATAAAAAGTTATGTTTAGGGTAATTCACATTATGTTTTGCCAAATAATTGCTCAAGTTCTTCTTTCTTATATCCAAAGAATGTTCTTATATTCTTTCTGTCAACCTTTTTTGTGTTTTTCCCACATAAAACCCGTTATTGTTCTGGCAAAGAGCTAGATAAGCAATCCTCTGTGTATTACAATTACAATAAAACCTGGCCTTTATTTTAATACCATTGACTATAACTTGCTCACTCACCAGAATATATTTACATGGCTACAAAAGCCACATTTAAAAGTGCCAGGTTTTCTGTTGCTTATATACCCACAAGAGCCACTACTGCCTTCCAAAATGTTTTTTTTTTTTATAGATCTACACTTCTGGTAGACAAAAGTTGGCCTATCCCCCAATCTATATGAAATTCCTGGCACTTTTAAATGTGGCTTATTTGTCCAGCTCTTTGCCAGAAATGTAATGGGTTTATGCAGGCAAAACACAAAGGCTGAGAGAAAAAACAAAACTGGTTAAAACTGGATTGGTTGAGCACGGTCATGTGTTTTAAAGGGTGAGATATTTAAATAAATGAGATAGACTGTATTCTGATTCTTATGAAGTCTGAAAAGCAATACTCAGGCTGGAAACAAGGAAAGTAACACCAAAAATGAATCTTTATTCACCACAAGTAAGCACTTTCATCTGGTGAGCGTCACCAGACCTAGAGACAAAATGAACTATACAACATAAAACTTATATACCCACTAAAATTAAATCAATTAATCAATTTAAGAAACACCTTGCAATCAATTGAATATCAATTAAATATTTTAAGCAGAAAAAGCCTTAAGAAAAAATAATTTGTCTAATAGACTAGGAAACAACAAATAAAGACATTTCATTCAGTCATATTCAAAGTGTATAGAAGACAGCAACATATAAGAACAAGTTAAAAATTATATAATAAAAGTAAAAAACTTTCTAAAAATACATAATTATTACAAGAAAAATACAATAAATATATGCACACTAATGTGTATGCTAAAACCTTGTTATTATATACATTTAATAAATAAAAAAATACTTTCTTTCATGTATTAAAAACTTTTAATTTAAGCCTACTAGAAAAGGATGTTGCATCATTGAGTCCTGGTGGGGAATAAGCATTTAAAAAGACTTGCCACCAGCCTTCCTTCTCTTCAAGATGAAAAAGGGTAATTGTGAGGTGGAGTTCAGGGATGAGTTAAGACAGGCACTGGGTGGCAGTGAAGAGTTACCAAATAGCTGGGTAACTACAGCAGAGCTAGTAAGGGAGATGGCTAGAAAGGTGCTTGGTATGACATCTGGACAGAGGAAGGACAACAAGGAGACATGGTTGTGGAATGAGGAAGTACAGGAGAGTATACAGAGAAAGAGGTTGGCAAAGAAGAAGTGGGATTGTCAGAGAGATGAAGAAAGTAGACAGGAGTATAAGGAGATGAGGTGCATGGCAAAGAGAGAGGTGGCGAAGGCTAAGGATAAGGCATATAAAGAGTTGTATGAAAGTTGGACACTAAGGAGGGAGAAAAGGACCTGTACCCAATTGGCTAGACAGAGGGACCGAGCTAGGAAAGATGTGCAGCAGGCAAAGGTGATAAAGGATAATGAGGGAAACACACTCACAAGCGAGGAGAGTGTGTTGAGGAGATGGAAAGAGTACTTTGAGGGGTTGATGAATGAAGAGAATGAGAGGGAGAGAAGGTTGAATGATGTAGGGATAGTGAATCATGAAGTACAATGGATTAGCAAGGAGGAAGTAAGGATAGCTATGAAGAGGATGAAGAATGGAAAGGCTGTTGGTCCAGATGACATACCTGTGGAAGCATGGAGGTGTTTAGGTGAAATGGCAGTGGAGTTTTTAACCAGATTGTTTAATGAAATCTTGAAAAGTGAGAGGATGCCTCAGGAATGGAGAAAAAGTGTTTTGGTACTGATTTTTAAGAATAAGGGTGATGTGCAGAGCTGTAGTAACTACAGAGGGATTAAACTGATCAGTCACAGCATGAAGTTATGGGAAAGAGTAGTGGAAGCTAGGCTAAGAAGGGTTGTGATGATTAGTGATCAGCAGTATGGTTTCATGCCAGGAAAGAGCACTACAGATGTAATGTTTGCTCTGAGAGTGTTGATGGAAAAGTACAGAGAAGGTCAGAAGGAGTTGCATTGTGTTTTTGTAGACTTAGAGAAAGCATATGACAGGGTGCCTAGAAAGGAGTTGTGGTATTGTATGAGGAAGTCGGGAGTGTCAGAGAAGTATGTTAGAGTGGTACAGGATATGTACAAGGGTAGTTTGACAGTGGTGAGGTCTGCGATGGGAGTGACAGATGCATTTAAGGTGGAGGTGGGATTACATCAAGGATCAGCTCTGAGCTTTTTCTTATTTACAATGGTGATGGACAGGTTGACAGACGAGCTCAGACAGGAGTCCCCGTGGACTATGATGTTTGCAGATGACATTGTGATCTGTAGTGAGAGTAGGGAACATGTGGAGGAGACCCTGGAGAGATGGAGATATGCTTTAGAGAGAAGAGGAATGAAGGTCAGCAGGACTAAGACAGAATATATGTGTGTGAATGAGAGGGAGGATAGAGGAATGGTGAGGATGCAAGGAGTAGAGGTGGCAAAGGTGGATGAGTTTAAATACTTGGGATCAATAGTTCAGAGTAATGGTGAGTGTGGAAGAGAGGTGAAGAAGAGAGTGCAGGCAGGCTGGACTGGGTGGAGAAGAGTGTCAGGAGTGATTTGTGACAGACGAGTACCAGTAAGAGTGAAAGGGAAGGTCTACAAGAGGGTAGTGAGACCAGCTATGTTATATGGGTTGGAGACAGTGGCATTGACAAAAAGGCAGGAGTTTGAGCTGGATGTGGCAAAATTAAAGATGTTAAGATTTGCACTGGGTGTGATGAGGGTGGACAGGATTAGGAATAAGTATATTAGAGGGCCAGCCAAGGTCGGAAGGTTTGGAGACAAAGCCAGAGAGGCAATATTACGTTGGTTTGGACATGTGCTGAGGAGGGATGCTGAGTATATTGGGAAAAAGATGCTAAGGATGAAGCTACCAGGTAACAGGAAAAGAGGAAGGCCTAAGATAAGGTTTATGGATGTGGTGAGAGAGGACATGCAGGTGACTGGTGTGACAGAGCAAGATGCAGAGGACAGGAAGAAATGGAAACCGATGATCTGCTGTGGCGACCCCTAATGGGAACAGCTTAAAGAAGATGATAATTAGTGTGCATATATTTGTTGTATTTTCCTTATAATAATTATGTATTTTTAGAAAGTTTTTTACTTTTATTACATAATTTTCAACTTGTTCTTATATGTTGCTATCCTCTACACACTTTGAATATGACTGAATGAAATGTATTTATTTGTTGTTTCCTAGTCTATTAGATAAATTATTTTTCTTAGGGCTGTGTCTGTTTAAAATATTGAATTGATATTCATTTGATTGCAAGGTGTTTCTTAAATTGATTAATTGATTTAATTTTGGTGGGTATATAAGTTTTATGTTGCATGGTTCACTTTGTCTGAAGAAGTCTGGTGATGCTTGCCAGACGAAAGCGCTTACTTGTGGTGAATAAAGATTCATTTTTGGTGTTATTTTCCTGGTTTCCAGCCTGAGCTTTTTTGACTGGTTGGTTGTTCGTATTATCTGTTTTTTCTTATGAAGTCTGGAAAAATAAATGAAAGTGCTTAATCCTGTGTATTTTGTTTTTATTTTTCTAATGTAGTTTAATGTATTAAAAAAAATATTTTTGGCTGAGTGATACTCCCTTGCCTTTGGCTAGTTTTTAAGGATTGTAATTTGGTGGACGTTTCGCTTCATTAATTTTGGTTCTTGGCTTCAGTGTTTGTGATCTCTTTTCATAGGTTCATAGGTTCATAGGTGTGTACTAGGCTAATGGCCCTGGAGCCTTTACAAGCCTAGCTCATAGGATTACCCTGGCATCCTGCCACCTGACCTTAGTTCCCAGTGTCTCTGTCGAGTAGAGCCACTGGACTGATCCCCGGGGTGAATTTTCTATTTCCCATCCACTCATCAAGATTTCTCTTGAAGAGGGCCAATGAGGTGCTCTGTTTGACATGTATGGGAAGTCTAGTTCATAGCATGGGCAATCTCTGGGTTATGAACCTGTCCCTCCAGCTTGTTCTGTTGATTGCAGTAATGAGGTTGAGGTCTCTGGAGCGTGTGGTGTGGAGGGATTGGGATTTCTTTAGCTGTAACATTTCTAACAGAGCTGGGTCAGACTTGGCTTTGTAAGTCAAGCAGAGATCGCCTCTAAGTAGGTGATATGAAACAGAGAATAGTTGGAGTTTTTTGAGTCTGTCCATATAGGACATGTGTTTAAGGCCTAGGATCCTCTTTGTGAGGTACTTTTGCAGCCTCTCCAGTTGTTGCAGGTGTCTAGTGAGGTATGTGCCAAATGGGGTATTGTACTTGATGATTGGCCTAATGAGGGAAGAGTAGAGGGAGACAATGACCTCTTTCTTCCTGGATGCAAAACCCTTAGTAATGAGATGTGCTACATAGAAGGACTTTCTGACCGCAGTGGCAATGTGGTGGTCAAAAGAGAGGTTGCTGTGAACCTATGTTCCCGCATCTCTTATAATACCTTCTGTATTCAGTGGACTACCATCGATGTGGTAATTCATGGGAACCGGGTTTTTCCCAAAGGAGATGACGACACATTTTTTGGCATTGAGCTTAATACCATGGTTGTGACACCAGTCTTTGGTCTCAGTGAGGCCTTTCTGTAGCATATCAACATCACTTGGGGAGTTAATAATAGCTTCCAACTTGGAACTGTCTGTGAACTTTGTCAGCCAGAGTCTCTTTGTGTAGGCCTGGACTTCAGAGAAGTATATACCAAACAGGAGAGAACCCAGAACCGAACCCTGTGGGACTCCACTCGTAACAGGTCAGCAGTCTGATTTGGAGTCAGCTGCTTTCACACTGTGGGTTCTATCGATGAGCTAGTTTGCATCCCACCTAGTGATAATAGAGGTTGATGCCTAGCCTAGTGAGTTTTTCTATGATTCCTGAGTGGCGAATGGTATCAAAGGCCTTGGCCAGTTCAAGGTAGGCTGTATGAACCACCTTGCCTTCATCCACAGCTCTGGTGCCTGACTCAAAGAAGTCGACCAGGTTGAGCAGGCATGATCTACCCTTCACAAAACCAAACTGTGTGGGATCCAGGGTTTGGAGATTCCCTATATCCTTGTTTATTAGGTCCATGATGATGCATTCCATAGCTTTGCATATCAGACTGATCAGGCAAATGGGGCGATAATTCCCAGGGTCTGTAGTCACTCCTCCTTTGTGGAGAGGGATGACTGTAGCAGTGCGCCATTCGGTAGGGACAAAGCCTGAGGTGAGGCTGTGATTGAACAAGGGACACAGGTGAGGTTCCAGTTCACTCTGTAGTTCATGTAGAACACTGCCAGGAATATTGTCAGGTCCAATACAAACTGTATTCTTAGCCTTGGACAGTGCTGTTTTAACCTGTACAGCAGTAATACTGGGTGACTAGCAATCTACTGGTATTGTGATTGGTTCTTTGGTGGGGGAGAGAGGGGTAAAGTTGGCACTGAATCTGTCGGCCAGTATATTGGGAATATCTGTTGGCTCAGTATAGGAGGTACCATTGTGCAGTAGCTCAGAGCAAATCTGGGTATTGCCGTGGAGATTCTTTGCATAACTATAGAAGGCCTTGTGGTTGTCTTTACTATCTGCTGCAATTCTGTTTTCATAGCTAGCTTTAGAGGATTTAATGAGGGATCTCAACTTTTTGTTGAGGCTGATAAGGGAGTTTTTCCAGTCTTGGGACTTCACCTTATTCTGCATCAGTTTCCTACTTCTGCTGTAGAGTTTGTTTATGGCAGGGGACCACCAGATTGGCTTCCTTTTTTGGAGAAGAGCATCTTGGTTCTATTTGGAATGGCAAGATCCATGCATTTGTGTATGTGTTCGTACAGGGCATTAGTGTATGATTCAGTGGTCATGCAACTGTTCTCCATTTGCATGGGTGCCGTGAAGTTAGCCACCTCTGTTTTTAGGAGCTCAAAGTTAGCTTTGGAGAAGTTTTTCATGGCGGTTACCTTTTGCTGGGGGGGGGGTGGATTTCCAAGGTGATTAGTTTGTGGTCGGATCTAACCAGGGAGGAGTTGACTATTGGTGTAGAGCAACAGTTGCCCATGTTAGTAATGACCAGGTCAAGGATGTTGCTACCTCTAGTGGGGGTAAGAATGAGCTGGTCCAGGGCATTGAAATTAATGAATTCCAGGAAATGTTGGGCAAATGTATTGGTACATGAGTAGTTTACCCAGTTAATGGAGGGGAAGTTGAAGTCATCCAGTATGAGAGTGTTAAGTTGAACCCTAATGTTCTCCAGGGTGCTTAGGAACGGGTCTATATTATATTTTTGAAAGTTTCAAACATCGAACACCATATGGTCGAAACCATATGAGCAATGTTTGAAATGTTGACAATATAATAAAAAAAAGATAAAAAACTATACTTACCTAAATGCTGTAGGCAGGGGGGCAAGCCCCCCTGCACCCCCCACACCCCCACAAACTTAAATATTCCTACTCCGAGATCACATTGCATTGACGTAAAGGGAAAATATTCCCTACGGCGATTTCTGTGTTACGCGTGTGACGTTTCGACATTTTGACCAATCGGGTTCGCTCAATACGCATTCACCATTTACAATTTTCGATCACGCGATAGGAACCTCTTAGGAACGTGGAGTGTGTATCTTGGGACATGGTTGGGGACCTATAGCAGGCTACGACCTGAATCGCTGTTTTACCCAATGTTAGCTGCACCTGAAGTATCTATGATGAGTTATGTTGGGCTACCAGTCTGGAGGTGTGCGCATCCTTTATGAATATGGAAACACCACTGCCTTTGGACATTCGGCCCACGTTCTGGGGCCAAAAGGTGTGGAATGGGTTATAGCCTGGTAGTGCAGGGGTGCTTTCTGCTGACTTGAACCAGGTCTCTGTTACAGCACAAATGTCGATGTTCGCCAATTTGAGGAGTGCTTCGAACAAGTGCATTTTGAGATTTAGACTTCTAGCATTGAGCAGCATGACCCTCAGATTGCATTTGTTTGTAGCTGTTACAGTAGTAATCTGGTCTTTGGAACACCACCTAAAAAAAGGCACTATAGGGGTGGCAAGAGCCTTGGCCAGTATCCGGAAGCCTAGGGATGACAGATGCAGGTCATCTCTGGCAAAGCATTGAGGTCTGCCAATCATGTCATCCCAGGCAGACAGATACTGGCTCCCCTTAGAATGACACCAGAAACTTAGCCAATTGTTGAAATCAATCATTTTCTGCTTGTACTGTGGTATCATTCTGGGTGATGGTAGGAGGCTGTTCAAGGCTAGAGTCATACCCGCCTGGGCTACATAATCCGAGAGCTCCTCCATGTCTCTTTTCATGTAGTCCAGGGAGGTATGTCTCAGGTCATTCACACCCACATGTACAATGACAGAGTCATATTTGTACCTGTTGTTGAGGGACCTGAGTGCATGCATTATGTGGTGGATCCTGGCATCTGACAGGCAACTGACTGTTACTTTCTCCTTATTCAACCAAGTGAGTGGGACATCAGTGTGCCTCACTATCGAGTCACCTATGACTAGTGTGTTGGGCATGCTGTTTTGCCTTAGTGGCTTTGGTTGAGTGGCACATTGTTTAGGACAGTTATGTGTCTCGTGATTAGTGTTGTGTTGTGGTGGTTGAGTGCATTTCTGCCTTGGAGGTCTCTGCTGTTTGGGTAGATTGTTAATGAGAGCCTCTGTGAAGGTGGGTGTGTGGTTTGTGTCTTTATGTGAAGGCAGTGCTGGTGTGTGTTCTGGAGGGCTATGTGTTCCATGTGGAGTGGTGCAAGTGATGACCTTCTCCACTTGACCAGCTATTCCGCTCTTGGCTGGAGAGTGCGTGGCTTCCAGTTTGGATATATAAGTGCATCTCTCACAAGTCTGAGTGCTGGGAGGTAAGAGGAGATGGTTGTCAGTGTACATGAGGCAGTTGCTACATTGCCGCAGGATGCCCAAGTTCACCAGGTTAATAGGAGGAAACACAGGGAACTGACCTTTAGACATGCCTAGAGAGGTGGGCATTAATAATAAGTACTGGAGCTGTTTCCTTGTAGAACATTTAGTGCTGGTAGCACTTTTGTGTGCTACAATAATTCCTACAAGAAGTCTGGTAAAGTGCTAGACTAATAAGCTAGTAAAAGTGCAGGAGAGGAGAGCATTAGCAAATCCAAGGGAAAATTTGAAGAGCAGACTTTTTGCCACCACTCAGAAGCTTAGAAACAGTCCTGGATACAGCAAATCTGTATCTGGACTAGACTAGTTACAGGAAAGGCAAGAGACTTTTTTTTTTTGTTAAAAGTGAAGAGACAGAAGATAATGAGATAATTCAATGTTCAGAAGCTAAAGGGGTGGGCCTTTGCTAAGTTCTCACTATAAACAGTAGAATGAGCTGATGTAACGTGACTGGGGGGAGTGTCCAGGATCAACTTTATACCAGAGGTGGACAACTCAAAGCCACCAAGACTTAAGACCACCACAAGAATTGGGCGGGTGGGTGGAAACAAAACAACTGTACAGATTACAGAGATATGTATTAAATCGGAAGTGCAGAAGACAATTGAAAATAAACACTTATCCTTTTCCAATATCACAGCAGACAGTAGTCCAGTCTCTCTGCATCTTAGAACAGCTTGAGCAAACAGGTATAACTGATTTAAAACACTGACTATTAAAGGCAGAGAAACAGAAACCAGCCCAATTATCCAATCAAAAATAACAGTTTTGTAGGAATGCCCCTAGCTAGATTAAACCGGTCTGATTTACTTTCTGCCACAAAGACAACATTCCTGATCCTTTTGTGAGTGGTAGCAGCCAAGGGAATATTGATTTGGAAAACATTGCAACCAGTGATGGCTTGTTGACCCAGATGATACAGGAATTAACACAAAAAGTCAATCGTATTCATCAATCCCATGACTGTAAGTTTTTGCAGACACCTTCCTGTTTGATTACTGCTGGGCAGAGGGACCAACGTGATGCAAATGAAAATGTACAAGTTCACAAGTATAGACTTTTGAATTGGCTAAATAGTAACCTGAATTTTGGAGATAATGGGTTTAATAATACTACCTCCTTAAAACAACTCATGAAAATATTTTATCCTGATGCCATAAATTACAATTGGAAAACCTTTACCTTCGGGAATGTTTAAAAGTGAGAAGAATTTCCAAAGGATTGAGGTCATGGAAATTTCCGACAGGATTAACAGCCAATTCTCCATTGTATAAAGAACTAGTGGATTTATTTGATAACCACGGCTGTGAGTTGTTGGAATGTTTACTAAAACATAACCAAAAAGAAATAGATTTAATAACGATTGAAGCTGGTAAGTTAGACCAGTGTATCACACAAGACTTATTGTTTGAGCAAAACAACAGAGAATATTTGAGTATTTTCAGTTGTATTGACTACAATATCAACACCATTAAAAGAAGAAAAGAGAAAAAATGTCAGCTTGCATATCCTAAACCCTCTGTTTCCAGTAGAAGGAACTGTGTGACTTTGAATACTACTGAGATTGATTGTTCAGAGGCAGAGGAGGAGTCTAACAGTTACAATCAGCCCCCTTTAGAAAATGTCCCAATTCGGAGGTTGGAGAGATTGAGGAACAGGAAGGAATGGCAGCAGGATCCACCTCCTCCACATAGGCCTGCTCACAACCAAGCATACAAGAAGAACCAGCGTGTTTACAGGAACTTGAAGTCGTATCAGAAGTGGAATTAATCTGTGATGTTTTTGGCTTAAACTATTTGGTTTCCAGTGATCCCGGGATGCAGGTGATGACCAATGAAGCAGGTGACTATACTTTATATAATTTTAGCAACTTCTATTTTTCTGTGGAATATGCTAATTTGTTAAGCAAGCACCTTTGTTCCTTCTATGAATTTCAAAATACACAAACTATTAATAGATTTAAAAGTTTATCTAAGAAAATTAAATCTCCCCTTGGTTTTTGAGGACAATTGAATGCATTCTGATAAAAAATGCATTAGTTGTAGAACCCTTGCATTACCCTTACTAATTTTTAAAAAAATTGGTGGAATTTGATGTCAAAGAATTGCAGGATTGTAATTTCATGTTTAAATGTGGCTGCAACTTATCAGCACGAGTATTCTTTGTTGTTGGATTTGGCTAAGGATAAAAGTTTAAGGGTAATTAAGCCAGATGGGGGGTGTTATTATGAACAAGGATGAATACATAAACTGGATGAATAGTCACCTTTTGGATTGTGAGTTGTATAAGGAAACGTCTTTAAATACGATTCATCTTATAGAAAAATAGACTATCTTTTAAAAGACCTTTTGGATCAGGATGAAATTGAGCTGGAATTGTGCGATTATTTCTGTCGCTTGTTCATCTCTAACACATATGACAAGAAGGCTGGGGGTATTGTTTAGATGCTTTAATACATAGAAACATTTCAGGATGGATAGCAGCATCATTAAACACAAACAAACTAATTGACAGACAGACCTTACATACATACATGCTTACATCTCAACTGCTTACTACAAAATGGCAGTCTAGCTTGTGTGTGCTCAGTATTTATACACTTGTTGAAGCCCTTGGATAGCTTCTTAAAGGTATATACACACACACATTGATCTGCATCCTCCCTCTTAAAAAAGATTGCCCTTTGAAAAAAAAACAATATTAGAGATAGACATGCATTATTATATTCATTAAGAATAAAACAATGTTCATATCCAAGTTGCTTCGTATCTGCTACAGGGTTTACAGATGCGACCATCTCTCGTAACATAAAAATCTGGACCAAACTTAGCAACAGGGACAGTCTGTGGTGCACATCTCATATCATGAACTTCCGGAGTCATCATAGGAATGGGAATGTCCTCTGGAACTTCCTCTGGCATTGAAACACCAGACAATTCACTCTGAGATAGTCTTTCTCACAGGCTATGTGCTGTGGTATAGGCTAGGACACCAGTCTCAAATGCTTCTGATTCCACAATGTATGATCGTGGCTCTGGACCAGTATTCTTCATGACATCAATCCAATTACAACCTCTGGACGTTTGCATCCTTACCATTTCTTCTCATAATGGATTAGGTGGTTTGCTGGTCTTATTATAGTAGAACTTCTGGGTTAGGCATTTCTTCAACAGATTGGCTTTCACTAACCTGCTGTTCTTGACACATGGAACCAATAATTGACTACTGATTGGTGGTTCTGGTTTGTCTTAACAGAAGTCTTTGAGCAAGTGAACCAAGATGTCTATCACAAGGAACATTTATGAGATTCAAGAAATTCAGTTAAACATCACTATTATCACATTTTAACTTCTCTAGTAACGTGTTTTGCACTTTAAACTGCATGTTCTGCCAAACTATTTGACTGCAGGTACTCTGGACTACTTGTGACATGAGTAGTCCCATTCTTCAGCAAATCTTTTGAACTGTTGGCTTGTAAACTGCATGCTATAACTTTGTGTGGACTACCATGAACTGCAAAATAGCGTTTCAGCTTAGTAATGATAGAACTGAATGTTAGGTTGGGAAGTAGGTCAATCTCGAACCAAATGGAGTAAGAGTCTACTAGCACCAAATTATGTTGACCATTCCACTTGAAAATGTCTGTGGCTACTGTCGACCAAGGTAGTTTTGGAATCTGGTTAAGCTGAAGTGGTTCCTTCTGTTGATGCACATTTGTACTATTACACACTGGACAAGATGAAAGTGCTCTCTCAATGTCTTGTGACATAGAAGGCCAAAATACTAGTTTTCTTGCCCTTCTTTTTTGTAGATTCTGTACCTGGGTGACCACGATGCAAGATGGTAATGTACTCAGGTTGCAAGGACTTTGGAACAATCACTTTTGGACCTTTCATGATGATACCATTGTCAGCCAAAATCTCATCTCTGTATGTAAAATAAGGTTGCACTTCTAGAGGTAAACTAGATTGCTTTCATGGCCAACCTTGATTGATAAAGTGAATGAGCCTTTGTAAAACTGGATCAGTGGCTGTGTGATCTCTCAACTCATCAAGACGTGTGGAACAAAAATTTCTCACTTCCATGACTCCAAAATCAAGGTTCTCGTTCTCGTGCTTTTCTGTGGCATTTCTGGGCAATCTGGACAATGTATCATCAAGATAACTAACTTTGCTTTTCTTGTAGACAAGATTAAAATTGTACTTTTGCAATCTCAGCATCATACGTTGCAGTCTGGCTGGAGCTGAATGCATAGTTTCTTAAGATAGTGATTAATGGTCAGTGGTCTGTTTCAATCTGGATGGGTCTAACATAAGCATAATCATGGAACTTCGGACATGCAAACACTATTGCCAAAGCTCTTTCTTGATCTGGGCATACTGCATCTCAGTTTGGGTGAGTTCTTGATGCATAGGGAACAGGTTGATCTTCTTTTAGAATGACTGCACCTAAACCAAATTTCAAAGCATCACAGGAAAGTGTTACTGGCTTGTGAACATCATAGTATCTGAGTGTTGGTGGACTACCAATTCTCTGTTTCAGGACTTCAAATGCTCTTTGGTGTTGCTCTAACCAGGACTAGGATACATCTTTACATGACAGCTCTCTGAGTGGTGCTGATAGTTGGCTCAAGTCTGGAATTAACTTTTCTAAGTAGTTGACCATGCCAAGAAAACATTACAGGGCTTGAACATTGTTTGGTGCTGGCATCTCGAGAATGGATGTTTGTTTTGAAGGGTCTGGTCATAGGCCTGCACTAGTGAATACATGACCAATATAAGTACCTTCTCATACCTTGAACATGCATTTCTTTGCATTGAGCTTAAGATTCACTTGACGTGCCCTTTCCAGAACTTTTTGAGGTTTCTGTCTTTTTCTGTCTCATCACACCTTCCTCCCAGTATGTCATCTACCATAACAGCACAAGGATACCCAGAAAAAATTTGCTCTGTTGTTTGTTGAAAGACTTCACTTGCAGAATTTATCCCAAATGGCATTCTCAAAAATCTGTACCTGCCAAATGGAGTACAGAACGTAGTGAGCAAGGACGATTTCTTGTTAAATTGAATTTGCCAAAATGAACTCTTTGCATCTAAGACAGAAAAATTTGTGGCATTTGGCATCAAGGCTGTGATTTCTTTGACTGTGCACATTGGATGATGAGGTCTTTTTAATGCTTTGTTCAAATCCCGTGGGTCAATACATATTCTGATGTCATCTAAGTTTTCTTATGAGCTACCACCATGGAAGATAGCCATTCAGTTGGAGTTTTGATTAGACAAATCACACCTTGTCGCACCATTTTATCTAGCTCGGTTTTGACTCTGTCCTGCATGGCTATTGGAACTCTTTGTGCTGACCTGATAACTGGACTGACCTCTGGGTCTATCTTCATGGAGTACACGACTGGAAGTTTGCCTAGTCTATCTTCAAACAGATCAGCATAGTTAGAAAAAATGTACTGGGAAAAATTAGAGTAGTGGTCTTTTAAGCTAACATGATGGACTTCCTTATTAAATGAAAGCAGTCCCATTTTCAAACTGTCTCTGAGCCCTAATAATAACTGGACTTGCCTCTTCACCACATAAAATAACAAGTCATAGCTCCTTCCAACAGAGTAACATGAAAGCACTACTGAGTCTTCGGTTTGAATCTCTTCACCTCCGTAAGCATTAAGCTTCGGACACCTTGCCAAATCAAGCCTTTCACCTTTACATACTCTGGCAAATGTTTCTGCTGACATAACATTGCACTTGGAACCTGTATCTATTTTGAATTCTATGGGTTTGACATTTATTCGAACAGTACAAAATACTTTATTCTTTGCTCTTAAAACTACTGTATTGACTGTTTCATGAAGCACTGACACACCATCAACATAAAAACTAGGCTTGCCACTGTCTAACTGGTCAACTCATTTCTTAAAATATAAACTAACATAAAAGGCACAGTAGTGATGCAGGCAGTAAACACAGCACTAACCAAAATGCAGGAAACAAAGCTGAAAGAACCGCTGCTTCATGAACTTTAAAATTTGGATTTATTGGGATACAAATAAGAGACGCGGTAAGCGCTTTCACCTGGATAGACTTCTTCAGACCAAAAGAACCCCCCCTCTTGTACACCCTTATATGGCAAAAAAGGCCCAAAAACAGATAAACCATTAAATGCACAGTGCAACCATCGTAGTACACAACATAAATAAAGTGCTTACTCTAAAATACATTAACCATAGTAAAATAAAAATGCCTATACCACTCATAAAACATGAATAGAAATGCATAAAAAACAAAAAAACTGCATAAATTCATACTGATTGCACAACACTAACAATAAATCCTCTCATAAAAATGCTCTCATAATATATGTAAAAAGCAGTCATACATATCACTTTAATCTCCTGGACTTCAGGAAAGGTCTCAATGGTACTTTCTCATTCAGACCAGGAAAAACATCTGCTCTAAGTCTAACAATCCATTTAGATTCATTACTCTCAGTTCTACCCCTCACACCCCCCCCCAAAAACTAGTGTGTATAAGATCTAATACTTTAAAACGAAAAAGATGTGTGGAATCATTAGGCAAGACATATTTGGACAGAGCATTGACAGTGGAATGAATCCTGATCTGGTAGAGATGTTCCTTTATCCTGTCTCTCAGCCTCCTGTCCATCTTGCCTACATAAAACGTGGCATAGGCTCCACAGGAGGCCAGATAAACAACATGTGTAGATTCACAGTTTGCATGAACTCTAACTTCATGGTTAGTGCCATAGACAGGGTGATAGAAATGGACATCAGTGTCTATGGAACAACAATAGTTGCAACTACCACAGGGTACAGTACCAGCAACCCTATCACCTCCACCATCCATAACAGGATAACACAGCAATTTCTTTAAATTCAATCTATTCTTATAGACAAAACCTGGGGCAGCACCCACAATTTCCCTCACATTTGGGTCCAGTGTTAACACACCCCAGTGTGATCTAATCAAATCCTTCAACCTACCTACCAGTCGGTGCTGCAGGGGCTACAGTTGCTGTCATGTGCTTGGGCCTGTTTCTCTTAACCACGTGCTTCATACTATAAACATGAGCTTTATCACTGTGCATTCTAAAGCTATTCTCATGTGTAAACATATTTGTGTGCTTTTCTGTAAGCTCGTATAAATCTCAATGGCCTTATTCAAAGTTAAATCACTGTTATAAAGCAAAATCTTTCTCACAGCATCATCTTTTATACCACATACAAGTCTGTCCTTTATCAACTTATCAATTAAGTCACCAAATCTGCATGTTTTAGCTTTATTTCTCAGGTCAGTTATATATTTTGAACAAGTTTCACCAGGCTTTTGATCCCTTGTGTAAAATATGTGCCTTTCCACTGTAACATTTGTCTGGGGATTACATATTTCTCTAAATTTATGTTTTATGCACTCTGAGTCTTCCCTTGACTCAGCCGGTACAACAATATGATGGTTTTCCCTCTCTCCAGTATACATAGGAGGTGCATACACAAATGAGCATTCCCTTTTTATGGCTTCTGAGCCAACTAATTTAAGTAGAATAAATGCTTTTGTATGGTTATCTTTATCAGAAAATACAGCCTGTATGAAAATGTTGAACTCTTGCTCAAACACTCTGCAATTCTCAGCAATATTACTGTCAAACACAAGTGCACTGGGTTTTCGAAGTTCATCTGCCATGCCCACAAACTATGCTCAAACACACTGAAAATGTGGCCCTTGTAATTATGTACGAACAAACAGTTTTGTGAGCTTGTAATAGCATTCAAATGCACAATAAAGTCTTCAAAGTACTGTACTTGGCAAAATATGCTCTGTAATGGCTGTACTCTGTGAAATATGGCCTGTATTGGCTGTACTTTGCAAAATACCTTTACTGTAACACTGCACAAACACAAACACTTTATACTCTTCTGATAACTCGAACATCTTTGCTTAATACGAAATACATATGCTTTGCAAAAATGTGGTCGTTTCCCCTTATTTTATTTGTTTTATGCAATTTGGACTTTATTTCAAACATTTTCCATAGCAATGTGAATATTTTTATCAATATCGTATATATCTGTTTATGCGAAAATCATTTAGAATGTTCTGTATGCCCCATTTCATATTATGTGAAAATAAATAGCGCTGAGCAAGTTTTAATACCTGAAATTCATATCTGACCTGTTTTGCAAACTTTTGCACATTTAGGAATGATCCACTCCTGTATATTCCACCAGCTCCTAGTAAGCACCTTTAGTCATTTTACCCAGGCCATGTTTGACTTCATGCCCCTTGGATATGTCAGTTCTGACTCCTTGTCCTTTAGACATGCAGTTTTTTATACCATGTCATTTTAGACATGCCACTTCTGACACCATGTCGCTCGTTCGTCTCTAACACATATGACAAGAAGGCTGCGGGTATTGTTTAGATGCTTTAATACATAGAAACATATCACAATGGATAGCAGCATCATTAAATACGAACAAACTAATTAACAGACAGACCTTACATACATACATGCTTACATCTCAACTGCTTACTACAAAATGGCAGTCAGGCTCGCACTTGCTCAGTATTTATACACTTGTGCAAGCCCTTGAATAACTTCTTAAAGGTATATACACACATATTGATCTACAGACACAACATTTAAACTTCCTGGTTTGGGCAATGCTTCTGTATTGAGTAACCGATGAGAAATGTAATTTGGTGACCAATATCTCAAGCAGACCAGTTTTCTTTCCAATTTTTAGTCTGCTAAATAGCCTGACATTACTACATTAGAAACCTAAGCCCAGGAAAAACTGGTTGTTCCATTTTCAATCACAGTGTATGATAAATAGCTGAAAAATTCAGACATACTTGTATAACCTGGGCACTCAGTCTCCCAGATGTTTTAAGTATGGAGTGTGAGACTTAACTGAAATTAGGACTGTCTTATATAAATTAGGACAGGTGAAACCCACCTTCTGGGGGCTTCTTGATTTTGTTAATCCCATTGGAGTGCCAACACTATTGATTCTATTAAAATCCGATTCTACTTTAGTCCTGTTGGAGGGTGTCTAATTTGTGTAAATGCTGTTAATATCCTTAATGTCTTACTTCTGTGTGTGTGTGGGGGGGATAATTCCTTTAGTCTTGCTAAGGTTGTATTAATTCCTTTAATTTTTCTGGGGCCCCATGGTTTTCTGAACTCTACTGGGGAGCTAAAAAAAAACTGTAAATCTGACATTGCTGCTCAGTCATGTACTACAGTTAGGAACTCACATGTATTAAACATGTATGAAACTGTCCTTGCCTGGCTGTCCTACTGAACAACATAAATTAAATAAATGTTGCCAGTTATTTACTTGTGGCTAAAATATTAAATGGCTTATTTTGACTTATGAACACAGAACCTTTGTATAGGGGCCATAGCTAGATCCAGCACTAGGCGACCTAGACAGTTGCCTTGGGTTTCCTGGCTTGGAGGGCTGGGGGCTACCACAACATTTGGTTTTAAATAAACAGTTAAAAAAACAATTTATTTGCATCTTTACATTTTTCTTTAAGAACACAATCTCTGTGCATGCGTGATACATCTGTAGTATGAAGCACAGACAGCAATGCACAAGATTTAAACGAATGTTGGAACTTCTCGGACTTCTTGCTTGCTTCTGTCCTTTTGAAAGGGATAACTTGAGACTTCTGCTTTGCTTTGAATGCATATTATACCAGAGAACTGCTGCTTTACAGCACAGGATTTGAATGCATGGAGTATTTCGGGTACTCATAGAGGTATGTGATGCCCTGGTTAGGGATGTCAGGTTAGTTAATTGACTTGTTCAGGCCCAAAACCTGTATCTTGGCTATAGAAGACAAGAATCTTAATCCTCTATACCAATTACTAGACTGCTCACTTAGTCAGCTGTGCTGAAATGAGTAATTTTGTCTTTTATTGGTTCATACATTTTGTTTCAGTGCTTAATGTCTGTGTTAAAGATAGGTGGTGTGAGATCTTTTACATCCACATAAGTAGGAGAGGGCAGTTCCCCAATGCCTTGGCCAATTTCCCCTAGTAGTGTAAATACCAACTAATGATATTTAACTTAAAATTTTGAAATTAAATCAATGTCTCTGTCTTCATTCTAAAAGTAAAGAAGAATAGCATGCATGTAGCAGTTTTGAGCAGTATTTTGGTAAACTGGGGAGAAAGACAAGTAATGGGACACCACAATAGGTGTAGGATGAAGGGTGGTCTAGTCCTCTGCCAAGTGTCCCACTTGACCATGATCTGGCTCTGTTAGAGCTAATGTGCTGAATGCTAGCTTGTTGAAAATGTACATAATTTAAAGCCAAGATGGTATATTTTGTTTGCACATTGCAATATTATTTTACTAAAAGTATTACTATGATCAGCAGAATGGTCTGCTTGCTTATTCAGTATGCATTTATATGAGGGAAAAACTACCATATGCCAGCTTACTAAGCTTTGCTTACCTAGTACATGCATGATTATGTGAATGTCCAGTGGGTATGACAGGAGGAGGAAGCTTGTAACAGATACCAGAGTGAATGAATATTTGAGTGGACTATCTGAATTTTCAGGTGAATCTTATTATTTCTCAACATGGATGAGAATGACAGTGATGAGGAAGGACCTGTATGGGACAGGCTACTAGCACAGAGGCCTATGACACTAAAAATATGTCATTCTCTCTGTTTTCTATTGGACAGAGACACTTGCTTATGTAAAGTAGAATTATTACCTGTCCCAGTTTTCAGTGGACTGCAAGTAAAAAAAACAGACACCAGGCTAAAACAATAAACTTTAATCCAGGAGTGGTAAGCGCTTTCAGGAAACACCCATTATCAGACAACTTGCAGCCATAAAACACACTATTTAAGCAAATTACAACCAATCAAAGATTAAATTTTAAATAATTGGTATACACCTCTTTAAAATTTGCTTTAAACGCACAACCTTATTTAAACCAGGGCTCCTATCTGCCCCAAGCTCAATAATCCAGTGTATTTCACAAAATTCAGTGCAATTAACAAGATCACCACCTCTAGGGTTGGATTTAATTACCTGTAAAACCATCAATCTAAAAGAATGTCCCTGATGTTTACAATGTGCTGATATAAAGCATCATGTGCATCTTTTATCTGTATGGCAGATAAATGCTAAGAATTCTTTCTTTCAACTTGCAGTTGGTTTTCTCACCATAAAACGAACAACATGACACACAGTTAGCCAAATAAATCACATCAGTCGACAAACAATGGAGACATGCATGAATGGGCTTACCTTCATTAAAGGTTGTGTGTCAGGGCTGGCAACTCGGCACGTAAAAATCAACTGCCAATCATTACCGGACCGGAGTTCCACTGTGGCGACCCCTAACCGGGGAAAGCCGAAAGACACAACAAGTAGAGAAACAATCAGCTTTAATCTTAGGGGAATATTGTGTGTGACTTACTGGATGTATAAACGTGTTACTACTGGAAATAAATCTGCATGCTTTACAGCACATGCAAGGGTAGGTCCCAAACCTACCAGTGACCCTAACCTTGTTGTGGTCCTTATCACATAAAATCTGTTTCAAATCCTGATTGCATTTAAATATAAAATTAGGTTTATCACCAACCTGTCCCCTTATACTATCATCAGTCAACAGAATTTTCCAGTTATCCCACATTATATTACAAATACCATTTATAACACTACTATACTAGAAATACCAAAACAAATGCTGCAAAAAAAACTAGTCCCACAAAAGAAGGCAGCCACACCAGTCTAGTAGCAGTCAGGGCAAAAAAGTGCTCACAATCAGGCTCGATAAATTCAGGAACAATTTATTAACGTGTAACAAACTCCAGCAGTAAGCACTATTTTATATATCTTCCCAAATAAATTGATTAATTAACTAATTGATTCGTTGTAAGTAGATAAATCTAAAACATGATTTAAAAGTTTGGTTTGTTTGCCTCCAACAGGATTTGCCATACTGTTTTGTTGGCCAATTGTGCCTCCTATGGACCACCCCCTAATGTCCGAAATGTCATAAATGTGTTCGTATATGCCTTTGGGAAAAACTTTTTCGTTTTTTTTTTTAAAAAACGCTGACATTTTCTGACATATTGTTGTCAAAACTAGTCCACCTGACTTACAATTATGATGACCTCTTGCCTTGATGTCCCTACTTTACTTTCCAGTATTCATCCCCTCTGAAATACAGTTTTGCGCCGTCCTCCTTGAAAGTGTCTAAAATCAAGTCAATCCCTGAACATGCCCCCTCTTTTTTCCAATATTTCTTATATATGTGACATTTCCACTAAAACTCAAAAAAAATGTAAGTTATGCCTGCATGCTGAGGGCAAATCTAGATGACCTTGCCAGGGTTACCTCCTTCTGTACAGACTGAATCAACGATACTGGGTAACCCTTTCCAAAAATAAATGCTGCAACCAATATCGTCCACGGGCCAGTCCAAAAAATACATATGTCGTCAAGAATCGGCAAAAAGGACTGTCAAATTGTTCTTTAAAACAAACTTTAAAAACCAACAACTCAGTATATATTGCTCCCTACCCATAACTCCTTCAATGTCTTGGAACCCTGTGCTGCTACTATGGGTCTTAAAGGTGGATCAAAAGGGTCTTTTTGCACCTTGGGAATCCAAAAATGGATGGTATCCTGGGTTCCGTTTAAAAGAGAGAAAAGTTAAATTTTGGGAAGTCAATCACCTGATCTAGCAGGTCCTCTAAACCTACCCTCTATCCTTCTCTCCAGATTTTTGTATATATATATATACTTTTGTTTACAAGGCAATGTAATAATTTAATGAATGAAATCCTTTTCATTTTTATGAATGTTGTTAGTATGTAAAATGGACATATATATCGAATTTTTAAACTTTTAAATCATGTTTTTTAGATTTATCTACTTACAACGAATCAATTAGTTAATTAATCAATTTATTTGGGGAAGATATATAAAATATGGGTAATTGGATACTGATTTATCTGATGAAGTCTTTTTGAAAGAACGCACTGTGTGGTGCTGCTTACTGCTGTTTGTTACACGTTAATAAATTGTTCTGGAATCGATCCTGATGATTGTGACTTTTTTTGCCCTGACTGCTACTAGACTGGTGTGGCTGCCTTCTTTTGTGGGACTACTATACTAGATGTATAACTGAGGAATATTCTTATGCTGAATATGATTATTAGAAAGTGTAGTTCTATTGTCTACACCACGTCTAGAGTACTAGCACATTTAGCACACAGTAGCTCAACCCTAGCTTATGCAGAGAGATTTCATATGGTGCGTATGTGAAAGATCCAAGAGTCACCCTCAAATGAGACCATTTTAATATCTACCCCTTGAAATAAGCCATGTTCCATATCATATCATATCATATCCTATCATAGCATCACACTTTAAGGGTTCATACATCAGATTAGTCACTTATCCCCACACCCTATACATTGACATATATTTATCACAGACTACCAGTATATCAAATCACAATAGTCAAATTAACATTAGTATGACATTTCTATTAACATTATTGTTAACATCGCCTTTTAGGAGCTAAAGTACTATTATCATTCTCCACAGTTTATCAAGTTCTATGGCCAGATTCTACAGCCCTTTAACTCACAGTTATATACCCTGAAAATGTTTGTTATCATAAAGTGCTTCCTTTGCTTAGTCACACTAGTTTGTGCTGGTGCTCACTCGTCCTTTGCAGTTATTCTATCGTTGCATATCACATGTATTTCAATACATGTAACAAGTGTGGGGCGCTGAAGATTCCCCATCTCCTCAGTAGGAGCATCTGACAACATTTTAACAATATTCAAACAAACAGCAGCAGGGTCACCACAACAAAAAGCATAAAATAATTTATTAGTAACGGGATAAGCACTTTCAGAAAACAATTTCCTTTGATTTTTTTTTATATTTTTTACATTTTCTACAGAAGGGTCTTTGGTTATAACATTTTAACAATACCTTCATGCTGATTTCAAGTTCAGTAATCTTATCTTCCATTATACCATTTGTTGCATTTGTTTGCCATCACCACAAATGTAGCTGCTTGTCAAGCCTTCACTTAATCTCTTAGTCTTCCAGATGAATTTGCAGTGATTTCTTTCCTTCAAGTGGTGGCATCTAGTCCCTTCTTCTTCATCCCTGAAAACATCAATGAGAGCTCTTATAAGACATCAAAACTCAAAAGGTCTTTATTTGCCAGTTTATAAATTTGCAAATGCAGCCTGATCAGTCTGAAGATCTTTTGTTTCCTATTTTTTTGGTCATCTCTATGTTCGCTCCTCAAAGTTCCTTCATCTTGTTTTCCTCAGGTGAACACTTCCTTTTTAGGTCCTCTCCATTCTTTCCTTTCTTCTGTTACCATTGGATAACTTTACTGAGGAGGATACCTAGGCAGCCAATAGCCTTCATCTTTATCCATAACTCACTGTCCATTTTTTTCTATTCCTTTACTTGCAGCATCTTTTCAGGTTTATTTCACTAGATTTCTTAGAATACTTCTGTAAGACTTAATTTATAGTTTGGAAAACACATTCATTCTTTGCCAGTCCCCCTTAAGCACAGTCCTAGCCTTCTTCAGTCTTGTGTCACTCCAAAATCCCATGTATTTTCTTCTCTGTCTGAATAGCCACTGAAAATAGTACTGTACAAGTCTGATACAGACATTGTCAACTAGGAGCCCCACTATTATTTTTGCCTATGTTAGCTAAAAGACTTGGCTTCATATTATAGGCATCTATAAGGTATGTGCCTCAAGTCCTTCCTCTGCAGTCTTCCTACCACGTTTGAACACTTTGTACATGGTCCAATCTATAGGTGCTCTCAACATTTGCTGGAATACCCCATGAGGGTCTTATTCATCTCATCAACTTTACTTTTATAATCTACTCTATTGGCTTAAGTTCCACACATTTAGGTACACCGATGATTCCCAAATGTTTCCTCCTTATCCACTTTTCTATGGATCAAACTTCCAAGCTTTCAACATAAATCTGCTCTCTCTCTTCTTGGACTTGTAAAAAGACATGTACTTCCCATGCAGTATCGCAGTCACTTGATTTAACTCATACTAATGAGTACTTTCTCTTCTACATACTTGCTGTGGTCATTAATTGGGCTTTGACTTGCATCTACAACACCTTTAAGCACTTTATCTGCTCAGTCATGAGGCCCAGCGTTTTTGTAGTTTGCCTTCTTTGGTGCTTGCCTTCACCTGTGATTTCCCCTCTTTTCTCTTCAAAGATTCAGCTGCTCCCACCACAATTGTCAATTACCATCTGCAACAAAAACAACTCCAGTTACTTCATAATGCACACAAGGTCTTTATAAATTTAGTGGTTGATTCTATACTGAATAGTTGAAGAGCCTCACTCTAATGCAGCCATATTGTTGTGATATAAACCCTTTTGGTGTTCAAGGAATAAATTAAACTATAGCCTCATATAACCTTTTTTATCTCTTTGTTTTAGATGGAAGATTATAATTGCCACCAATATTCTCCTTTCCCTTCCTAGTAGATCACAAAGCTGCTGTCTGGTTTGATCCTAAAAGCATTTTCTGAAACTGATACTGTGTATAAGCTCCAAACACTGCTTATGTTTGTATGTATCTGTATGTGTTTAGATATGTCTGCATATATGTATATATGCATCTATCTTTCTGTTTTTCTGAGTACCTATATAACTGTCTCTCTATTTTTTCATTTATTAATTAAATAAGTGAACTGGTCCCAGGGAACCTTTCCAGCCATGCCTCAAACCAAAGGTAAATGCATACAATATTTCAATAAAGCGGTACAGTTTATACAGCTATACATGAGTATAAATATAAAATATAACAGAGGTCTTACGAGACAAGTTATACTAAATGTATTAGTAGTACAAATAACATAGGACATAATAGAATGAAATACTGTAGCAAATATTATGTATAATTGTGTAAAAGTTGAAAAAATACATATACTCTGAATAAAAGGAAACAATACACAGAGGAGGTTCCTTTACAGTAAGGCAGAGAAGCAAAATACAGTGCTCAGTCAAACATTAGGTGTGTATAGGCCAAGTATAATATTTCCTATAGAGTTAGGGCAAAGTGAGTACAAGCATGTTATGTTGTCCAGTGGGCTGCCTGTAAGAAAGAATAAAGAGAAAACTGGGGAGGGCAGTAAGTAAGATGTGACTAGGTGGAAAGATTTGGAAAACAGAGGAAGAAAATAAAGGAAAGATGGGAATGGAAGTGTGTGACAATAGAAAATAAATCAGGAGAGATTATTTTACATCCCTGAAGCAACTGCAACTGATAGATTACAAATGTACATGTAGGTCAGCTTTAAAAAATAATAGCAAAGAGAATGTGTTAATATGGGGAGAAGAGAGTTGCAAAATTCTAGGGGTTGTTTATAAAAAGGATGGGGAAGGGAGGATGATGAAGGGTTTGACTTTTTGACTGATGAGACTAGACTAGGAAGAATTTTGTAGCTTGTATAAATGTAGTGTTTAGAGGAGGGACTCTATACTGAATCATTTTTTAAATTGTTGTAGAGGACAAAAGCTGTATCAGTTGAGCTGAGCACTGTACAATGGTCTGTTGTGGAGTCAGCAAGTTTAATAAACCTAGTGAATCATGAGGTGCAGTGGATTAGCAAGAGGGAAGTAAGGATAGCTATGAAGAGGATGAAGAACGGAAAGGCTGTTGGTCCAGATGACATACCTGTGGATGCATGGAGGTGTTTAGGTGAAATGGCAGTGGAGTTTTTAAATAGATTGTTTAATGAAATCTTGGAAAGTGAGAGAATGCCTGAGGAATGGAGGAAAAAGTGTTTTGGTACCAATTTTTAAGAATAAGGGTGATGTGCAGAGCTGTAGTAACTACAGAGGGATTAAACTGATCAGTCACAACATGAAGTTATGGGAAAGAGTAGTGGAAGCTAGGTTAAGAAGGGAGGGGATGATTAGTGATTAGCAGTATGGTTTCATGTTGGGAAAGTGCACTACAGATGCAATGTTTGCTCTGAGAGCATTGATGGAGAAGTACAGAGAAGGTCAGAAGGAGTTGCATTGTGTCTTTGTGGATTTAGAGAAAGCATATGACAGGGTGCCTAGAAAGGAGTTGTGGTATTGTATGAGGAAGTTGGGAGTGTCAGAGAAGTATGTAAGAGTGGTACAGGATATGTACGAGGGTAGTGTGACAATGGTGAGGTCTGCGGTGGGAGTGATGGATGCGTTTAAGGTGGAGGTGGGATTACATCAAGGATCAGCTCTGAGCCCTTTCTTATTTGCAATGGTGATGGACAGGTTGACAGATGAGATCAGACAGGAGTCCCCGTGGACTATGATGTTTGCAGATGACATTGTGATCTGTAGTGAAAGTAGGGAACAGGGGGAGGAGACCCTGCAGAGGTGGAGATATGCTCTAGAGAGAAGAGGAATGAAGGTCAGAAGGACTAAGACAGAATATATGTGTGTGAATGAGAGGGAGGATAGAGGAATGGTGAGGATGCAGGGAGTACAGGTGACGAAGGTGGATGAGTTTAAGTACTTGGGATCAACAATTCAGAGTAATGGTGAGTGTGGAAGAGAGGTGAAGAAGAGAGTACAGGCAGGATGGAGTGGGTGGAGAAGTGTCAGGAGTGATTTGTGACAGATGAGTACCAGTAAGAGTGAAATGGAAGGTCTACAAGAGGGTAGTGAGACCAGCTATGTTATATGGGTTGGAGACAGTGGCATTGACAAAAAGGCAGGAGTCAGAGCTTGACATGGCAGAGTTGAAGATGTTAAGATTTGCACTGGGTGTGACGAGGATGGACAGGATTAGGAATAAGTATATTAGAGGGTCAGCTCAGGTTGGAAGGTTTGGAGACAAAGCCAGAGAGACAAGATTATGTTGGTTTGGACATGTGCTGAGGAGGGATGCAGACTATATTGGGAAAATATGCTAAGGATGAAGCTGCCAGGTAACAGGAAAAGAGGAAGGCCTAAGATAAGGTTTATGGATGTGGTGAGAGAGGACATGCAGGTGGTTGGTGTGACAGAGCAAGATGCAGAGGACAGGAAGAAATGGAAACAGTTGATCTGCTGTGGCGACCCCTAACGGGAGCAGCTGAAAGAAGAAGAAGATTGTCTGCAAGGCTTTTAGTAGTGTCAGTATATTTTAATAGTTGCCTAAGGAAAGGCTAATTAAATCATAATTAGATTTTAAGACTATAATATTTAGCTATTGACTTATATGCATCCAGCATTAGGAATCAAATAGTTTTATACATAATATGAGGTTTGTCCATTGATTGAGTGACTGATTGATTTACTTGTATTTATTAAACAAGAATATTCAACTGGTCAGAACTCTTTTTCATCAGAGGCCTATCAGAAGAAGGTCCATTAAATAACATCCATTCACAACACATAGTAGAAGTCACAATTAAAATTATCAGATTAATATTCTGGCATGAACTATAACTCTGAGGCATAATAAATAGAAAAAGTCAGTAGAAAAAATATGTATTTACAACAGTTGCAAAATTCATAAGGATAAGTAAATTTGTACGTATGTAGGAATAAGCAACACTGAAACAACTGTGTAGCAATGAATGGAAACACTACAACACTTTAACAGCAGACAGGAATGTGACGGCACCTTCTTAACTGCGGTGCAAACATATAAATGAAAAGATAAAGAAGGGCTGTGTCAGACCAGAGATATTATAGCAATAACCCATGCCTGGGTGTAGGTAATGCTGGATTTACCCATGGCTGGTGTGGTTTGGTCACGAGGGCAAAGCCCGAGTGGCCAAACAAAGACAACCGCGGGTAAATCCAGCATTACCCGCACCCAGAAGTGGGTTATTGCTATTATACAATGACATTATTTAAGAAAAAAAATACTTACTTTTCTTAAATAATGACATTGTATAATGCCTCCTTGCTGCCCTTCTGCAGCTGTCTGGTATTCTGTGGCAGTTCTGATGTACTGCGCATGCTTACACAGTACATCAGAGCTGTAGGTGGAAGCAACGGAGAAAGCAAGATCTCCGTTGCTTTTTACAAAGTGTCTCGGTATGTTAAAGGAGTTTAACATAGCGAGACAGCTTTAAAAAAAGTAACAGAGAATCTCTGTTGCTTTTTTTAAAGCTGTCTCGCTATGTTAAACCCATTTAACATAGCAAGACAGCTTAAAAAAAAGCAACGGAGAAAGGAAGATCTCTGTTACTTTTTTTTAAAGCTGTCTCGCTATGTTAAACTCCTTTAACATAGCGAGACAGTGTCTAAAAAGCAATGGAGATCTTGCGTTCTCCGTTGCTGTAAAAAAAGACTTATACTAATGGGAAAAGTCCGGGCGACCGGACCTTTTTCCATTAGTATAAGTCTGATTTACAATGTGCATGCTGACCAATCAGTGTGCACGTTTTGGAATATTAATGGGGGGGGGGCATTGTATAATTATAACTATAGAATGGGATTCCTCATGGGCCAGTAATATTTAAAGGGAAACTTACATGACATTCTTTTTGGCATTCTAAATAACAATAAATTAATCTTAACAGCCATAATTGTGATTTGCAAGAAATCAGATAGAGTTCATCAGACTCCGTTTGTAAATGTGTTGGGATTTCAAGTGGACTTGTGTGGCTCTTTAGCAGTAGAATGTAATTAGTATTTATAATACTGTTTAGCTGTGGAAGTTCTTTATGATAAGATCCGATACATATGGAGAAGAGAACTAGATCAAAGGCTAAGCCTACAAGATACTGGTCGTTGCTAACACCTGCATTGTAGGTTGCACTGCTAATGCAAACTTTTATAAATCTGTTAGCAAGATCATTTTTGTTCATACAACAGCTTCATTAGCAAAGCCAAGATACGAAAATTTAGTAATTGAAGGTTCTCTTTAGGTCAACATACAAAGTTCCTCTGAGGAGTTCCTTGACATGGTGAGAATACTATGATCAATTGCTACATGCAAGGCTGTTGCAATGTTGCAGGTGAGAACAAAAGCTGTGATTGGTGTTGTTAATTAAGGTTTTTGTTGACCAGTTTTTCAAGTAGTTTGGAAAGAGTGGGTAAATTAGCAACTAGTTTAAATTAATCAGGGGTAGATGGTAGGGGATTTGGGTAATGTATTGATTTTTGCAACTTTAAAGTAGTAAGGATTATATTACAACTTAAGAAGATGTTAATGATACATGAGAAAAGTTGCACTGTGTATGGCATAACCTTCTTCAGGAAGTGAGGGTAAAGTGATGTATTGTTAGGAGACAATTCTTATATTTTTCCCCAAAATGTTTTGTAGAGATGATTGAATGGTGTCTCTAATCTTTGATAGAGAAGGTCAAATGGTGCAGTTAATGAACTACAGGACAGATGTGAGAAAAAGATTGTGGAGGAGTGCTAAAGGATAAGTGCTATAAATTAAATTTTAACACATGAGCACATTCTGCTATGCTGACATGATTGTTTTGATTGTTACAGAGTTGTTTAGGAGAAGTTGATTTAGAAGTATCCGACACATGTTTAACTTCAGCCCAGAATGTTTAGGGGTTAATGATAAACTGTGTTTTTTTTTTTTTTTGTGGTATCTGGATTTAGCTATTTTACCATAGTTCAAGCTTTATGGCTGAGGCATACCTCTCAACTGTCCAGGTTTTCACAGAATGTCCATATTTTTGTCTCATATTTTTGGTCTGCACCTCATAAAATCTGTGATTTTCTGGCAAATCACTGAGGATCGAAGTAATTAAATAATGAAAAAAATTGAGTTTCAGACTTCATATCTTTCAGAAAACATGTGCTAATACAAATTTATTTATTTATTTATTTATTTTATTTTATTTTACATTTGTTGACCGGGCTAGTCCAGCTGGATAATTTCCATTTTCAGTGGAGGCCGAGAAAAACTCCAATTAAATTAAAACAAGGTTAAACATTTAAGCAACAATGCATTAGTGTAAGAGAAAATAGAAAAAAAACAGGTAAAAAACAAAAACAAAAAAGCTATATTCATATTTTTTTTTTTTTTTTTTTTTTTACAGTAATAGTATATTTAGAACAGAGAAGTGCAGGAAAGATTACGTTTTAGGAGGTGAGGCGGGGGCTTAAGAGGCAGAAGAGTCTGGTTTGGTACAGGAGCAGAGCAGGAAGGAGTTAAGGGAGTTTGTAAGATGTAATGAAAGTTTGTTAGAAGGAGGTGAGTGTCTAGTGAGGTACATATTTGAGGTTATTCCATATTTTCCTATTCCTTGAAATAGTGACAATTGCACTGAATTTGTGTAATTCTTTGTCCTATTATTCTAGCAACATTCTAAATTTATAAGAGCAATATTTAAAATCTGTCCCTGTTTTTGGGCCCCTGTCTTCACATTATTTTAGGCTGTGTCCAGATTTCTTATGTTAACATGTTGAGAGGTATGGGCTGAGGTAGGCAGAAGATGTGATGAATGCTTAGTGGTTTTCATATCACCCAAGCCTTGGGATCATTATGTAATAGTTATTTGATTTTATCTGGTAAACAAGTAGATATTACCCCTGACATAAAGGATAACTGCGTTCTTGTTTGAGAAGGAGGAGATTATGAAATATGCTACAGTGATCTCAAAATAATTCCTTAGGAACCGGGGGGGGGGCAACCGATGTTGGAAGGATGGAGAGAAGAAAGTAATCCTGGGGGAACCTTAATTAAAACAGAGACAGACCTTTTAGTTTTTAGGAACCATTGTGTGGAAATTAGTCCATTAATTTGAAACACCTCACATTCATTTTAAGTGCTGATTATTTTAGTTGGTATTTGCAGTCATTAACCAAAATTATCAAAGTCTTTGCTTGTCGGTAGTAGTATGTAAATGGACAAATAGTAATGTGTGTGACCTCTCAGAGTGAACTGGACCATATCCCATTAAATGTACTGGTGTCTAATGTGTTGGATGTTGCAAAAATTCATACTGCAATAGTTTTTTACTAATAATAATGCTACCCCTGTAGATTGGATGGACTGTGATCATTCTTGAAAGAGATACAGAACTTAAATGTTTTACAAAGCTTATGTTAACCAGATTTTGAGACTCTGCTGCAAAGTTTGAGGTTCTGTACCCTACATACACAAACACATACTATGTGAGTTAAATTAATTTAGTTTTGCTTCAGACAAAAAAAAAATGTGTAAAATTCAGTGAGAAAAAAACATTTTCATTGCTGATAACACTGCATTTAATTGAATACCACAGATGCAGTTTGGTAGCGTAGTAAAGCTTTTCTGATTTTTTATGATCAATATAAAAGCAACTGGGATCTTTAGAAAAGGAAAGGAGCAAATTACATAGAAATAAATGGAATCTGTGGGTATAATACATGCAGAATAATGTTCAGGAAGAAAAGGAATGAAGTTTAAGGGAAGCAATTTATGTAATGTTGAAGTGAATGACACTAGTTATCAAGAAAGAAAACATGCAACATATAATGTATACAAATGACAAAATGTTAATATGGTTTGTTTTCTTTTCTACTAATGTATGTGTGTGTATGTCTTAAGTGATAATTTAATAAAGGTGTTAAAAATAAAATTTAAAAACAATCAGTTTGTGTGCACCTTAAATTGTTTGTTAAATGTGTATTGTGATTTCATTACTAAAGCTACAGATAGAAAACCTAACTGCTGCTTAAAGTGCTAATTGTTTTTTTTTTTTTGTCAGCTGTTGTTTATAGTGGTTACATAAAATGATTAAAGTCTTTGCCTGCCATTTGATTAGTATACAATGATACATGATTTCATTAAGTTAAGATGTAAATGTTGTTATTGAATTGATGCTTCCTGGTGTAGTGCAGTAAAACTCTTGATATTTCTGGCTGTTTAACACTTCTGTGTTGTCTCCGAATAAGACAATTCTGGCTGAACTAATGTCAATAATCCATTTGTTTGGTAGTGCATTCATGATTAGCTTTCTTTTGGCAATGTATTACCTCACTTTTTTCCATCGCTGTCTATTCATTCCCATAACTAAGCATCATTTAATATTCACAGTCTGTGCTCATAAGTGCTTCCAATTTCCATGAAGAAAACATATCAGATTGTGATTTTTATTACATAGACAGATATGTCCAAAATGTAGATATACATAACTGGTTAACACCATGCTTTTAAGTTACCATTTCAAAGTTTATTTTATTAAAGAACTGATTAAATGTGCAGTCTAACCTATCAGTTAAACATTAAAGTAATTACATCATCAGTTAAACAAAGTAATTATTTATGTCATACTTTCTTGTTTTGGTAAAACATTTCTAACAAGTGCTAGTGCTAACCCTAATGAGGCCTTTACGTTTCTGTCACATCTCCAGTAATTACTATCACTTTACTCTTTAAAAAAAACTTTCTCAGATAATAGCTATAGCAAGTTTTAAAGGGATGATGTGTACTAATGATAGGCAAAAATTTATTTTTAACATTCAGTATTAGCATCAGCACAAAGAGGATCCTTTGTATAACTTTTACAAAGCAGGCTTCCTGATTGGTTTAGTGACATAATATAATTTAAATATTCTACTGCAGGGTTACCATGCTTTCATGTTTCCTTAGTATGTTTCTGACTTGGTCTGATGTGCCCTATAGAGCAGAGCAGTGAGGGTTGGTGTAACAACATAGAAGAAAAAATATTTCTAACTTTTCTGTGAGTATGAGAAAAATCGTGATACTCTAATAGAAGCAATATGATTTCAAACAATAGAAACTACTATAGAAGTGTTAATATTGATATTTAATTGAAATCACATCCATTACATTGGTTATAGGTATGATCTGTAACACAAAATGTCATATTTCAAAAATTAACATTTCTTTTTGGTCTGAACTGCGGAGTAATTATATCTGTAACATCTCTGTAAAATATTAAATATTTATTGCATGTTACTTGCTATGACCTTGACCTTAATGCTGATCTGTCACATTTTTGTTACTTTTACTCTAAGAAACCAGCAAACTCAAATTTAAGCATTGCCTGCCTACACACTAATCTTCATTTATTCACGTGTTTGTCTGTGTGTATGCATGTATGTATGCATGCATCCATCTGTTTTATTATTTTTTATTTTTATTTACTATTTGTTCACCAAGTAAATGGACTGGTATGTCGACCCTTTTCAGCCATGACCCAAGCTCAAAGAAGAAAAAAATACAACACAGTCTTTTTAATCAAAATGATATACTGAATGAGTACATAGCAAAATTTAGAACATAAAAGTAAGATTCAGTGTAGAAGAGTAAGAGTAAAAGATCCTGTCAGAGTGCACTGACAGAAAAGAAATATATGTTTACAAAATTCAAGCTAAGAAATGTATATGAAACAGTGCAATCATACATACGTTCATAGGTAGGTACTAGGCTATCGGCCCAAGGGCCTAAGTAAGCCTAGCCAACAAGGTTCCCTGGATTACGCCACCCAAGAAAGTTATTTTCCTCTGCCCCTGTCGAGCAGAGCCACAGAAGTGATCCCGGGGTGTATTTCCTATTTCCCATCCACTTATCAAGATTTTTTCTTGAAGAGTGCTAATGAGGAACTTTTCTTGACATAGATGGGTAGCTTGTTCCAGAGTATGGGAAGTCTCTGGGACAGGAATCTATCCCTCCAGCACATCCTGTTTATTGTGGTGACAAGGTTTAGGTCACTAGAGTATGTAGCTCTGAGGGACTGGGATTTCTTTAGATGTAGCATGTCCAACAGCTTTGGATTTGACATAGCTTTATATGTTAGGCAGAGATCACCTCAGAGTAGGCGATATGCTATGGAGTAAAGCTGGAGTTTTTTGAGACGGTCAGTGTAGGGCATCTGTTTAAGGCCAGTAATACTCTTTGTGAGGTACTTCTGTGACCTTTCCAGCTGCTGCAGATGTCTTTTGAGGTACATTCCAAAAGGAATGTTGTACTCTGTGATGTCAAGTAGAGGGGAACAATGACATCTTTTTTCCTAGATGAGAACCCTTTTGTGATGAGGTGTGCCATGTAGAAGGATTTCCTGACTACTGTGGCGATGTGATTATCAAAGGAGAGACTGCTGTCCACCTGGGTCCCCAAGTCTCTTATCACACATTTGGCGTTAAGTAGACTGCCGCCTATGTGGTAGTTCATGGGTACAGAGTTTTTACCAAAGGGAATGACAATGTACTTTTTGGCATTTAGCTTGAGGCCAAGGCTCTGACACCAGGTATCTGTCTCAGTGAAGCCCTTCTGTAGGATGTCTACATCATTTGGGGACTCAGCTATGGCTCCTAGTTTGCAGTCATCTGCGAACTTCATTAGCCAAAGGACTTTTGTGTGAGCCTGTACTTCAGAGAAGTAGATACCAAACAGGAGAGGTCCCAGGACTGAACCTTGTGGTACTCCACTTGTCACTGGTTTGAAGTCAGATTTGGAGTCTGCAACTTTTACAGCGTGGATTCTGTCAGTGAGCCAATTGGCAACCCATCTTGTGATGTAGGGATTTATACCTAGTTTAGTGAGTTTAGCTATAATTCCAGAATGGGGGATGGTGTCGAAAACCTTGGTGAGGTCAAGATAGGCTGTGTGAACCACCTTACCCTCATCTACAGCTTTGGTGACTGCCTCAAAGAAGTCGATCAGGTTCAGGAGGCATGATCTGCCTTTCACAAACCCGAACTGGGTGGGGTCCAGAGTTTGGAGGTTACTAATGTCTTTGTTTATGAGTTCCATGATGATACGTTCCATGGCCTTACAGACTAGGCTCATCAGGCTAATAGGGTGATAGTTCCCAGGATCAGTGGTGGCTCCCCCTTTGTGGAGTGGAATAACTGTTGCTGTGCGCCATTCAGTGGGCACAGAGCCTTATGTGAGACTATGATTGAACATGGTGCTTAGGTGGGGAGCCAGTTTCTTCTGAAGTTCATGTAAAACGCAGTCTGGGATGTTGTCCGGTCCCATGGCTGCTGTGTTTTTGGCTTTAGAGAGTGCAGCTTTTACCTGCGTAGTTGTGATTACAGGGATTCTGCATTCTTCCTGTATAGTTATGGGCCCTTTAGGGGGTGAGGGGGGGTAAAGTTAGCAATTAACCTATCTGCCAGGACGTTGGCAATATCAGTTGGTTCTGCAATTTTCATGCAGTTGTGCTGCAACTCAGAGCAGATCTGGGTGTTGCCATTGGGATTTTAGACATAGCTATAGAATGCTTTGTGGTTGTCCCTAGAATCAGTGGTGATTTTGTTTTTGGAGCTAGCTTTGGAGGATCTTATAAGGGATCTCAGCTTCTTAGTGAGGCTAACCAGGGAACTCCTCCACTCATGGGATTTTACTCTCTTTTGCAACAGTTTCTTCCTTCTGTTGTACAGTTTGTTTATGGCAGGAGGACCACCAGATTGGCTTCCTTTTTTTGGAGGATAGTATTTTGGTTCTGTTTGGGATAGCATGATCCATGCACTCGTGTAAGTGCTTATAGAGTGCATTTGTGTAGGATTCAACAGTTGTAACTGTATTGTCCATCTGCATGGGTGTCATGAAGTTCACCACTTCTGTCTTAAGAAGCATGAAGTTGGCTTTGGAGAAAGTTTTTCCGTGGTTTCCTTAATGGGGGTAGGGGCGGGATGTGGATATCAAGGGTGATAAGCTTATGGTCGGATCAGACCAAAAAGGAGTTGACTTCAGGTGTGGAACACCGGTCACTCATGTTGGTAATGACTAGGTCTAGGATATTGTTGCCCCTGGTTTGGATATGGATAAGCTGATCCAGGGCATTGGAATTTATAAATTCCAGAAAGCATTGAGCGAAGGAGTTGGTACATGAGTAGTTTTCCCAGTTAATGGTAGGGTAGTTGAAATCGCCCATTATTAGGTTGTTTGGTTGAACCCTAATATTTTCCAGTATATCAAGAAATGAGGAGTGGGAATCCTGGGGCATGGTGGGGGATCTGTAGCAAGCTACAATTTGGATTGCAGTTTTTCCCAGAGTTAGTTGCACTTGGATAACCTCGGATGCATTATGCTGAGCAACTAGTCTGGAGGTGTGGATATCCTTAATGAATATGGACACACCTCCGCCTTTGGTGTTCTGGTCCAGGTTAGGTGGCCGAAAAGTGTGGTATGTGTTATAACCTGGTAATGCAGGGGTGCTCTCTGGAGCCTTGAACCAGGTCCCAGTCACTGCACAGATATCGACGTTCTACATTTTAAGGAGTGCCTTGAGGGAGTGCATTTTGAGATTTAGACTTCTAACATTGAGTAGCATTACCCTCAGTTTTTGCTTGCCTGTTCCTGTTACTGTGGTGAATTTGTCATTTGGACCTTGCCTAAAAAAGGCACTATAGGGGCAGCAAGAGCCTTAGCCAGTATCTTGAATACCAGGTGTGATAGGTGTAGCCATCTCTGGCAAAGAATCGTGGTCTGTTGACCATGTCATCCCAGGCAGACAGATACTGGATCCCCTTAGAATGACACCAGAAGCTTAGCCAATTGTTGAAGTCAATCATTTTGTCCTTGTACTGCAGTATGGAGAGGTGGAGATATGCTCTAGAGAGGAGAGGAATGAAGGTCAGCAGGAATAAGACAGCATATGTGTGTGTGTAAATGAGAGGGAGGATAGAGGAATGGTGAGGATGCAGGGGGTAGTGTTGGCGAAGGTTGTTGAGTTTAAGTACTTGGGATCAGCAGTTCAGAGTAATGGTGAGTGTGGAAGAGAGGTGAAAAAGAGAGTACAGGCAGGGTGGAATGGGTGGAGAAGAGTGTCAGGAGTGATTTTGACAGACGGGTACCAGTAAGAGTGAAAGGGAAGGTCTGCAAGAGGGTAGTGAGACCAGTTATGTTTGTATGGGTTGGAGACGGTGGCATTGACAAAAAGGCAGGAGTCAGAGCTGGAAGTGGCAGAGTTAAAGATGTTAAGATTTGCACTGGGTGTGACAAGGATGGACAGGATTAGGAATCAATATATTAGGGGGTCAGCTCATGTTGGTTGGTTTGGAGACAAAGTCAGAGAGGCGAGATTGTGTTGGTTTGGACGTGCTGAGGAGGGATGCTGGGTATATTAGGAAAAGGATGCTAAGGATGAAGCTGTCAGGTAAGAGGAAAAGATGAAGGCCTAAGATAAGGTTTATGGATGTGGTGAGAGAGGACATGCAGGTGGTTGGTGTGACAGAGCAATATGCAGAGGACAGGAAGAAATAGAAACAGACGATCTGCTGTGGCAACCCCTAATGGGAACAGCCAAAAGAGAAGAAGAAGAAGACTGCGGTATCATTCTGGGTGATGGCAGGATGCTACTCAGGGCTAGGGTTATACCTGCCTGGGCTACAAGATCGGAGAGCTCTTCCATGTCTCTTTTCATGTAGTCCAGGGAGGTACATCTCAGCTCATTCACACCAACATGGGCAATGACAAAGTCATATCTGTACTTGTTGTGGAGTGACCTGAGTGGGTGGGTTATGTGGCAGATCCTGGCACCCAACAGGCAGCTGTCAGTAACCTTCTGCTTGTTTAGCTTGGTGAGTGGGACATCAGTGTGCCTGACTATAGAGTCACCTATGACAAGTGTGTTGTGCACGTTGTTTTGCCTTATGGGCTGTGGTTGAGTGGCACACTGAGTCTGTGGGCTATGTGTAATTTGGGTTGTGTTGGACGCTGGAGGTTGCTTGCATTTCTGCTTTGGAGGCCTCTGTTGCTTGAGCAGATTATTATTGAGAGCCTCTGCAAATATTTTTGTGTTTCTATGTGTGGATTTTGGTGGTGTAGGTTTAGTGGGACTATGTGATGAGTGTGGTGTGGTGAAAGTGTTTACCTTCTCCTCTTGACTGTCAAGTTCAGTCTTGGTTGGAGAGAGCTTTACCTCCAGTTTGGCTAGATAAGTGCATCTCTCACAGGTTGTGGTGTTGGGTGCTAGGAGGAGAGGGTTGTCTGTGTACATGAGGCAATTGCTACATTGCCCCAAGATTCCCAGATTCATCAGATAGACAGAAGACAACACTGGGAGCTGACCCTTGGGCATGCCTGAATAAAAAACTACTTTCCTCTAGACAAGTGAGAAAAGTGAGTATAAGAGCTGTTTTTCTCTAAGCAAGTGAGGAAATCAATTACAAAAACGCTTTTCCTCTAGGTAGAGAGGAAGCTTGAGTGCTGTAGTAATTTGTAGCTTATTTAGTGCTAACAGCAAGTTCTGAACAAGTGCTGAGTATGAATAAGCAAATTCAAGTGCTAAAACTAAGAACCTGTACCTGGATCTTGTGTTAGATAGGCTACCTAGTGCTTATCACTCCCACTGATAAGCTAGAAGGCTTCCCTCCAACACAGAAAGGCTTGGGGGGGCTCAGAAGTTTACAAGCAGTCCTGGATACAGCAAATCTGTATCTGGACTAGACTAGTTACAGGAAAGGTGGGAAACAAGTGCAAATGCGGGCTTTTAAACCAGAAGGTTGAAAGAGATGGAAAAACTCCCCAAACGGCCAATAAGCTACAATTTCTGGGCCAAAAACCACTCTTGTGGTAGAAAGGCTACCTAGTGTTTACTAATTCCTCTGATAAGCTAGAAGGCTTCCTTCCAACACAGAAAGGTTTGGGGGGCTCAGAATCTTACAAACAGTCCTGGATATAGCAAATCTGCATCTGGACTAGACTAGTTACAGAAAAGATGGGAAACACGCGCAAACACTGGCTTTTAAATTAGTAAGTTGAAAGAGATGGAAAAACTGCCAATAATACATAAACTCCTATATGCACTTGAAATATATGAGTATAAGATGGCACATTAAAAGGCTAAGAAAAGTTTCTTAAATGAGTTCTATTATTCATGATATAGGATGGAAAGTTACTCAACCATTGTCATGTTAGTAGCTGCAGGTAGACTCCATAAAGAGATGCTCTTTTAGTACATCTCTGAAGCTTATAATGGTTTCTGTGTCAGTAGGCAGGTCGTTACAGGTAGAAGTCCAGTCTAGAGCAGGCTGTTTCACAGCACACTAAGAGAGGAAGTGTTGCCCTGTGTACTTTTGACTACATACGGGTTGTCTTGTAAAAGTAGTTTCACTCTTAAAATGGGGCAGTGATAGTGATTTAGAACCTTGTAAATTAGAGTACTTAAAAGAAAAGTGTGCCTATGAGGCATTGAAAGTCAGTTGGAATTTTTTTTAGCAAATTGCTAAAAGAATGAATCTGCAGATTTTATTCTCAGTGGTCTGTATTCTTTGAGTATTGTGGTCTGAACGGATAATGAGAAAAGAAGGGCCATGTTCCAGTTTGAGTATTAAAATATTTTTATCAATGCCTCTGCAAACAATGGGTAAAAGGAAGTGCCTGATCTTGTAACATGGTTTTAATTGAACAAGGACTTTATTAATTACAAAATCTGTGTGAATGGAAAAGGGAAAGGTAGGGTCAAGTATTAGGCCTAGGTACCTCTATTCGGTGTCATTACATATTATGTTCTCATTAAGATCTGTTAGGAGAATAGGAGAGATAGTAGATAATTTCTTGCCAAAGCAAAAACCATGACATTGGTCTTCTTAGAGTTAATTAGTAGTTTGGTAGAAGAGGACCAGGTACATAGCTGAGTGAAGTTATCTTGTAAGTTGGTATGCAGCTCAGAGTGGCTAGTATTAGCTTGCAGGACCAGCATATTATCTGCATAAATTATTAATTTATGATCTGATAATTCTATGTGGAGATCCTTAACAGCGAGAGAGAAGAGAAGAGAACAGAAGAGAAGAGCAGCGGACGTGGCACAGACCTTTGTGGTACACCTGTATTAAGTACACCAACAGCAGGGGGTGAGACATTGCTATGGACTTGGAAGGTACTGCCTTTCAGATAGCTGCAAAGCCAGCAAATAGTGTTATCTCCAAAGATGAGTCTTTTGAGTTTGCTGAGAAGAGTATGGTTGACTGTTTCAAAAGTCCTATCATGTCAACAGAGACCTACAGTAATAAGTCCCTAATTCAAGTTGCAGTAAATGGTATCAGTGGCCATTACCAGGGCAGGAAAGATACTGAAAGCATTGTGAAAGCCATGCTATCCATCACATAAAAGGCTATAGCTGTTAATGTGCTTAAGTAGCTGCTTGTATAAAAGTTGTTCAAGTGTTTTGGTAATAGGGTGCAGGGTAGAATAGGCCTATAACACTTCAGCCCATAAGTAGAAGTGACTTTGGGACAGTGGCTGAGGTGAGATAGAGGTTAAAGCTATGAGTAAGGGCTATTCATCGATTTACCTATCAGTCTATCTATCTATCTATCTATCTATCTATCTATCTATCTATCTATCTATCTATCTAAATTTTGCTAACTGGGTGGTCTAAATGGGTAGAATCTATTTTTGGCAGAGACCTGGGAAAATAAGCACCAGAGCAGTAAATTATAAAGTCAAGTTATTAAAACATAAATTCAGAATTAAAGCATGAACAAAACCTGGAACAAAATTTTAAACACAAATACAAAGTTCATGATTTAGTGGTGGTATCTCAACAGCCTTGATTATATACAAGATTAGGGAAATGGTAATCAAACAGTAAGAATTATACAAAGTTATGCATTCAGTACTAATAAGTCTTCAGAAGATAGAAACAGGCTATACCACTCCTTATTGTGGCAAAATATTACTTAATCATAGACTGTTGCCCCAAAATGTTTCTGTGGTGTGAAGTAAATGGAAGGTGAGATGCAATGGCTTGATATGTGGCCTATACCTTTGCTAAGCATTATAATATGCACACTACACTGCAACTAATTTTGTCAATGAATTTTTGCATTTTTATCTTTCTGTCCCTTTCTGTCTATCTCAGCATCCAGACTATTAATGATGTATATACTTATATTATTATTATTTACTGAACAATACAATTTTATTGCATTGTATTTTACAATCTGTTTATCCCTGCAATCTTTGTGCATTATAACACAATCCTAGCTTGCACCTGATTGCATTTCCTATGGGTATAGTTTGACTTGTATTAGTTACGATGAATCACAGAAATGACAGCAGATATGGAATATTTGTCCTTTTTTAGTTTGTTCCTTACCCATCCTATGGGTTGGTTATTATCACTCTCCTACTTTGGACATAATAGAAGAGTCTTCGTGGGTTCTGTTCAAGCAGCTTTATTATATACAAACACATCATGATAGAAATTTGCTGACTTTAATTTAAGTAACTTATATACAAACTAACTACTGCAATCATACATGCTCAGTCTCTGGCTGCAGTCTCAAAATGGCATTGGGAATAGCACATGCCCGTATTTATATGTGGACGTTCAATCCTTGATATGCTTCTTAAAGATACAGCACATACACTCTGATCTACATCCTCCCTCTTTGAGAAATAGATCATGCAACGTTATGAATCTATTTGGCATGCAGATAATACAAGTAGTTATTTGTCATGCATTTATACAAGACTAGGTACATATATACAGTTATGTTGCTGTGTACTTCACACTGAGCCTGGAAATTTGACCATATCATATGACATAAAACTAGGAACTGGGTTTAGCAACTGGAGCTGTCTCTACAGAACGTTTGACCTTAGAAGTATTTGGAACATACTCAGGAATGGAAGAAACACTCTCTGGGATGGGAACATCTGGTTCGCTCTGAGATCTAGAGTCTGTATCACAGGAACAATGCTGCGATGAAGATTCTGGTACAGGAAGAAGATGTCTGCAATTTCTCCTGTACTCCACACCCTCAGATTCTACAAGGTAGGATCTCGGCTGAGTACATATACCTGTAACTTGACCAATCTGGTCGAAACCTTTCGCCATTTCTATCCTCACTGTCTCTCCTTCCCTCAACGGATGAAGAAATCTGCTCAATTTATCATAACTGGACTTTTGCATATAACAGTTTTTGAATAATTGAGCCTTGATGGTTCTGTTGTTCTTAGCTTTAGGCCTCAATAAACTGGAACTAATAGGTAGCGTCATTCTGGTTTGCCTGGATAGAAGTCTTTGATCAGGTGAGCTAAGTATATCATCATGGGGTATGTTTCTGAGATTAAGTAAATTCAAAAAGACATCAGTATTGTCACTTGTTGACCTTTCAAGTAATTGCTTTGTACTCTGTACTGCACGTTCAGCCAGCCCATTTAACTATGGATATTCAGGACTGCTAGTAACATGTACAAAGTCCCATTCCATTCTCTTGCAAATTTCTGAAATAACTGACTAGTAAATTTTGTACCATTATCAGAAACAACTTTATGTGGACTACCATGGACTGAGAAATGACATTTCAACTTAGTAACAACAGTAGTGGATGTTAGATTAGGTAGTAAGTCAATCGCAATCCAATTCAATTGAGTCTACCAATACTAAGGAGTGTTGATTGTCCCACTTAAAGATTTCAGTGGCTACTGTTGACCAAGGGTGTTCAGGAACTTGACTTAGCTGAAGTGATTCTCTTTGCAAATGCAGTCTAGTAGTATTACATACTGAACAAGAAGAAAGTCCTTTATCAACGTCTTTCAGTAATGAAGACCAAAATATTAGTTCTCTTGCTCTCATCTTACTGGATGTAAAACCTGGCTGACCACAATGCAAAATATGGATATATTCTTGTTCTAAGGAAACAGGAATAACAATTTTAGGACCTTGGAAAATAATGCCATCTTCCATCAACATTTCATCCCTGTAAGAAAAATAGGTTTGCACTTCAGGTGGTACACTAGATTCCTTTGATGGCCATCCAACATTAATGTTGTGACTGAGCTTTTGCATAATTGAATCAGTCTTTGTATGATCTATCAGCTCATCAAGTCTAGTGGTCAAGAAATTACGCACTGCCATCACATCAAAATCAAAATTCTCTGCATCCAGCTGTTCCATCATATTTCTAGGAGATCTGGATAAGGTATCAGCCAGATAAAGTAGGCTGCCTTTTTGTATAGACCATTTTGAAGTTGTACTTTTGCAATTTGAGCATCATTCTTTGTAGTCTTGCTGGAGCTGAATGCATAGGCTTCTTTAGAATAGTAACTAGAGGCTGGTGGTCAGCTTTGATCTGAATAGCTTGACCACAGACATAATCATGAAACTTTAAACATGCAAATACTATTTCCAAAAGTTCTTTCTCAATTTAAGTATATTGCATTTCAGTCTGGGTAAGTGTTTTAGATGCATAAGCTACTGGTCTGCCCTCTTGAAGAATAACTGCACCAAGACCAATTTTTGAAGCATCACAGGAAAGAGTGACTGGTTTGTTCACATCATAGTATCTTAATGCAGGTAGGGTGGCAATTTTCTGCTTAAGGTCTTCAAATGCCTTCTGGTGCTGGCCTAACCATGACCATGTAACATTTTTTTTTGCACATCAGCTGTCTTAAAGGTGTTGTCAACTCACTGAAGTTTGGTATGAACTTGCCTAAATAGTTGACCATACCTAGGAAATGCTGTAAGCTTGAATATTATCTGGTGCTGACATTTCAAGAATAGCTGCTTGCTTGGTTGGGTCTGGTCCCAAGCCAGTACTGGTAAATAAATTACCTACATATGTAACGTCTGGTAGTCCGAATTTGCATTTCAGAGGATTGAGCTACAAATTTTCTTCACGTGCTATGTCTAGAACTATAGGTTTACTTCAAGTGCTCTGTCTAGACCTCCAGGTTTACTTCACGTGCTCTGTCTAGAACTCTAGGTTTACTTCACGTGCTCTGTCTAGAACTCTAGGTTTACTTCACATGCTCTGTCTAGAACTCCAGGTTTACTTCACGTGCTCTGTCTAGAACTCTAGGTTTACTTCACGTGCTCTGTCTAGAACTCTAGGTTTACTTCACGTGCTCTGTCTAGAACTCTAGGTTTACTTCATGTGCTCTGTCTAGAACTCTAGGTTTACTTCACGTGCTCTGTCTAGAACTCTAGGTTTACTTCACGTGCTCCGTCTAGAACTCTAGGTTTACTTCACGTGCTCCGTCTAGAACTCTAGGTTTACTTCACGTGCTCCGTCTAGAACTCTAGGTTTACTTCACGTGCTCTGTCTAGAACTCTAGGTTTACTTCACGTGCTCTGTCTAGAACTCTAGGTTTACTTCACGTGCTCTGTCTAGAACTCTCTTTAGGTTTCTGTCATGCTCTCTTCACCATTACCTACAACCAATAAATCATCTATTACAGCACAAGGATAACCTGAAAAAAATTGCTCCATTGCATGCTGGAAGACTTCACTTGCAGACTTTATTCCAAATGACAGCCTTAGGAATCTGTATCTGCCAAACGGGGTACCAAAAATGGTTAGTAATGAGGATTTGTGATCAAGCATCACTTGCCAAAATGAACTTTTTGCATCCAAGACAGAAAAAACAATGGCATTCGATATTAGAGCTGTGACCTCTTCAACTGCATGAATTGGATGATGCGGTCTCTTCAATGCTTTGTTCAGATCTCTTGGGTCAATACATATTCTGATTTCATCTGAGCCTTTTTTGTGGGCTGCTACCATGGATGACACCCATTCAGTTGGTTCTGTAACTGGACAAATTACACCTTGCTGCACCATCTTATCCAGCTGAGCTTTGACTTTATCCTGCATAGCTATCAGAACTCTTCTTGCTGTTCTGACTACTGGAGTGATCTCTGGGTCCAACTTCATGGAATACACAACTGGAAGTTTGCCCAAGTGTTCATAAAAAACATCAGCATACTGTGAGAAAATGGTTTCAGAAAAATTAAAACTAGGCTATGCACTTATGTGATGAACTTCCTTGGTAAAAGAAAGCAGATTAATTCTCAAACTGTTTTTGAGACACAGTAATGACTGTATTCATCTTTGGACTACATAGAATAACAAGCTGTAACAGTTCCTAGCCAAATAACATGAAGCACCACTGAGCCTTCGGTTTGAATTTCTTCACCTCCATAAGCAACAAGTTTCGAAGTACTGGCCACACTGAGTTGCTCATTAGTTCTCACTTTAACAAATGTGTCTGCTGATATAACATTACACTTTGAACCAGTGTCTACTTTAAGCTCTGTGGATTTACAATTGATCTGGAGTGTACAAAACACTTTGCTTTTTGCCACTAAATTCACTGCATCAGCTCTTTCACCAATCACTGAAACACAATCTACATAAAAAGTTGACTGCTGCAACTCTACTTGATCAATGTGCTTTTTTGTGTGGCCCTTCTTTACAACTGTGTGGGGTTTGCAAAACTTTTGAAAATGGTTCCATTGTTTATACTTGTGACATTGCAGACCAAATGCTAAGCATTTCTTTCTTTTAGACTCATGATTGGCACCACAATTGTGATGGTTAACAATAAAGCTGGACTTGGGTTTTGCTAATTCACATTTGTACTGCACTAAGCCTGCTCCTTTAACTGAACTGGTCTTCAAAATTGCTAGAAAACTATGTGGTTTCCCTGGTGAACCAGCAGGGGTTGTGGCTGCCATGGGTTAGGCCTACTCCTGTTTGTCATGCGTTGCATGCTCTCTACATTTGCTCTAGAGCCTATTGAAACCATGCTCTTGCCACTCGCAAGTATGTGTTTTTCTGTATCTTCATGGATTTGACAAATCTTAATGGCTTTACTCAATGTTAAATCACTATCATGAAGCAAAATCTTTCTCACAGCAGCACTATTAATCCCACACACGAGCCTGACTTTTATTAACTCATCTTTTAAGTCACCAAACTGACATATTTTGGCTTTGTTTCTCGGGTCAGTTATATAAGCTGCAAAAGTTTCCCCTGGTTTCTGATCTCTCGTGTGAAAGAAATGCCTCTCTAATGTAATATTTATCTGGGGGTTACACATTTCCATGAATTTGCACTTCAAACACTTTGGAGTCTTCCCTTGATTCAGCTTGCACAACAACATGATTTTCACCTTCACCCTCATATACTGCTGGTGCATACACAAATGAGCACTGTCTTTCTATGGCCTCTGACCCAGCTAGGTTTAACAAAATGTATGCCTTGGTGCATGCATCTTTATCTGAATAAGCTGCTTGTATAAAAATAGCGTACTCTTGCTCAAATATTCTCCAGTTCTCTGCAATATTCTGATCAAATGCAAAAGGGCTTTTGAAATCTGTCTGTCATATTAACACATACCAATGAAGGGTTTTGCAAATAAGCACAAACACATACACAAATGCCAGAAATTTATACTGGTATTTGTAACTTTTCCCAATAGCACAACAAGCCTGTGTATAACTGTACTTTGTGAAATAAGCCTCTTGGGCACTGTAATACTCTTGAAATTACTGTACTGCAAGAAATCACATGTTATCAGTATAAGAAACATTTCAAATAACTGCACGATGCGAATGAACTGGGCAAGAGAAACTCAGTCAGTAACATTTCGAAATAATTGCACTTTGTGAATAAACTGTACACAGCACACTGAAATCTCCCTAAAATGGCAGTACCTTGCTAGGCAATTCTTTACAGTGCAAGAAACACTCTATAATGGTGGCACTTTGCAAATAGACACCCAGCACAAGAAACGTTTTGAAATGACTATACTTTGACTGTACGTCATGAAACAGTTGCACTTTGCACACAAATAAACTCTTTGGAATGCATGCACAGTAATAAGCACACACTGTAAGCACTTTTACACACTTTACCCTTGATACAATACAAAGTCGTAGTTATGCTAAAACACAGCACTTTGCCAAAAAACATGCGGCCTCCTTGCTTTATTTATGCTCAGCATGCCCTTTTTGGCTTATCATATTTGTTTTGCTCGTTCAATCTCTTTTCATACCCACTGTACTTTTCTTGTGTTCGTTTTACTCTAAACATGCCCGTTTTGTTTCAAACACACTGGTTTTGATTTAAACTCACCCGTTTTCCTTTAAACATACTCATTTTGCTTTTCTGATAATCATTTAATCAAATATCTTAATTTTAAACATTTTGCTTAGTTAATAAACCTTTTGTGCCTCCCGCTTGTTCAATAATGCGGTCTGTGCCCTTGTGATGCTCCATTTTATCTTTTTTTGTAAAGTACGTAGTTTGTGCATATTCTCATTACTTTTGATTCTTTTTTGCCTCTTTTTCGTGCTCATTTCTCTTAGTTTACCTTCACTGTCATCTCTGCACCTCATGGCTCCAAACATTATTCTCTGGAATCCTAGTTCTGATACGATGTCACTCTCCTACTTTGGACACAATAGAAGAGTCTTTGTGGGTTCTGTTCAAGCAGCTTAAAAGTTTACTGACTTTAACTTAAGTAACTTATATACAAACTAACTACTGCAATCATACATACTCACTCTCTGGCTGTACTCTCAAAATGGCACTGAGAATAGCACGTGCCCGATATTTATATGTGCATGCTCAGTCCTTGATATTCTTCTTAAAGATACAGCACATACACTTTGATCTACAGTTACCATTACATTCTTAATTTGCATCTGACTTATTTCGTCACCTTTCCAGTATAATGCTATGCATTTATATACAACCTTGGATTTTCCCATTATTACTGAGTCAACCACTGTTTGTGAAAGACACGTCCCTACAACCATTACCTTTTTAGTTAAAAAGTGTATTCTCATATTCTCCCAGAGATGTTTTAATGTTTTTAAAACTGTAGCCCCTTGTTCATTCATATGAATTATTTTGCTCTTGAAGTTGATGCCCTCCTGAACTTTAACTTCCTTAAGATATTTGAAAGTCAAATGTGTATAGTGTCTATGTAATATTCTCTTGTAATATTTTGATGCATATTTATTTACTTATGTGATAACTGGGTAAGTAGATTGCTCCACTGACAACAGTATGGGCCATGCACACAAAGAACATGACATAACAATAGCATAACAACATAATGCATATTATAACATTTATCTAAAGAAATGATAACAGGCACGAGACCACAGGAAAGTGCATAGGTCTAAACACAAGCTCACACTTACATCTGGAAAAAAAGACAACACAGAAACCAAGAAACACACCAAATCTGCATTAATAATAAAGCAGAAATTATAAAGCATACTAGAAGTTTTGGGCAAGTCACTTAGCAAAGACAGTAGTAATAACAGCATTACAGGAATAAAGGCCCAAGTATGTATGTGTCTTGCACCTTGAATAAAACGTGCATACACATGAAGTAATAGCATACCAAAGAGAGATGAATCTTTCCTCCTCTATACATTTATTCTTTACAACACAACAAGCTCCTGTAAATTTTCATTACAAAATTACAGCTTTGCTACAGAAGGCCATCTCCCTTAATTCTCTCACTCACTCACTCACTCACTCACTCACTCACTCACTCACTCACTCACTCACTCACTCACTCACTCACTCACTCACAAACTCACTCGCTCGCTCACTCACTCAGTGAATCCATCTTTAAGTGCTTATACTTGGGCACTATGATCAAACTGAATGTTTAATAAGCCAGTGAACAGTAACAAAATAAATATATACATTAATAAAATAAATGCATAATAAGTTAAACAATACATATGCTGCCATATACATTTTGAAAATATAGTAGAAAACAAATCAGTGCATCATTTACAAACAGATTAATGAAAATATATTAAAAATGTGATTAGACACTGCAGTATTGAAATAGGTACTCTAGACTTCACAGCATCTGAACAAAGAAAAGATAAATGTTTCCGTCTCAGTTAATGTAATCTCTGCATTCAACTTTAAAATTGCACACCATATTATGTCATTGTAGCTCTCCTCTGAACAGTCTTAATCCTGTTTATGTCCATGGAATAATGTGTTTTTAGAACTTCATTCAGTAGTCAGTCAGGCTCGTTACTGCTTTTCCATTGAATAAATGACCACCATTTTACACTCACGATGCTTCCTTCTACTTATTTTCATTTTCCCTTCCCTTTTTACACTGACTTTCATCATCAGTAACAAAAATAATAACTCAGAGTTTATTTCTTTTTCTGTTATTGCCAGTACTTCACTTATCAGATGTATAGCTTTCCCCTGGCTTTGCTTTTAAGGGTGCATATATCTATTTTTTTTGCATGACATCTAAACTGCCATACTTTATAGAATCCCTGTATTTTGCCATGTTCCATTTCTACATTACTACTCACATTGAGCTCAAAGAAATAGCTAACATGCTGGTGGACAGATTTGGTGCAAATTTCACCCCCCCCCCATCCCCAACAGACACACCCTAAAGCATCCCTGTCATCAGTCCACTACCTAACATCTCGAAAGAGAAGATAATATCCACCCTCTCCAAGGCCAAAAATACAGCCTCCATAGGACCAGATAACATCCCAGGCTTCTTACTAAACAATCTAAAACAACACTTAGCAGAACCGCTTGGCATTCTCTTCAACCATAGCCTGAGCACTGGCTTTGTTCCAGCACATTGGAGAACAGCAACATTAATCCCCTTATACAAAAGGAGTCCATCAACCAACCCTGGAAACTATAAACCCGTAAGCCTAGCCAGCTTTATCTGCAAGGCCATGGAAAGAATCGTCATGGACCTTATCATCAAGGACATAGGTGACCTCCAAGCTCTTGACTTGACCCAGTTTGGCTTCAATAATGGCAGGTCTTGCTTATTAAACCTAGTGGACTTTGAGAATGTCACCAAAGCCCTGGATGAGGGCAAAGCAGTACCAGTGCCTATCTTGACTTAGCCAAGGCCTTCTACACAATCCCCCACTCAGGTATCATTGAGAAACTCTCCCAGCTGGGGATTGACCCATAAATCATTAAATGGGTAGTAAACTGTCTCACCGACAGAATGCATACTGTAAAAGTTGGGGATTCCACCTCCACTAGTAGACCAGTTACCAGTGGTGTACCACAGTGATCTGTGCTGGGCCCTCTAATATTTGGAAACTACTTCTCAGACATCCAGGTGAAAGTAGATGACCTGTGGCTTACCAAGCTCACAGATAACAGCAAACTAAGCGCAATCATTGAGTGCCCCAATGATGTTAACATATTACAAAAGGGGCTAACACAGCCTTATGATTGGTCCCATAGTCACTGTCTAAAACTAAACACAAAAAGTGCATCATTATCCACTCTGGCAAAGATGTGGCCCCTTCAAATTGCATTATAGATAGCACACTCCTAAGCTCAAACACAGTGGTGAGAGACTTGGGAACATAGGTTGACTAATTTAAACTTTGATCACCATGTCTCCACAGTGGTAAGGAAAGCCTTCTACATCATGCATCTCATAAATAAGGGCATAGCATCCAAGACTAAGGATGTTATAACTCCTCTATACTCGACCCTCATTAGACAACTAATTGAGTACAATTCTCTCTTTTGCATGTACCTCACAAAACACCTGCAAGAACTGGAGAGACCACAGAGGTTTCTAACCAAGAAAATCAAGGGCCTCCAAAATATGACCTACATGGAAAGACTGATGGCCCTGTCTTTGTACTCTGTATCCTACAGGCTGCTGAGAGGTGACCTGTGCCTGATCTACAGAGTGATCTCTGACCCTGCCCTAATGGAAATGCTGCATGTCTGCAAATCAAGTGGAACAAGAGTCACTCCCTCCAGGAATCTCAACCTAGCCTGTGACATAAACAAAACATGATGGAAAGACAGATATGTCTTCCAGAGACTGCCACACCTCTGGAACAAACTCCCACTTCACATGAAGCAGAGCTCCTCAATGACCCTATTTAAGCACAACCTTGACAATTGGATGGGAGGGGCCTATATTACCATGTTGAAAGTTGTGTTTGCCGAACACATCTTAATCAAAATGGAAATATTGACCTGTTCATAAAATGCTGAGTAAACTTGTAAGCTGAAAAGAAACGGCAACCTTGAGTCCCGGTCTTGGTAAAATATCCAGTTTATTCAAATAACACGAAATGTAGAACCAACAAGAAATCCACAGACAGGAATCAAACGATACTAAGCGCTTTCACCCATCAAGCTGGGCATCATCAGAGTACAATTAACATATTGCTAGTCATCCCTTAAATACTTTTAAAATGCCATTAATCTAATAATTAATCAATTAGTTAAAAAACAGAATATGAGTTTCTTAAAGGTACTTCAACCCATTTAAAAATTTCTTAAAATATAGATGTAGATGTTAGACAGTGTTTGTGTTTATCAAATATTAGTGTACTATGAATATGAAATGCAACAATCAATTTAATCTTAAAATGTAATATTAAACAAAATACTGAAAATTTTAAAAAATTTTATAGAAAAGATTGAATAAAAAGTAAGAACATAATATGATGATAATTTCATTAGTATTAACTAAATGTAATATACTAGTCAATAATTCAACAATTAATTGTACTATCATGTAGTTACATATATTAAAAGTAATAATAATAATGATAAATTATTATTTTAAAAAATGTTTTATGTTGTCAAATATAAATAAATATAAATATCTTTTAATTTAATACATAATTCATTTAAAAATATATAGGAACAAAAATATGTGTTTGTATAAAATATGTTTTGAAAAATACACAATAAATTATTTAATACATTCATATAAAATGAGATCGAAGTTTAAGTACACTAGAAATGCAAATTTGTTCATTCAAACCAGGCCATTTGCTAGCATTCAACCTAAGCTGCCATAAACATTCTTTGGCTTCAAGTAAGTTTTTTACATCTCCACCTGTATGTGCATTAACAGGTATTTTATCAATAACAAAAAATAAAAACCGTTTAAAATTTGTACAATTAATACTGTGATTAAATAACATGTTAGTAGTCTTGTGTCTTTTTATATCACTAAGATGTTCAATGACACATGTTTTTAGTCTTCTTATAGTTTTCCCTATATAAAATGTGTTACATACTGAACATGTTGCTAAGTAAACAACCATGGTGGAGTTGCAATTGCAGTGGCCTGGACATTTAATAGTTTTTCCATAATTATAAATAGTAGTGTATGGTCCATCGTTAATAAATCTACAGACTTGACATGATCCACACTTACTCATCTTAGAATGTCTTAACAAGTCACTATTAGTGTTGTTTTCAAATAATTTCTTTAAATTTTTCCCTTTACTAAATACTATATTAGGTGTGGTTCCTAAAATTTTTGAAATCTCTAAATCTGTGTCAATAACACTGGTCCATACTTCTTGAATACAAGTCACAATCTCATTTGTTCTGTTATTATATGGAATAATTAATTCATCATTCCTATTAATATTAACCTTGGGAATAACCTCCTCCTGCGTGTCACAAGTAATGATAGGTTTGTATGTCGTGAACCTCTTTATTTTTACCTCTTGTCTAATTTTGGATACTAGGTCATAGGGGTAACCTCTTTCTTGGAACATAGTCATTAATTTGTCTAGTTCATATTCAACAATAGATTGTCACTTATTATCCTAGACAATCTAACCATTTGGCCCTTAACCAAGTTCCTCTTTTGAAAAAAAGGGTGACAACTATCAAAGTGTAGAAATGAATTTGAATGTGTTTTTTTCCTAAATAAAGTAGATGCGATAGTGTTGTTCACAACTGAGAGCTTAATGTCTAAAAATTCAACATTGTTTTCATAAATGTGACTTGTAAACTTTAAAAATTCAGTAGTCTGCTCTAAGTATTTAATAAAATCAGTAAATTCTTCCTTAGATCCTCCCCAGAAAATTAAAATGTCGTCCAAGTAACGTAGGTAAAGTAAAATCTTCTTCCAAAAAACACTGGTATATACAAATTCAAACTCCCATTGTGCTAGAACTAAGTTAGCGTAAATGGGGCACATCTAGCCCCATAGCTACACCTTTTTCTGTATGTAATAATTGTTGTTAAAATAAATAAAATTATTTTCTAAAACTAGTTCTAGCATGGATGTAACTAACCGATTTTCAGAATAATTAAAACCGTTGTGTCTATTTAGACAAATTTCAAACATTTCTGTCCCCTTTTCATGGGGGATGACAGAAAATAAATTTACTACATCAATAGTAGCCATCAGAAAGTTGGTTTGAAAGTCAAAATTTTTACTAAATTCTCTTACACATTCTAAACAATGTCAAGAGTCTCTAAGAATGTGCGGTAAATTATTCAAAACTCCTTTGCATTTTAAGTCAAAAAATGCTGCTAAAGCTTCAGTTTTTGAACCCTTGGCTGAGACAATAGGTCTTAATGGAGGGTTTTGTATATCCTTGTGAATTTTTGGGATACCAAAAATTGAAGGCGTGATAGGAAATTCAACAGATATGTATTTGTAAATGTTTTGATCAATACTTGCATCCATCAAATAATTATAAGTTAACCAATCAATTTTGGTGTAGGCCTTGTTTACTTCATACCTAGTCACTTTCTCATATGTAATCATAATAATAATAATAATAATAATATGAAGCCAGACAAAGGTGGAGGGGTAGTCATAATGTTGAATAATGACTACTATGCAAAAATGACAGACTTACTATCTGAGGATACATATGAGAAAGTGACTAGGTATGAAGTAAACAAGGCCTACACCAAAATTGATTGGTTAACTTATGATTATTTGATGGATGCAAGTATTGATCAAAACATTTACAAATACATATCTGTTGAATTTCCTATCACGCCTTCAATTTTTGGTATCCCAAAAATTCACAAGGATATACAAAACCTCCATTAAGACCTATTGTCTCAGCCAAGGGTTCAAAACTGAAGCTTTAGCAGCATTTGTTGACTTAAAATGCAAAGGAGTTTTGAATAATTTACCGCACATTCTTAGAGACTCTTGGCATTGTTTAGAATGTGTAAGAGAATTTAGTAAAAATTTTGACTTTCAAACCAACTTTCTGATGGCTACTATTGATGTAGTAAATTTATTTTCTGTCATCCTCCATGAAAAGGGGACAGAAATGTTTGAAATTTGTCTAAATAGACCCAACGGTTTTAATTATTCTGAAAATCGGTTAGTTACATCCATGCTAGAACTAGTTTTAGAAAATAATTTTATTTATTTTAACAACAATTATTACATACAGAAAAAAGGTGTAGCTATGGGGGCTAGATGTGCCCCCATTTACGCTAACTTAGTTCTAGCACAATGGGAGTTTGAATTTGTATATACCAGTGTTTTTTGGAAGAAGATTTTACTTTACCTACGTTACTTGGACGACATTTTAATTTTCTGGGGAGGATCTAAGGAAGAATTTACTGATTTTATTAAATACTTAGAGCAGACTACTGAATTTTTAAAGTTTACAAGTCACATTTATGAAAACAATGTTGAATTTTTAGACATTAAGCTCTCAGTTGTGAACAACACTATCGCATCTACTTTATTTAGGAAAAAAACACATTCAAATTCATTTCTACACTTTGATAGTTGTCACCCTTTTTTTCAAAAGAGGAACTTGGTTAAGGGCCAAATGGTTAGATTGTCTAGGATAATAAGTGACAATCTATTGTTCGAATATGAACTAGACAAATTAATGACTATGTTCCAAGAAAGAGGTTACCCCTATGACCTAGTATCCAAAATTAGACAAGAGGTAAAAATAAAGAGGTTCACGACATACAAACCTATCATTACTTGTGACACGCAGGAGGAGGTTATTCCCAAGGTTAATATTAATAGGAATGATGCATTAATTATTCCATATAATAACAGAACAAATGAGATTGTGACTTGTATTCAAGAAGTATGGACCAGTGTTATTGACACAGATTTAGAGATTTCAAAAATTTTAGGAACCACACCTAATATAGTATTTAGTAAAGGGAAAAATTTAAAGAAATTATTTGAAAACAACACTAATAGTGACTTGTTGAGACATTCTAAGATGAGTAAGTGTGGATCATGTCAAGTCTGTAGATTTATTAACGATGGACCATACACTACTATTTATAATTATGGAAAACTATTAAATGTCCAGGCCACTGCAATTGCAACTCCACCATGGTTGTTTACTTAGCAACATGTTCAGTATGTAACGCATTTTATATAGGGAAAACTATAAGAAGACTAAAAACACGTGTCATTGAACATCTTAGTGATATAAAAAGACACAAGACTACTAACATGTTATTTAATCACAGTATTAATTGTACAAATTTTAAACGGTTTTTATTTTTTGCTATTGATAAAATACCTGTTAATGCACATACAGGTGGAGATGTAAAAAACTTACTTGAAGCCAAAGAATGTTTATGGCAGCTTAGGTTAAATGCCAGCAAATGGCCTGGTTTGAATGAACAAATTTCCATTTCTAGTATACTTAAACTTCAATCTCATTTTATATGAATGTATTAAATAATTTATTGTGTATTTTTCAAAACATATTTTATACAAACACATTTTTTTGTTCCTATATATTTTTAAATGAATTATTTATTAAATTAAAAGATATTTATATTTATTTATATTTGACAACATAAAACATTTTTTAAAATAATAATTTATCATTATTATTATTACTTTTAATATATGTAACTACATGATAGTACAATTAATTGTTGAATTATTGACTAGTATATTACATTTAGTTAATACTAATGAAATTACCATCATATTATGTTCTTACTTTTTTATTCAATCTTTTCTATAATTTTTTTTAAATTTTCAGTATTTTGTTTAATATTACATTTTAAGATTAAATTGATTGTTGCACTTCATATTCATAGTACACTAATATTTGATAAACACAAACGCTGTCTAACATCTACATCTATATTTTAAGAAATTTTTAAATGGGTTGAAGTACCTTTAAGAAACTCATATTCTGTTTTTTAACTAATTGATTAATTATTAGATTAATGGCATTTTAAAAGTATTTAAGGGATGACTAGCAATATGTTAATTGTACTCTGATGATGCCCAGCTTGATGGGTGAAAGCGCTTAGTATCGTTTGATTCCTGTCTGTGGATTTCTTGTTGGTTCTACGTTTCGTGTTATTTGAATAAACTGGATATTTTACCAAGACCGGGACTCAAGGTTGCCGTTTCTTTTCAGCTTACAATATTGACCTGTTAAAATCCCAAATGGCTGCTTCAGCAAATTTATTCCCAGGGGAAAAAAAATCACTCAGCCATACACAAAAAAAAACAAACTTTCAAACCCTACATAGTGGGGAACTTCGATCCCCCCCAACTAAATATTCCAACTATGAGATTGCACTATAGTGGGGAAAAGGACAAATCCCCGATGACGGACAAGCAATTTTTCCCCTGGGAAAAAATTTGCTGAAGTGGACGTTCAGGATTTTAAAGGGTCAATATTTCTGTCTCGATTAAGACATGTTCGGCAAACACATCTTTCGACATAGTAATATAGACTCGGATGGGAGATCACGAATTCACCCTGGGGGTGGCAGCTATGTCCCTCATGGACAGGGCCAGTCTGTGCTAATAACTGATTCACTCTGCTAACAACGATCATCTAACCATGTTCAAATATGGAACAAGGATATTACATGGCTAGGCTTATTAAGGCCCTAGGGCTATTAGCCTAGTAACCTCCTATGAACCTATGAACCCACAACAGCACTTTCTATAACTGGTGTATTGCAGTTCTTAGTATTATATGCAAATAGGAATATTTCCCAATCTAACCATTTTCTCATTATAAACACAATTTTCATCTGTGAAATGCATTTCAGTCAGTTCTTTACCTAAGCTGCCTTTATGCTGTCCACTATAGATGGTGAAACTTTTCTGACTGTTGGAGAAATCTGCCATTCAACAAATGCTAACTGCAGGAATGCAGTCTTCCCAATTCCACCTCATTGACTGTACAAGTCCTGCAATTGTTTTGCCTTCCATCAGCTGTACTAAGAAATTGCACTTATACAAACTGTTTTTTTTTTCGCACTTATAGCTGTAGGGTATTCTGTATTCCTGTGATTGTGTGACTATATAATATGTATATAAAAATAAGGGAATGTGATGGGGGTGAAGCCACCACGTGGTGGCAGAGACTCTTTGTAATTTATGAGGCTTGCAGTAAAAGAGTTTTTTGACGTCTGACTCACCCAGTTTGCTTTTGGGGGTTGTGATTTAGGGTCTCATAGTGGTTCCCTCTGTGGTATCATATCAAGTGCCTTACTAAAGTCCAGATAAGCTTCATCCACAGGTCCACCACTACCCACTTTCTTAGTCACTCAATAAGAAATGATCTACCTCTTGTGAGCTATACTTGCTGCAAAGAGGCATGCAATCTTCTAGTGTCTAGATGTACAACCTGCCGTTTCATCAGAAGACAGTCCTTCAATTTAACTTCTAGAAAAATTATGGTAGCTGATTTGTGCTTACACATTACCATACTGTTTTTGCTATTGCACAGTAGAATTGTGTTTGCCTTCTTCCAGTTTGTGCGGTGCCAGCTATAAGTGCACATATTCTGGTGGCATGGCACAGATGCATGTGCCTACTCCTCTTATAAGAATTAAAGCCTGAGGTCTAGAATGTGGTTTTTCACCAGGATAGTGTCCTTTACCTTATAAAGGGAAATGGGAAGCCTTCTCCTCCTGTCTTGTTTTCCTTTTTGTGATAAGTAAATACTATGGCAAATTAGGGTCTATATTGAATCAGTGAATGCTTAAAAAAGCGAACGCTGATTCATCATCCTATGTAAACGAAAGCTTACAACCCCGAACACCTGGAGCAGCGATTTTTTTCCCAGGGAAAAAAAAATCACTGGGCCGTTTCGGGAGTTTGCCTTTTCCTCCACTGTGGTGCGATCTCAGAGTTGGTATATTTAAGTAGAGGAGGTGTGGGGGGCTTTACTGTTTTAAGATTTTTTTTTTTTTTTTGTGGAACAGCGATTTTTTTTTTCCCAGGGAAAAAAATTGCTGTTACGAGTTTTCGGGATTGTAAATTTTAGCTTAAATAGGGTTGATGAATCAGCGTTCGCTTTTTTAAGCGTTCACTGCTTCAATATAGACCCGGAAATTACACTCTTTGTTAAAGAAATTCTGCTGTGTATGAGTCTTTTCACTTTGGGGAGCTAATTTTACCAAGATTTTAGCAAAGCATGTTCACTATACTTATTAGTAGCCAATTCGAAGCAACGGCATTTGGCAGTGAACTGAGACTGTTGGACATTGTAGGAAAGTAGTGAGAAGAGAGATTGCGGTAATTAGCATGTACGTGCAGTTCACACACAGCACTTTTGTTAAAATTCTGTCCTGACAAGTTGTTAAGGAATATTCTGCACTGCTATTAGTAGAAGAGGTTCAGTGGGAAAGAGAAGGGATGGCATATTTGTGGTTTTACTAGTGCCGAATGAGACTGTAACTGAGTTGAGCTTCTTCTAGTCCAAAGGAACTAACTATCCAAAGACAGATAAGATCCTAGTGGAAACGTACTGGGGCATGTGTCACTTCTCTAGTAAGGATTAAAGCCTGTTGCCAAGAATGTGGTTTTCACCAGAATAGGTTTGATTATTTCTAACAGTGCCTAAGCAGGGGGCTTCCTCTGTGTGTGTGTGTGTGTGTGTGTGTGTGTGTGTGTGTGTGTGTGTGTGTGTGTGTGTGTGTGTGTGTGTGTGTGTGTGCGTGCATGTGTGTGTGTGCGTGCATGTGTGTGTGTGTGTGTGTGCGTGTGTGTGCGTGTGTGCGTGTGTGTAACTTAATCTTCATCACCATGTTGGGAATTTCCTAGTTGAAAGGATAAGACTCTTTAAGGAAAACTCAGCCCCTATCTGTCCTGAGGTTCTTGTTGGTCCAGCAACTTTGACACCAAAATGGTATGTTGGAGGTCTTGGGTTTGAGTCCCAGATGATAGGTAAAATCCTTTTACTTTGATGATTCTAACAGTGCATATGTAGTGTGTGTGTGTGTGTGTGTGTGTGTGTGTGTGTGTGTGTGTGCGCGTGTGTGCGTATGCCTTTTTGCATTCCCACTGCCCACTTTGCTGACATTAAAGGCTGACAGAAGTAGTATACATAGACATCCTGTTTATAATGGGGTCAGAGCTTCCCACATTCCTAGACAGGAGGCTCTGCCCTATGTACCCCAGACATGGTTAACACCAAAGTTATTTTGTATTGGGAAAATTAAATCCTTGCCTAGTGTAACAGTACATGGAATGCTGCCTGTGTCATATACTGTTGTGGATTTCTTCGTGGCACACTTTGCTGTGGCTTGTGTGGGACTGGCTCTCATTCTTTTTCTATGTGTATGCTCCTGCTGTTTTTCTTCTCTTTCTAATTTTGACTTGTAGTGATGTTGCTGTTGTATGTCCAGAAGAAGTAAAGCCTGATGTTTTGCAGTTCACTACCCCTAATGTCAACACTTAACAGTGGCAATAAGTGCAGGATACCTGGAAAGTTGTATCAAGAGGAGGCAGGGAAGCTGTAAATTAAGTCAGAGGTCCCTACATCTGTATTTCAGATGACAATGTTAGGCCACAATGCAGTTTGATATTGCAAATTTGGCTTCTCAGAACTCAAGTGAAGGCAGGTTGAACTTTTTAGAAGCAAACAATAAAGCAGATGTAGATTAGAGTCATGCAATGCTTCCAATTGTCATTAGCAGAAAAACATTTAAGATTGTAAGGTCACGTGCCTTGTCAACTAAACCAAGTGATCAGTCATCTGAAGACATACTCAAGCAGATAAAGAATTATATTATATCCACTACTTCAGAGACGTTACAACACTCCTATTTTAACAAACAAGACCAAAAGCCAAATAAAGGCATTATAGCTTATATCACAGAAGTTGGGATATTGTCAGAAAACTGTAGTGGTTGTTGTTTTAGAAAAGCAGTTTGTTATAAATGCAAATGCTGCAGATGGTGCATTCTCAAGAAGAACATTCAGAAAAGGATGACTTCACGAGGACAATTTTCACACAGTGCAAAAAGCATGCTAGTGTACCCTTAGAGTTTTGAGTCACTGAACCATGTAAAACTGTTTATTGATCAGAAATTGTAAACAGTTTGGGAAGCATTGCAACCAAATTTAAGCAATATAAGCAATATATCAATGTAATGTTGAACAGAGTTTTATGCCAGATAAAGTTTAATTCAGGATGTGAACATTTGCTAATTTCTGAACAAACATATCATACATTGCAACTATTGAATGCAGCATTTGTACCATCTAATGATTAGCTTATGGACTATAGCAAACAAGATGCTAAGGTGTTGGGTGCATGATCAGTATAGGTACATCAGAAGAAGGATCATGAGAAATTGTATTGTATCATTATTAAAAGTCAAAGGGTCAGCTTACTGGGGTGAATGATATGACCTTTTTGTGCATTTACCTTGCAGGAGTGCACAGTCTCACAGAGCCATTGCAGGCTGCTCTTAAGGATTTCCATAACGGGAATGAAGAGAGATTAGGCAAGTTCAGTGGAGCACCTGTTTGACTGCCAACGGACCTTAATGTAATATCTGAACAACTGAAACCTGTTGCTTATAGCCTCTGCCCAAAACTAGAGACAGAAAGGAACTGCTTGGTAGAATAAGGTGCATTGGTTCCTGTGACTCGCCCCACATGGGCTGGGTCACCCCTATAGTTCATGTCTTGAAACCAAACGGAGAAGTGAGGGTATTTGCCAAATGCAAGTGTATGTAACACCTGGGGTTTCAGTTGACAGACAGACATGCAGACATGGTTTGACTCCTACCTCTGCCAGCCAGTGTAATGTCAGTACTCAAGTAGGGGGCCTTAACATATACTTCTTTACTGTCCAGATTTTCACAGAATGTCCAGATTTTTTGCCTCATATTTTTAGTTTGTTCTTCATAAGAGATGGGGATTTCTGGCAACTCATTGAGTGCTGAAGTCACTAAATAATGGCATACATTTGAGTTTTAGACTTCACATCCTTCAGAAAATGCATGCTAACCCAAAACTTGTTTTTCTAGCAACATTCAAAGCTTGTAACAGCAGTATTTAAAATCTATGATTCCGGGCTTTTGTCCCTCCATTATTTTACATTTTGTCCAGATTTCTTGCCATTAGAAGTTGAGAGGTATTCCATAACCCACCCCTGGGCACCTGCATATGTGAAGAATGGGGCTGTGCTCCATGGATCCACATAACAACTCTCAAAATAGGTCTAATAGCCACCAGAGGGATAATCTGTTAATCTCATCCATGACACTCAACATGGTAAAATGGAAAAGATGCACACAAATCTGACTCACTAACCAATTCACCAAAGGCAACCTGACCAAAAAACATAAACAGAATATACCCTGCTGTCTAGAGTATGAACTTCCAACATCCACATCTAGACTGTAACTGGACTGTGATCACTTACAGACCTGCATCATGGGCCTAGTACCCCCAAGTCCCTTCCTCATTACTCTGTCTGTGAAAGTTGGTGTCTTCCAGTGCCCATTACCTATAGTAACTGCCTTCCAAACAAATTACTGCTCCCTTTCTCACTCTCTAACACACACACACACACACACACACACACACACACACACACACACACACACACACACACACCTATCCCCCAACACACAAAATTTCCAGGGAAGGCCAGTAGAATTTTCCAGTTCCCCAGAGCTTTCATCTAACAGGGTAGATCTGCCACCACCCTAGATTATTAAGCTAAGCATCCACCAGTTCCTTGCAACTCTTGATCAATAGCCAGTACAGTAATAAAAATAAACCACTGGTAATGAGCTCACTAGTGTGCCTTTAGAGGCAGATGCAGCAGATTGAAAACCTACAGTGCCAAATAATACCCTTTTCTGAAATAATAAACACTGCATAAATAAATACCATCTACACGATCTTTACAAAAATAATTTAAAATTTAAAGAAGCCAGACAAAACTATGCAAGTTAGAAATGCGTAGGTATAAACATTTGCAGAGAAGAACAGAAAATAATTAATTGCGCTGATATAATGCTTAAAAGGAAAAGTTTAATACTGGATAAAGGCTTAGCACACTCTAGTGTAAATAATATCAACCCTTAAATGAGCTGCATTAATTAAAGACTTGTACAGGCAGACTGCAAAACAGCCATATTTACACAAATGCTGACACAGTAAACTCTACATCAGGGCTGGCTCAATATACTTGTTCTCTCTACAAGCATCCAGCATTGCACACACAACTGGTGCAGATCCATTACTAGCCCTTCTATTAAACTGGATTTGGAGTGGATGGTCAAAACAAAATTAAGTGAAGAATTTAGGCCTTTGGAAGATGTCAACATAGCTATTTGTATACAAGAGTGGTATTTTATGGGGAAATAGAGCAGAGACACCGGAAGCTGTTGAAGACTGGGGGTGGGGGGTGGGGGTGGGGGAGAGGGGCACTTAGTGATCTAAAAACGGCAATTTTTTATAACTATTTACTACCACAACATAGGTTCACTTGGAGGACATTTTAAGCTTAGCCAATTCCCTTTTGGTGCTTGATTCTTGAATTAACATTTTCTGATTGGTCTTACCTATCCCATGGCTGATAATTGTATATTAGCCCTAGTGAGAATAACTGTGATCATTCCATAGATAATTTGAGGGGACCCATATAAGGGATGCAGCATTTAGGAACTGCCTCTATCCATTAGTGGCATGAGGGGCAATCCTGGAGTACATTTTCTATTGGCCATCCTTAAATCCAAGTTGCATTTGAATATGGATGGATGAGCTTTGTTTTATTTTTATGGATAATTTGTTCTGGAACAGTGGTAGCCTATGTGGTATATATCCATCTCTCCACAACATTCAGGCCCATGAAAAATAGGTACAAATCTGTATGCTGATTAATGTAAAATTTGCATACATAATTACACAACCCCACCCACTCCGATGGAATTGTGGGATACCAACTTTCAAACGCAAACTGAAGAACAGAACCAAAATATAGCACCAGAGTCCCCCTGCAGCCATTCCAATGTCCCATTACCTGGCTATTTCACCCCATTTACCATAAACACTAATGTGTGCACACTGCTTTACTTTTACAAAGATTATTTGGATTTTATTTTTTTACATTTTATAGCACAATGCACAAACACTAACAGATATCTGCTAAACAAAGCAATACTGTCTCACAATGAAAATAGACTTGGCATTAAAACTTCTCTGCCCTTGAAACTCACATTCATTGAAACTGCATTAAAACCCACACCACATTCAAAGAAAATGCATCTGGCCAGTGGTGGATAAAGATTACTTTTGGGCTGTTTTCAAATCAGTGGCCCCTTGCACACAAAACAAGAAACATACATGCATTCTTTGATACACCTTCCTAACTTTATTAAATTATATTCCTTGTATAATACAGCACACTTGTTAGACTTAAGTTAGTGCGCATTTTAAATGTATTGTTTGAACATTTTTCCAGTAGGCAATGAAGCAAAATGCATGCACCAGTAATGACAAAACTGCCCTATTCAGAACATTTCCATGATAACAGTCTACTTCTACACACAATATATATATATATATATATATATATATATATATATATATATATAAATACAGAATCACAGTAGTGTAAGCCATAGGCATGTTGCACAGCTTCCTGCACTTATTTTCAATTGGGGGGTGGCAAAAGTCCAAACACCAGGGGCACATTTTTAACATTGCTTGTATAATTTTGGAAAGTTGTTTGTATAAAATGTTGTGTTACCACTATATATTTCACTGCCAAGTCTTGAACCCAGAACTCTGTGCATTATAGTCACAGCAACATACCACTAAGCTAAATCAGCAGTCTCCTGAAAGACAGAAAGACAAACTTAAATGGCTATCATTTAGTGAATTAATTTCTCACTTATCACCATAACTCTCAACCTCTTAGCACAAAAATGCAGAACAAAGCCAGTAATGGGGGAATACAGCCCCAAAATAGGGACA